>NC_141890.1:30096753-30408230 GCF_030686135.1 Camelina sativa
CATCTCTAAAACACTTTCAAAATCTTTAAACACTTTCAACTCCGTGATTCAATCTACTGCCACAAAAAGCTATACAAATCACACTCAAAAAAAGCAGAGCAAGAGAGTCTTTACATCAACTATAAGTTCAAGAACCAAAAGATAAAAGCTTTTCATGTCAATAACTTTAGTACACAGAAACTACAGTTAAGGACTCAAAGAACTCTCACTGATTTCGATCAAAACTGGATAAGATTCAAAACCCAAAATTCCCTTAAAAAAAGAAAGCTTCCAACTTGAAACAAAAACCCCAAAACCTCACCACTGTTTCTCAAAATGAAGCTAAAAGCTTCTAAAAAACCCTTAAAACCATAAACCCCTTTCAACGAATCTATAAACCCTTTTAACATTAAAATCTCACTTAATCAGAGAAATAAAAAAAAGGAACAACCTTTATATTGCTTCTGGAACCCTCTCTGCTTCTCGAACACAAAGAAAGAAAGAAAAAAGCTTCTCGACTTGTGTGGGTATTTAAGTAAATTAAACAGAGAATATCAAACAGAAACGATTTGTCTTCTTATGTGTACCTCTCTCCCTACCATTATTGCTGCTAAAATATCAAAGTTATCTGTGGAGAGAAAACCGTAGCTTGTAAACCAGATGGATAGAAAGTTATTTTTCCTTTTCTCCTAAAGTTATTTTATCACTACTCTACTATTCACTTTCAAGTTCCAAACAATTTATCTTAAACTAATAAGGAAACCCCTTAAACGACCATATATCTTCAAAAAAATTCATAGAGTAGAACCTGATTGTCGAAAAGTGAAGTAGACTCTCCACCATAGAAGTCATTCCTGTCAATGTGAAGGTCCTACTCCAGATAATACAGTAACAAACACTATACACATAGTGATAAGCTTTAGTTTACATCAGAGCGGTGTGGCCTTACTGGCGTCTTTGACGGGCTTACCTTTTCACACACATAGACAAAGCAAATATTAATCTCACAGTGATAAGTTAGTATTATTAACTAACCTTATTTTGTTTCTTGTAAGCTCACCTTATTGGAAGCCCTCCCAAGACAATACCACTACAATAAATCGCCGAAACAGCACTTTCTGCCTGAAGTACACGCAAAGACACATAACAGAAACCTACAACCCATTGTTAACTGAAACATACAAGCCATGAAATCCACTAAAGTTTCTTTCTCTCTCTGTCATTTACAAACAAAAAAAAGAGAGTATGACAAAGCTCTTTTTACCTCTGCACCAGAAGCAAGCACACAGAATGAACGCACGAGCCAACTGTTGTCCTGCAACATCAAAACAAAATGCATAATTAAGATCGTATCTCTCTCTCTGTCATTTAAAGGAAATAGAGACAATTGCATCAAAGAGTTCTTTTTGACCTCTGCACCAGCAGGGAATTTAAAACAAGAGCCAACTGTTGTACTGCAACATACCTGGAACTCTCCTCGTCGATGCAAACAAAATACCAAATCAGAAACATATTAGATTCAATTAAGATAATACTTAAGTCAAATTCTTTCAAAAAAATTCTTCAAATCTACCACTTCAATCCAAAGAACCATTATATATATTGGCACACTTAATCCTTCTCTTTTGGAATGTCCTTCTTCGGAACCTTTGTCTCTATTTCCTTTGGTTTTATCTTTTATGGCCTCAGCTGCCCTGATATCCGCATCAAACTCATCAGTCACACACACAGAGAGAAATTGCCTTGTGTCGCTACAGATCTATCACTAATACCAACATTGCTCAATCACACAACTATGCCCACCCAACCCACAGCCATCATAATCAATCTTTTAATGTTTTACTCAAGTTACAAAATCTCAGATGATCCTAGAATTTCAACAACTGATATTATATTCATACCATAAGCTTTCCAACACAACTAAGCTCACGGCAAAAAATCGAAAATGAGAGAGTGAACCGGTTTACAAAACCACAAACCCCACCAAACTAACAAACATAACACACCTTCGCAAAGGAGAGAGAGCAGAGGCGGCAGAGGAATCAAGAGAGAGAGAGCAGAATTACGACTTGGAGGCGGCAGAGGATTCTTCTTCGAGCTAGTGACGGATGTGCTTGACGTTACGCCTTACGACGGTGGCAGTTTGCTTGACGTCTCCCTTCAATAGCAACACCACGGCGCCTACTCCAACCACCGTCAAACCCATTCTTCCGATTAAAATCCAAACAACAAAGGACCCTAATTTTATAATTCCCAATTCATATAACCCTAATATTAATCAGATATAAACAACACTAATTCATCAAGATCTACCAACGAAAACAAGAAGAATTGTACCAGCAGAAGCAAAGAGCATGTCTTCGTTTTCGTCATCACCGTCTCTCGAGCACCAGAGAAAGAAAAAAAACTTTGTCTAAAATTTCGGCCAATCGGATCTCGTGTTTTGCAACCCCTGTTTTTTTTTGTTGCAACGAGACGATCATGATTCCTAAAGTTAGAGAGAGTAAAATAAAAAATGACAGGGGAAAAGAAAATAAATCTTAGGTGTATTAATTGAAATGTTTTAATTAAGTACTGATTTTAGTCCCCTATTTAATATTTCAGAAGTATATGACTTATTTTTATAGACTATATAATAGATATATATACATATATATAATTTTTTAGTTATAAACTCATGACATTCATGATTTAGATGTATCATATAATATACAAGTTTAGTTTGATTTTTGGTAATTAGAGATAATATGCATTTAGTTAATTATATTAACATACAAAATCAATTATAGGTAACGAAAATCTTTCAACCTAATTAAAACAAACATATGTGATTCTTCTTTCACTTTTATTTGATTTTATATTTAAATTATTATATAATATATTTAATTAATGAAATAGATTATTTTTTCTGCATATGATGTAATTTAAACTTTTTAAAACAGACATATATTTTTCGACTGATGAATAAAAAAATTATATAAAATGTCTCAATCACATTGTCTAAGAAAACTAGGCAAAGATTCAAAGTCATACTATAAAAAAATGACCAAAATGATTCTGAATACGAATGGGCATGAACTTTGATTATTCAGGCATTGAAATCATACTATAAAGTCATACTTCAAAGTCATAATATTAACACCAATATATATTGTTCAATCTATAAAATATTCAAGCTTTAATAATATTAGTCTTTTAAAAAATTTCTATTCAACTAAAATTTGGACTGAATAACGAGTAAAAATTTGAATATTTAAATTCAATTTCATATATTTCTTTTGTTGAATTGTATAATTTTATATACTATAATAAACTTTTTAAATAATTTAATTTGAAGTATTTAAAATAGTTTAATTTGATATTTTTAAGAATATCATAAATATATGATAGAACAAAAAATTTAAATTATACACACTCTAATTTGATTTGTTATAGCACGGGTCAATAATATGCCACTATAGAATGAAAAAATTTCAAGAAATATGATTTCTTGCAAAAGCACGAGTTGAAATTTCAAAAATTATGATTTCTCAGATTAAATTAAAGTTTGGAATAATGTTGTTTGGTAGAGGCTTTTTCGGTCAAGATGATTTTGACAAACATATGTTACATATTTGGTCTTAAAATTAATATGTGATATATTGTGGGTTAAGTCATATAATTAACAATCAAAATACAATATATAATTTTAAAAACTAAACAAATCAAATTAAATTAACAAACAAATATTAATGTTTTTAACAAACAAACAACATTATTCCAAAATAGATATTATTTCATAAGTCATATTTATTTTATGGCATAGTGTTTCATCCCAAAAGAAAAAAACTTTTAAAACAAATAAAACAATCATATATATAATTATTTAAATAAAAATTACAAAATAAACAGAAGAAATTTCAACTCGTGCTCTAGCACGGATCTAATTCTAGTTGATGTGTTAAGCTGTGGTTAAATGTTGAAGTTGAGGTTTCAAGCTATAGCTATGGAGAGAAACACCTTCATCTTTTATTGTATTGATTGATATAAACTAGGAATAGTCATGTGCATTGAACGAGGTTATTTACATTACTATTTTGTTTTTTATTTAGAGTAAATGACAGATTAGTTTATTTTTCTGAAACGTGTATTGTTTGGTGGTAGTATTTACTCGTTAGAGAATATGGGATTGTGTAGTTAATGTTGTTTTTTTTCTTAGTGTGAGTGTTGCTACTGAGCATTTTTCATATTACAATGTATAGAGCTTATTTATATTACGGTACTTTTTTGAAATGTTGGTGTTTTTGGGATTTGAGTGATTATTTGTTGATGGTGTTGGTGCTATGTATACATTCAGACATATGTTGGTATACTGCTTTGCAAATTTTTTTTCCAGTTAATTGTTATTATTATTTGTTTTTCATTGTTGTTGTGTGCTTTATTCTTTTAGTCGTTGGACTTATGAGTTGTTACATATTTGTATATATTTATTGGTCATTGTTAGTCATTTTTAACCTAATTTTTTTTATAAAAGCTAAGCAAATTACGTAAATTGATTTTAAATAGTCAAAGTGTTCATCAAAATTATAGGATAATTTATGCTTTAGTTGTCCAATTTGGAAATATTAACTTATGGTTTACCCCACATATAAATTTGTCGTGTTTAGGGTTTTTCTTGATCACCAATTTAAAGGTAGTTGTATTCTTTTAAATGTAGAGTCTAGTGTATGTATTTGGTGAAATGTTTTATTTGGTTCTTATGAACTCATCCCTAATTTTATCTATTTAAAGAAGCAAAGACGGATAAATATTATTCACCTAGTTCACCTCTACGTCTGGGGAGAGACCAAAATTTAATGATATCAGAAATTACACCCGACGTTGTGTACATGAAGATGTTTTGCTCATTATTATAAAATTGATTAGATATTGATTTATTAGTTTTAGAAAAAGAATGAAGAAAGCCATTTCTTACTAAGTCGTCTCTTTCATGTGAATAAATTGGTCCAAGTTATTCTGAATGTGTAATCTCATATGTAACCAAGATGATTGCCTCAGTCTGTTATCGACTTTTAGTTTAGAGACAAAATGATTTCTAAATATTTGAGTCATTTATCTTTTCGATTGATTTTTTTTCTTATTTTCTTGTCTCTTACTCTTTCGTCTTTCATTTACTTGAATATCTAGAGATTTTGTTTTGAAAATAATAATATATAATTTGACTATATAAATAAATTTGTGTTTTTATTTTTCATTTCTCGTGGTTCTCCTGCATAGAAATTGTCTAGTGCTATTTTCGTAGCATACGAACATCGTCATATCTTGAAAAAATTCAAACATTCAGTTGTAAGCTAAGCGATATATGAAGAGTATGAAACCTGACGAAGCATCTTTATTTTTATTTTTATCCTAATCAACACAGTATCAACACAGCACACACACGAAGTTTCTAGTTCTTATGTTTATATAGTGTATCGTTGTTAGTAAGTTGTAGATTTTTTTTTTTTTTTTTTTTTGTAAAAGCAAGTTATGGAGATTATGATATAATCCTAACTAATATTTAATTGAGATAATACTTTTCTTTACTAGACTTGGTGACATTGTTGAATACTTCTCTATAATTGTATGTCTCTCTTCATCCATGTTCACCATGTTCAGAACCTTCAAACCCGCTTCTGACGTTACTCTAGATAACATAGCATATAATTGTCCATGACTGAAATCTGGTTTTTGCAACTATATAAACCAACATTTTAAAAGATTTTTCCTTCGTTTTTATTAATAGTCATTGCATAGCTCAAACGCAAGGGAAATTGACGTCTTCTTAATTTGACGGCCAGTTAAGATCAGGTGGAGAGAGTATTATCCTTACGATGACTGCCTTGTTTCCAACTATTGTATCTATGCTTCAATGACTCTACCACCCAAACATGTGACAGCTAATCTGGTTCTATCGCAAAGTCATTTTTTAATTCATGTTTCATAAGAGCTGGAGAGACTATATTCTGAGTGAGTTGAAAAATTCTGCAGGATATGAGAGAGGAAGGGTTTCAGTTTTTGTACCAAAAAAATATAGTATTAGATAATATTTTTTTGAATAAAATATTTTCATAGAAGAAAACGTTTTTGTGTTTCTAATTTATAGCATTGTATCGAATGAAATTAATGTCTCATTAATAGAAATAGGAATACATACAATTTACCGTAAGTTGGAGAAAATAATATAATTACGCCTACCATTAATTTGTTTCATGGACACATGTCAACTTCAGAAGTGTCACTTGTCAAGTTCTGAAAACGAATTTTAGAAGAGAATTTTATTTTATTATATTAGATAATTCTGATATATTTGTAGAGAATTGTTTTTTGGAAAAAAAAGTGATGTCTCATCGGTAGATAGTTGGAGACAATATTTTTTAATTTGCTCTTAGTTTTTAATAATATGTACATTTATATGTTATTATATTTTTCCAAAAAAATAAATAACACCCAAAATTAAATTCTTATATAATTTTTTTAATTTAACTGTATCCGTTAATTACATTTTCATAAAATCTTCAAAGAAATTTTAAGAACTTCTGGTTTAAATGGAATGATAATATAAAATTAATATTATAGTAATTTCTATAGGTTAAATCTTAATTAATGTACAAAAATTTTATATATTCAAATAAAATTAAAAATTATATATTACAGAAACAAATTTTTGATTTCAAATGATATTTTTTACCGATAAGTATAATAAATTTTATAAACAAAAATTACAGTAAAATTATTTAATATTTATTTTACATATGTGTGAGTTGTTATCTAGTATTCTTATAGATGCAAACTTAAGTTCTCTTTGCTGAAAAAAAAAACAAACTTAAGTTCTCTTTTAAAATGCGTGTAAAGAAAATTAGGTTTCTATAATGAAATTGTGTGGTCGATCATATTCTTTGATAATTCTAAAAACATTTCACCTATAACTTTTTCTTGTTTCTCTTTTTTTTTTCTTTTTTTTTGTCGTCCACTTTTTCTTATTTTTCCTTAAATTAAAGAGTATATAACTTTTTAATTAATACTGTATTTATAATTGTCTTTTTGTACTTCAACAACCACTTTTAAACACCACTTGCTTTTGTGTTGTCGGCTTGCACGCGTGCGATATAGTAATATTACCGTTTTAATAACTTGTCATCACCTATATTATAATGAAAAAGTAGGCAAATGATTGTAAGTTGTAATTAATTAGTTGTAAAAGCTAATTAACCCTACCAGGCTACAACTGTTATACCTACATGTAAACATGGCTTGTTTTCAGGTTTCACTTTTAACAAAAAAAAGAAAAAAAAAAGCCTAAAACTAAAACATCGCTTGTTTCCTAAATAACCTTGTATATCCTCTCTATAATTTAAACATTTTACAAATCATGCAAACGGCTGCTACTAGTACCAATTTAGCATGCATAATAATCTTTAAATTGAGGATGTAAACTTCGAAGTTAATTTTCATAGCTAACCATCCGTTATTTTGCAGCTACTTTCTTAAACCCGAACCACTATTTTCTACAGCAATATTTGAACACTCACATAGGATAATTGTTTACACCACACACACACTCCATTGACAGTTTGACACTTAAATGAAATAACATTATTTAAAAACTGAAATTCACAAATAGTATCGGATAGCAGACAATTTTACACTCAGAAATATAATCGACATAATATTCCAACTTCAATCATCCATCAAATGACTAGCAAAATATATATAGCCATAATTACTGATCAGGCTCAAACTAAATGTCAGCCAATACAATAGCAACCAAATACTCTTGCAAAAAATCAAGAACTTATAGCACTTCGATTAGAAAGTGTTTTAAGGGTGGATTAGAGCTAACTAATCGGTTGATTTAATCAAATTAATAAAGTAAGGAATTAAAATTAGACAGTAATTGGGAGATGAGTAGGTTTCATCTCCTTAAAAGCAGGATCTTGTAATAAAAAGACCTTATCTCCATCTCCAACACCAATCATGTGTAAGTATTCGCTGTCTTCTCTTTCCTTTCCTCTGAACACGAGTCTTTGCTCTTTTGCCTCAATTCCACTCACTATTGCTATCATCATCTTCAATTCACCTGAAAAAAATATACATCAAATGAGAAATTATATATTAGTGACCGTTTTGTATCAAAAGATGTTCCAACCATATACATTTTAATGTTAATATAGTTAGTTGTCCTGTAATTAACCAACCAAACTAGAATAAATATATCAAACGCGTTATATTAAATTGACACGGTATACACATACCATCCTTTATAGTTGCATGCATAAATCTTGATGAAGTAATTTTATATATTGGCACTTTTTGACCGGTGATAACATTATATATTACGGATGAATTTATACATATATCAAATTTCTAGAACCAGATTACCATGGTAAAATGAGTGAGTACTTTTAGTTTTTGTTAGCTGGTTTCAACAATGATAACAAAGAAAAACATTCTTCATAATCATATTCACATACACCGTACCTACTATATATTCTAATTTATGAACTATATTAATGTAAATATATATATATATATGTGCTTCATCAAAATCAGAGGAGTTATATATAGATATGAAAAAGCTATGAATTCAATCAAAAAGAAAAGAGAAAAAAGCTATGTAATTACCGAAAGTAGAGTTGGCATCTATGGAGATTTCATATGAAAGTTGAGAAACAGTGGAGACTCTAAGGCTGATTAAATCTTCAGTGTTGGAGTCTTCTGATCTCTTCTGAACCAGCATCCCTCCAGGCCTCATCTCCCATTTTATGTTGTTGTTGTTACATGACGATGATGAAGATGAAGATGATGATGATAATGATGAAGATGATGATGAGGAGGATGATGATGATGATCTTTTGTTGCTGCCCGTCGTCCCAATTCTTCCACATCCAAATCCAATGCAAAAACTCTTTGCCATTAACTTCCCCATTCTCTCTCCCTTATTTCTTTTTTTTTTTTGCTTGTAAGAAGAAGAGAAATGTGCTGGCTTATATTTATAGAAAATGAGGTTTGGTACACATAATGATAAATTATTATTAAACAAAATTATCGTATACAATAAAGGTAAACAAGTAAGGGGAATTAGGGTGTATAATCATTTTAGTTCTTTATTAATTTACTATAACAAAAAGAAAGAATTTATTTATAAGTTAAAAAAGAAATAGCTCTAATTTCTTACTCGACTTTCTACTATTAAATTAATAGAATTCTTTATATTGAAAAGCATAGTTCTATGTTAATAAAGAAATAGATAAAAATTAAATAAATGTTCTGCTAATTTGCCAAGAGTGTGGTAGATTAGTGGTAAAATGATTCGATATTTTTGTAATGGAAATTGAACTTTGCCCCTACAAAGATTGATGAACATTTTTAGTGATATCTTGTTACAACCGGGTTGTCTAGATGTATCACCTGCCATAATAATTTTTTTGATCAAGTTAAGAATGCTTAAATGGTGAAAGATTAAACCCAACAATAAATATCCGTTCAGTAATTTAAGTTACATCCATATGTTATTTTAAAATATTAATTTTGTGATGCAATCTCAGCTTCATCTTCTCAGAAAAACATAGTGTACTTTAAATATATTGTTTTTGCCAATATTTTGGGTTAAATTTTTTTGATAAAATTGATGAAATATTAAGCTTGTTTTGTATATGTATATATATTTTTGGGGGATTTTCAAAAATACCCCTTTTCCTATATCACATTTTAAAAATACTTTTTCATGTTGTCCATTTTCAAAAATATCCCTTTTCTATATATAAAACAACTAAATTCTAAGCCCTAAACACCAAATTCTAAACTCTAGCCCTTCAAAACTATATCCTACATGTAAAATACAGAACCAAAACCTAAAAAAAAAATCTAAACATTAATTTAACATATTGTAATTGTATAAAAAAAGATAAAAATGAAATTATTCAAGAAAAATGGTACTTTTGAAAAGGGGTATCCCAAAATGGGTATTTCTAACAAATTCTCTATATTTATATAGAATTATAGCTCCTGTTGATAATATGTCTTATGAGATATATTACATCACATATCATTTTCTATAACGGCTTGCATATCATTTTTTTATATATATTTTGTGACCATTGATTTTATATTTTTAGATGGATTGTTTTTCCAAAATTCTTTTTCATAGTTTTCCAAAAAAAAATTTGATCCTTTCAATGTCTTCATTTTAGATTAAAACTTTTAAGTTAAGTTGCGTAATTAATCTTCTATTTTCTTTAAGTGAAATTTCATAATAGATATTTGTAGTATATGTTTCTTAGAAACTAATATTTCACTTCAATTTTATTTTTATGTTTAGAATTTTATCAATACAATTACATAAATTGTTTTTTACTTCACTATGCATTATAATCTTACTTTCATTCTAAAACTTAATAACCCATTCTAAATTTTTGAATATGATCATTGTTTGGTTAAAATGTGCATAATAACACTATTACTAAAAAAATTCATAGTATTATTTTTATTATTTTAGTTTTTTTCATTTATGTTACTTAATTATTTTTTTTAACATCTAAAACATTTTATTAATATAAATCAGAATACACAAGATTAACAATGAGAATAATAATACAACCAATAGTGTATGTAACGAAAAAACGACAAAGAAAAAAACTTAATCGTCTTCGTCATTTCCAACAATCTAGTGTGACATTCTTGCTTGGGAATCATCTTTTTTTTGCTGATGAAATATGGATAACGCATTTGATTTGTTACATCGCAACACTTTGAGATTGATCGAAACTCTTATATAGACAGAGATGCCATTGGTATTGGTTGTGCTTAAACTCCATTGTTGTTGTCACCATATTTCATCTCCTAATTGCCACTTTCTCCATGGATTTTGTCTCCAAAACAAACCTGCTTGTCCCCAGTATCTGAGTATCGCCGCAATAACAAGTCTTGAATTCTCCGGTTTTTCCACAATGATGAAACGATTGGTCTCAGCGGCTTGATTGACCACCATGAAATGCGAGAACGGTTGTGAAAACACCAAATCCCAACATCTCCAATTGTATTTGTAGATCTGCGAGAACAAGAACAAGACTGCATCACATCGAATCATGGGCTTCGGTGTGGAGATAACTGCCGAAGAGTAGGAGAGATGTCCCAAGAAAACCACATCACCGGCAAAGAGAATAGCAACCCTCACCATAAAGGTGAAGAGAAATAGAATGATTGAAATAGATTTGACAACTATCATCAAAAGGAAAGGAAGATCACAACACCACTTGTCCACGACGTTAGATCCGAGTATATCCGAATTATCCAAAACACACGATTTCAATGTAACCAAACATTTATCAGACTCACCATGACCCAACCCGAATTCAACATGACTCGGTCCAGACTCATGATGACCCATCCAAAACTCATCGTGTGGAACTGCCGGTTTAACTCGTCCTCCTGAAATTGTTTTGTGGAGTGTCGCCACCGTCTCCGTAAAAAGTAGTTAAGTAATTAATAGAAATTAATAGAAAGTAGTTAAGTGCTTAATTCATTTGTATATAGTTATTTTTATTACTATTTACTAAACTATTTTTACTATTTCAAAATTTAATTAATTTTACTTAATTAAATTTTTATTTATTTTTGTAATTATTAATTATAAGTAATAAATATGCAATAAATGAATATTTAAAATAATATTTTAAATGCAAAAAAATATATATATAGCATTGCTTAGATGAATGCTTAAGTGGATAAAAGAAAAAATAGAAAAGTTAGATATATGTCGTGCAATTTCCCATAAATAAAGAAATAAATATTACAAAACGTCAACTAATTTTTAACAAAAGTCTAGCAAGTGATTATGAAGTTTAATTTAGTATTTAAGAAGTTTCTTTCTCGGAATTTGATAACCATTATAGTACTTCCTATCCTTGTCCATTTTTAACATGGTTTTGTTTATATTTAGGAGTCAAATATCTTAATGATTGTTTTTAGTCTAATGTCCACAATAGAATCAAACTGTCTAAACATAATGATGACCACCAAACTGTCTCTTTGTTTGTGGTGATCTGTCCAATTTTTCATTATCTCATTAGTCATTACTTATTTGAATAGTTATTTTTCTAAACATAGGGGTTTCCATAAGTTTCGATATATTCATGATACATAAGTTATATAGTAGAACCTCTATAAATTAATATTTTTTAAATTAATAATTGCTATAAATTAATAATTTTTTTCGGTTCCGAGTTGGGCCGATGTAAAAAATAACACAATTCGATAAAATAATAAAATAATAATTTTTTTTGAAATTTCTATGTAAAAATATAGTCCCAACAATATCATAAATTAATAATGATAAAAACTAAATATATATATATATCAAAAAAATTTAGTGAAATATGATTCTGTTGTTGTTTGCCTATTCTTGAATTTGCGTTATAGGTGGAGCTCATCTCTAATTTTTTTCATTGTATTAAATTTTTTTAATGTTGTCTTCTTAAATCGCATCCAAAAGTTGAGGAGAATCCTAGTTGCGGTAATTATTTTTTTACATGTAATTGGTTCTATAGGCACCGCAATATGTTATTCGACTTCATCATTACCATGAAAGATAATACCAACAATTTCTTCTAAACTCTAAACTTCTAAAATTTATCATTTTCACCTAGATAATTAATTAAACTATTAACATCAATCCTATTATGATAGCTAAGATCATAAATTAAGAAAATTCTATAAAAATGTGAATCATAACAAAAGTGTCTTATTTTATAATATAAAATTTTCAAAATTATGAAAAAAAAAAATCTCTTCAGAAATTAATATTTTATTAATTCATTGATAAAATAAAACTTCTATAAATTAATAAAATTTCATGGTCCCGACCTTATCAATCTATAGAGGTTTTTACTGTAAGTGACACTTGTTTGTTATTACAAATCTATTGCTATTCCATTTTTATATTTTACAAATGAAATATCTGAATCAAAAATAAACAAAAATCAGATCTCATAAGTCATAACACATACTTAAGTGTGCTTAAATACTTTTTATAATGGTTGTGAGTATTCTTCTAAAAATTCGTTGTCAAAGGGAAAAACTTAATTTTCACAACTTTGCATACACTTTCTAAACCTATTTAATTTGTGTCATGTCATAGCAAAGCGTGTGGATTTTTGTGTTAGTTATATAAGATATGGTTATAGTTAGGTGAATGAAATCTTTTATATTCATATATTTGCCTCTAAAGATATCCCTTGAGGCATACTTTATGCATAGAGAAGGCCGGTTTGGTTATCCTTTAGGGTATCAACCCACGTGGGTCGAAAAAGGCATAAAGATTTCACTTTTTTGTTTTTGGTTATATATTGATTTGAAGTCTCCATAAATTTCAAACAACAACGATATATTTTCTTTTGCTTAAATCATTGCAATGTACAAAACTATATCCTTCAAATCACGCAACAACGATTTGAAGTCTCTATATATAAGTGTAAGGAAAATCTATTTGAATTATACGACATGTCATGTTAATTGTATATATTATAATCATAATTTAAACTCGAGTATCTGTTATTATTAATCAATTCGGTTCCACGATTTTTGGACAGATAATTAATAGAATTATGGCACAGTGTAATAATATAACCAACCAAAACATGGAACCTCTAGGTCTATGACATTCTTTAAGTTACTAGATCATGTTTTTTTCTTTCTTTTCTAACTTACATTTATAGTTTGCTTATGACTTTGATTGGTAACGTTGTAGTATGGAGTATACCACTTTAATAATTACCAATAATATAAGTGATATTACAACCATTATTTTTATTTTTTTTAATAATGTTTTCTTTGCAATCAGAGGATGATCTAAGACAACAGAAGGGTCGGTATATGCCCCAATGCCCCATACTCCTTTTTTCCAAATAATTTTAATAAAAATTAATATTAATGAACTCCATGTCCAAATAATTTATACCCTATAGTAGTAGAAACTATATACACATATATCAAGCGATGTTCTCAAGAGACCAGTTCAACATTATAAAACTTAGAATTTATTTTATTTATATTGTAATTTTTTTACAAAATATAATTTATATGACTGTTTTTAAAAGTTTTTTGGACAAAATATTATACAATAAAATCATATGTTAAATATGATAACTTGAAAAATACATTTGTTTTGTGAATTTGGTTTTTAAAAAGTGAATTATTATATTATAAGTAATTTAATATATTGTTATATTTTTTGTTTTAATATACTTGATTTTTTGAAATTCTTTCATATTATAGTGACATATGATTGACATTGCTATAACAAACCAATTTATAGTGTTTATAGTTTCTAACTTTAATATCAAGTTTCAATATTTTTAAAATATTTCAAAATAAATTATTTAAAGTTTATTATATTATGTAAAATTATAAAATTTGAAATAACCCGACCCGTTGTTTTTTATATAATAATAATATATAATTAATTATTCCATACTACCTAATTAAACCAACCAAACCACAATACCTCATTAAACCAGCAACAACCAATATACACACCGGAAACGTACCAACAAAACAAAACCATCATATCATCATTACAATAACATTCCTAACCATTCTATCCAACAACCTAACATAACTCTAACCAAGGTTCCAATAACATAACCATACATAACCAATATCACACACAAGAGACCCTAGATCATCCTCCTTCTCATCGCCATGATTCCACGCCACATACCTACACACCACAAACAACAATTGAGATGCGTAAGTATTATCACAAATACTTAGTGAGACAATCCTCCCATCTACTGGCTATACACACAAACAGCTGAGATTCCAATGTTTAACAAACAACAAACAAACACAACAAACCAGGAAAACTACGCAATAGACAAGTTGGTGTCGACCGACACCAGAGGGGTGTCGATCGACACTGGCCCAAACATGGTGTCGACCGACACCACCCTGGTGTCGATCGACACCGACTCCGCATACGCGTTCTGCTTGAAGCCGATCGTCGAATCCCGTTTCCAAACATCTCCAATCCATCCCAAACTCACCCAAAACCTTTAGAAACCTATAAGAACCATAACACAACCACCACAAGCAAGAACAACACCACAAAACATAACAAATCAAGCAAACAAAGGATTCTTAGACTTAGATAAGCCATGGTCATGCACTCACTTCTTTTGCAGGAAGATTTGGTTGAGAAACAGTGGAAACAACACCTTAGGAAGCTTCTCCTTCGTTCCCAGCAACCACACTCCCTTCCACAGCAACAGATCTCACCAAAAACTACCAAGAACAAGCCAAAATCTCTCAAGAACACTCACAAACGTTTTCTCTCTTTTTTCTCACTAAACGGCGAAGAGAAACACTAAAACCCTCGACTCCTCTTTAAATACGTCGGTTTGGGAACCAATCAAACCAAACCAACCCAAAACGTCAATTAAAACTCAATCTGGTCGAACCAGAAAAGCTGGTGTCGATCGACACACCCCATGGTGTCGATCGACACACCCCATGGTGTCGATCGACACCCATCCCCAAATATCACTATTTGGTTCGCGGATGTTACAAAATTCAACAAAATGTATGAAATTGATTTTAAATATTCAAATTTTGACCCGTTACTCAGGAAATTTTTTTAATTCAATAGATATTATTTTTAAAGAATAATATTAATAAAAATTGAATATTTTGTAGATTGAATCATTTATATTTGTTTTTATAAATTCAACTTATGGTATATCCAGAAATAAAACTATTTTTTAATTATAATAAATAATATGATAATTTATTTGTTTCACAAAATAGACTCATATATAAAATGAGAGGTGAAGTATAATAATAATTAACAAGTTAATATGTTAAGTTAGATATCAAAGAATTTTATTTGATGAATAATTTAATAAAGGAAATTAATATGGTAAGTTAGATGATATCAAATGATTCTTTATAATATTTTCTTTAATATTTTTGGAAACAATAAATCCAGATTATATAAATAATATAAAACTTTATTTATAACCTATTTATAACCAACTTATTGAGAGGGTTATTGGTTAATGGATTTGGAAATCCAAACAAAAATCATGTGTTATTCAATCATTCATTTTAAAATACTTATCGAAATTATGTGTTATTGGTTATATGATTTACAAATACTTGTTAAAATCTCATGTTATTCATTTAGTGATTTGTTTTTAGATTTCAAAATCCACATTATGTTTTAAATAGATTTGAAAGTGTAAAATAGAAGGATTCAAATCCAAAAATAAAACATGTTATTTCAAAATCCATGTGTTTTGATTTTTAGAATTTATAAATCCATATGGATTTAGAAATCACCTCTGCAATAACAATTTTTTCAAATTATATATTTTACAAAACAATGTTATTTACTTGTGTTTTATCGCATAGGGATTATGATGGAGCGTAAACATAACTAATTGTGGACTTGAAATTGAGTCTCACGAAAGAGATAAAGAGAATAAAAAATCTAAAAGTCTTCTAGCTGGTCAACAGACATATATGACGAGAGAGATACACACGCATGTCAATATATTTGATACGATTACCAAGAATTCAACTATTACTTGTTAATTAAACATACCGTAAAATCTAAAACATATGACCGGGGAAAAACATACTTATTCTTCTTTTATTTTTGGTTCACTAACATACGTATTCTAAAGGTTTCTAAGAGTACTTTTATTTTCTTTAAATTAATTTGTACTCCAGAAAGGGACTCAAACTAGATACGAATCATACGACAGGTAACACAAAATGTTATTTTACAAATCTAAAGCAGAGAGTACACAAGTGACATTAATGCAAGCACGTTATGCATTACTCTATGTAAAAATAAAATCATGTTTATTAAAAGAGACTATTTGGTACTACTTGTTTAGTTGTTTAACTAGTCGAGCTTATATAGCATGGTTTATTCTTGTCTTGTGTAATTTAACTGTAATCATCAAGTAGTTAGTAAGTTCTGTGTTTAGTTGTCAATATGAAAGATCAATTTTGATTGGAAAGTGATACACACTTTTTGAGTAATGTGTAAATTATACGATGTTTTGTATTAGATCTTGGGATATTAGAGTTTGATATTTAAACTTTTGACAATACTCGAAAATAATTCCAAACGTGAAACATAGATAACTCATAACACTAACGTCCGACGATGTCAACCACTTGACACAAAAACAAAGTTGATTGATTAACAGTGTATATGAAATATATAAAGAGTAAGCAACGTAACAAAAGCTATTTTTTCATTGCACAGTTAAACCTAGAACGGATTAGATTAAATATAGTTTGGAAAACAAGGTTGATTCTCGGACAATTCCCAACAAATTTGCTCATGTGATCCCTACTCATTTCTCGCTACAGGTTCATTCATATATATGATAATGTTTCTAACAAATTTGCCAGTAACTAGTCGGCCTTGGAATCTGCCAAATTTGGTTAGTCAGTTGAGTCTGGTTTAGTTTTTAGGATTCTTCAATACCATTAAGTAGTGCTCTTCTTTAATTGAAGGAAACACCTAATTAATCCGTACATTTTGTTCTGTTTTACAAATATTACTCCTAGTTCAGTGGCTTAGGATTTATCTACGAGTAATTAATTGTTTCGTAATTCATAAGTACTTCCCAAGTTAGTGAATGATGTATGTAATTTATCTTTCTTTGTTTAGGTATCATTTTCTGCCTGCTTGTAGCGCTGTGATTGCGCTGTGATTGTTGCGGTTCTTAGAATTCTTGTTGATTTTCCGGTGATTTTTTTTTTAATAATAAATTTTCTATTAATAATATTAATGGGCCTCCTACTAATGAGCTCGGCCTTGAACAAATTACAAGGATCCAACAATTACAAAAAAAGAAAAACAACGGACGTTGCCGTCACCGGAAAAAGCGATCGGATCCTGCTGAAAGACCTGAAACAAAAGCTTGAACAGGAACGCCGGTGGTTGCAGGATCCACGGCTTTGCGGCGGATACACCAAATCGAAATCCTTAATATCAGCAACCAAACTGATATGATCGTGGCCAGCAAAGAGACAGAAGCTGCAGAGAAACCGGAGATCGTGGGAAGGATCACTCGTTCAAGAGCTAAGGAGATGGCCAAGGAAGCTCATGCACTCATAGCTGACGGATCATTCAATCTACCGAGGATCCAAGTCTTCAACATATCCACCCTGACGACTTCACCCGGTAATGATAACTAGATAACTTAGGTGTGAAGTTTGTACTCTTTTTCCCATAGCTGAGTTTTGTCCCAATGGGTTTTCTCGGTATGGTTTTTAATGAGGCAAATGGATCACTACGTCGAGTTATTTAGAAGTCATTACCAATGGGGAATAATGTACAAGTCACCATGACTTCTGTACTAATACAAGTGACTTTTGTACTACTACAGATCACCTAGACGCTTCGTTGTTTTCTTATTTCCTTTACACGCCTTGTTGTTTTATTTTGAACTTCCTGTTGTTTGGAGTGTCGAGCCTTAGGGTTGATTATAAAACCCAAAAGCGACGCCTCCTTGTTGGGGAGCGAAGAAGTTTTATGTAACAAGTATTGTTGAATCTTTTTTCTCTCAATCCGAACTCGTGAATGCGTTCATGATTCCGAGTTTCTAAACACTTTGTGATTAAGAAACTCTTCACTTTATTTTCGAATCCATATAACCATCTAACACTTCTCACCATCGAATCATTGCTTTTCTCTCTCGAACATCACCTGCCGTCACTCGCAACCCACTTGTGCATCATCACCATCAATTCACGTCGCCTCTTACCTGTCATCAGCCTCCATCAGAGTTTCATCCTAGGGAGTTCGTATTATGTGGTACCAGAGCCAACTCTATGCCAAAGGCTGAGCGATTCTAAACCCTAATCTCGTTTTGTGTTGTTTTGATTTTGTTCATTTGTTTAATTCTTTGTTGTGTTAGTCTTTGCTGTTTTAGCTTCCGTTGTGAGTCTTGTTTAGTTTTAGGATTTGTTTTTTTTTGTTGTTCGTTTGTGTCTAGATTACGAGTCTTAGAGTTTATTTTGTTCTTTCACTCAAGGAACGTTTTACTTCGAGTTTTCTTCTTTATTTTGCAGGTACAATGGAGCTTTCTCCAGAAGCTATGGAAGCTTTGAACCAAGCCATGGCTAAGCAAATAACAGAAGCAAACAAGACAATGTCTACTCAGTTCCAGCAACAGATGGAGCAGCTCAGTAACAAGTTTGAGAAGCAGATCAAAGATATAGCTCAAGCAACTAGCGCTTCAGATCAGAGTTCTTCATAACCGCCTAGTCCTAATGAGGCTCTCCGCTTAGCTAAAGGAAAGGCACACGTGGGAGCTTCTTCCAAACATACACGGATCAGAACAGCTAAGTCACCTACTGGGGGAAGAGAGACTTGTTTCAATAAGAGAAGAAACACTCAAAGCACAGAAAGAGAGCATCGGAGAACTGGTAGAGATCCTACACGCCCACGACGAGCTGAACAAGTAGCTGGGCATCGAATATACTTTGATACAGATAGATAGTATTTAGAAGAAGAGGAAGCCTCAGATCATAGCCAAGAGACAATGAGGAGAAACAGAAACAGAGATCACGACAGGGATTATGATCCTTTGAGGCAGCAGCTGAATCATCTCAAGATTCAGTATCCTTCGTTCCATGGTACCAATGATCCAGAGACTTATCTAGACTGGAAAAGGAAGATGGAGTCGAACTTTCAAGTTCAAGGTACCTATGAGTTGAACAAGGTGAAGATAGCCATATCTGAATTCAATGGCTATGCTTTGTTGTGGTGGGAGCAGTTGGGACTCACTAGACATCGACAGAGAGAGCCTGCTATCACTACATGGGAACAGTTAGTCACGCAGATGAGAAAGAAGTTTGTGCCTACACACTTCCAGAGAGAGATTCTTAACAAGCTGAGGCGTCTCACTCAACGCACTAAGTCTGTAAGAGACTACTATCAGGAGTTGGAAACGCTTATGATCAGGGCTGATCTGAGAGAAAGTGAAGACATGGTTATGTCTAGGTTTCTTGGAGGTTCGAACAGAGAGATTCAAGACAAGATAGAGCTTCAGAACTATGAAGATGTGCAAGAAATGGTAAATAAGGCAGAGCTAATTGAATCACAGATCAAGAGAAAGGGAGTGAGGTCAACATTTACGCCTAACATTCCCAAGCCAAGAGAGTTCAGTAAACCCGCCTTCACCAAGGACAGCAAACCCGCGACAGCCACAGTCAAAGAGGAAGTTAAGATCGATTTCAAGCCCAAGAGTAGCACCTCTACAAGTCATATCAGGTGTTTCAAATGCCAAGGGATGGGGCATTATTCCAGAGACTGTCCTAACAAGAAGATGTTTCTTCTTCAAGAAGGAGGAGAGATTGTGCCTGTAGACAGTTCAGAGAGTGAACCAGAGTCTGATTTAGGTGAAGAAGGTGAACCAGCAGTCATGGGAGAGATGTTAGTAGCACGCAGAGCTTTAAGTGTTCAGACTCATCCAGATGATCGAGGGCAGCGTGAGAATCTCTTCCACACCGGGGTATGGTTCAAGACAAGGTCTGCACCTTGATCGTTGATGGTGGTAGCTGTACTAATGTTGCTAGTGAAGAGATGGTACAGAAGCTTAATCTCAAGACCACTTCACATCCAAGACCTTATCAGCTACAGTGGTTGAATAACAAAGGAGCTTTAACGGTTTCGTAGCAAGTGGTAGTGAAACTCACAATTGGGAAGTATGAAGATGAGTTGCTTTGTGATGTGATTCTGATGAAGTCTAGTCATATTCTTTTGGGAAGACCATGGCATTTTGACAGAAGAGTGTTTCATGATGGCTACACCAACAAGCAGTCATTTGAGTTCAAAGGATGCAAGGTCACTCTTCTACCACTTACACCTAGTGAGATCTACATGGATCAGCTTCACATGAACCGTAAGGATACAGAGAAAGTGTCTCAAAGCTTGTACATCAATCACAGCGAGTTCACTAAGCTATTTGACCCAGAGATGACCACATTCATGTTTGTCTACAAAGAGACACTCGCTAGTACCAAGCCAGCAGAAGAGCTTCCACGCGAGATGATAGAGATTATAGAGGAGTACAAGGATGTATTTCCAGAAAAGATATCTCCAGGCTTGCCTCCAATACGTGGGATAAAGCATCAGATCGATTTGGTACCAGGTTCAGCTCTACCGAACAGAACAACTTACAGAACCAATCCTGTAGAGACTAAAGAGCTGCAGAAACAAGTAGAAGAGTTGATGAACAAGGGACACATCAGAGAGAGCCTCAGTCCATGCGCAGTACCAGTCTTGCTCGTACCAAAGAAAGATGGTTCATGGAGGATGTGTGTTGACTGCAGAGCTATTAACAATATCACAGTGAAGTACAAACATCCGATCCCGAGATTAGATGACATGTTGGACGAGCTATGTGGGTCAACAGTCTTCTCAAAGATCGATTTGAAGAGTGGGTATCATCAGATCAGAATGAAGGAAGGAGATGAATGGAAAACAACTTTCAAGACCAAGTAAGGGCTCTACGAATGGCTAGTCATGCCGTTTGGTCTCACCAATGCTCCTAGCACCTTCATGCGTTTAACGAATCATGCTCTCAGACCTTTCATTGGCGTCTTCGTGGTTGTGTACTTCGATGACATCCTCATCTACAGCAAAGGTCTAGAAGAACACTTAGAACACATCCGCCAAGTTCTAAATGTTCTTCGTTCTCAATCCCTCTTTGCTAATTTTTCTAAATGTTCGTTCTGTACTACTGAGGTTGTCTTTCTAGGCTTTGTTGTCAGTGCAGAAGGAGTTAGAGTGGACGATGAGAAGGTCAAGGCTATTAAGGAGTGGCCAACACCCAAAAACGTGGCAAAAGTCAGGAGCTTTCATGGACTAGCAGGATTCTACAGGCGATTTGTCCAAGACTTCAGCACTATTGCAGCGCCACTTACAGAAGTTATCAAGAAGGATGTAAGATTCAGATGGGAGGAAGCACAAGAGAAGGCGTTTTCAGCCTTAAAAGAGAAGCTTATCACTGCCCCTATTCTCTTACTTCCTGATTTTATGAAAACTTTTGAGATTGAATGTGATGCCTCCGGAGTGGGTATATGTGCTGTTTTGATGCAGGATAGGAAGCCAGTAGCTTACTTCAGTGAGAAGCTAGGAGGATCGACGCTAAACTATCCTACATATGACAAGGAGCTGTACGCCTTGGTTCGGGCTCTTCAAACGTGGCAGCATTACCTGTGGCCAAAGGAGTTCGTTATTCATACTGATCATAAGTCCTTGAAGCATCTCAAGGGACAACAGAAGCTCAACAAGAGACATGCCAGATGGATGGAGTTCATAGAGACTTTTCCCTACACGGTTAAATACAAGAAAGGTAAGGATAATGTAGTCGCAGATGCATTATCCAGGAGGAACACTCTCGTTTCTACCTTGTCTTCTAAGCTTGAAGGTTTTGATAAAATAGTAGAACTTTATGGGACTGACATCGATTTTGCTGAGAGCTATGGCAAATG
The DNA here is from genome assembly GCF_030686135.1 of Camelina sativa. Taxonomy (NCBI): domain Eukaryota; kingdom Viridiplantae; phylum Streptophyta; class Magnoliopsida; order Brassicales; family Brassicaceae; genus Camelina; species Camelina sativa. Next base: position 30,119,275 of record NC_141890.1, read on the forward strand.
CCATAAGTTTGCTTTTGAAAACTACTATAGGCAGGATGGATATCTATTTTATAAGGATCGATTGTGCATACCAAGAGGATCCATAAGGGAACTGTTGATTAGAGAAGCTCACGGAGGTGAACTAGCTGGACATTTCGGAGTGTCAAAGACTCTACTTGGACTGCAAGAACACTTCTATTGGCCTCAAATGAAGAAAGACGTTGAGAAAGTCTGTTCTAGGTGCCATATCTGCAAAATGGCCAAGGGTAAAGTACAGCCCAACGGCTTGTACACTCCTCTCCCTATCCCTTCTCAACCTTGGACTCATATTTCTATGGATTTTGTTCTTGGCTTACCTCGAACCAGAAATGGTAGAGATTCGATTTTCGTTGTGGTTGACAGGTTTAGCAAAATGGCTCACTTCATTGCCAGTCACAAGACGGATGATGCTGTTATTGTAGCTAACTTGTTTTTCAGGGAAGTAGTACGTCTGCATGGAATACCTCAAGTAATCGTTTCAGACCGAGATACTAAGTTTCTAGGACACTTCTGGAGAACGCTATGGGCTAAACTCGGAACCAAGCTATCATTCTCAACCACATGTCATCCGCAAACAGATGGGCAAACCGAAGTGGTGAACAGGACGCTATCTACACTCCTCAGGACCTTAGTGAAAAGCAATCTCAAGTCATGGGAAGAATGTTTACCACACGTAGAGTTCGCATATAATCACGCTAAGCATTCTGCTACTCTATTCTCTCCTTTTGAAATTGTTTATGGTTTTAATCCACAATCACCTCTAGACTTGATTCCTTTACCTTTAAGTGTGAAGTGTAGCTTTGATGGCAAAGAAAAGGATGAACAAGTCAGGAGGATACATGCTAAAGCTAAGGAGAACATAGAGAAAAGAACCAAGCAGTACAAGAAACATGCGAACAAGGGCAGAAAGGAGATCGTTTTCGAAGAAGGAGACTTGGTGTGGATTCATCTACGCAAGGATAGGTTCCCAGAAGAGAGAAAAAGCAAGCTTCTACCACGAGCTGATGGTCCATTTGAAGTCATCAAGAAGATCAACGAAAACGCCTACCAGATTGATCTTCAAGGTAAGTATAATATATCTTCAACATTCTGACTTGCTTCCTTATTATGCAGATCCCGATTTGAGGACAAATCCTTTTGAAGAGGGGGAGGATGATATGATCATGGCCAGCAAGGAGACAGAAGCTGCAGAGAAACCGAAGATCGTGGGAAGGATCACTCGTTCAAGAGCTAAGGAGATGGCCAAGGAAGCTCATGCACTCATAGCTGACGGGTCATTCAATCTACCGAGGATCCAAGTCTTCAACATATCCACCCTGACGACTTCACCCGGTAATGATAACTAGATAACTTAGGTGTGAAGTTTGTACTCTTTTTCCCATACCTGAGTTTTGTCCCAATGGCTTTTCTCGGTATGGTTTTTAATGAGGCAAATGGATCACTACGTCGAGTTATCTAGAAGTCATTACCAATGGAGAATAATGTACAAGTCACCATGACTTCTGTACTAATACAAGTGACTTCTATACTACTACAGATCACCTAGACGCTTCGTTGTTTTCTTATTTCCTTTACACGCCTTGTTGTTTTATTTTGAACTTCCTGTTGTTTGGAGTGTCGAGCCTTAGGGTTGATTATAAAACCCAAAAGCGACGCCTCCTTGTTGGGGAGCGAAGAAGTTTTATGTAACAAGTATTGTTGAATCTTTCTTCTCTCAATCCGAACTCGTGAATGCGTTCATGATTCCGAGTTTCTAAACACTTTGTGATTAAGAAACTCTTCACTTTATTTTCGAATCCATATAACCATCTAACACTTCTCACCATCGAATCATTGTTTTTCTCTCTCGAACATCACCTGCCGTCACTCGCAACCCACTTGTGCATCATCACCATCAATTCACGTCGCCTCTTACCTGTCATCAGCCTCCATCAGAGTTTCATCCTAGGGAGTTCGTATTACAAACTCTGTCTCAAATTCTTCTCTGGTGTACCGCCTGACCCGCTATAGATCTTCCGCCAAGCTCAAACAACCAATGACAGGCTCCACGAAGTCAGGTCCCATGCCTAGCAACCCGCTCACTCAGATCTAACATGTCTCTTCCAGCTCCGGCCACCACCACAACGCAACGGCGCAACCTCAAGGTAAGTTTGCTTCAATCCGATCCGGTGGAAACAAAAAATCATGGCAATTTACAGAGGATGATGGCTCAATCCATCCTCCATAACCTGGAACCCATGATATCCCTTGAGGATGCCAAACCTCTAGGTTAACCACCGCAACTACGCAACAATACCCTCCTGCCTTCTTCTGACTTCCGCCGCAACCGCAACTTCTATCGGATGGGTGAACCAAGGGAAAGCTCCACCGCGACCAAACGCGGCTTGATCTAGAAGCTTTCCGACCTTCCAAAACCGAAGCCACAACTGCATCAGATGGAAAACAATACCACGCCTCTGTTGTCGGAGATGCAAACCACCCACCACTGCCTTCCCCTTGTAAATCCAAGACCCACAATAAAGCGCCGCCCAACCTTACCTGTCAAAGAAACCAACCCCGAACTGTAAAATAACTTTTTGGCTGAATGGAGAGAAGTCAAGATCCAGTGAAAGAAACACCAGATCTGACCACCGGAACTCACTGAAGAGAAGCCACGGCTCTCACTTCTCACCAAAACCAACGAATCCGTCGGCGATTTTCACTCTTAGCCTTTGTAAAAGCCATTACATGTTGATAATGTTGTTCAAAAAAAAAAAAAAAAAAAGTGGGCGCCAAAGCTGGCTCTTAAAGAAGTGTTCTTACGAAAAAAAGACTAAAAAATTATTCAAAAAAAAATGTGAAGAATCGTTTCTAATAAGAAGAGAGTTTTTTAGAGATGGTAATAAGAAACGCTTACGTGTCCGTTTCTGGTTAGTTAAAAAATTTTAGCAAAAAAAGAAAAAAAATTTGGTCGATCTTCTTCCGTCTCTTTCGTCTTCTTCTTCGTCTCTTTAGCGGATGAAAACGCCGGTGAGATTGTTGTTATTGTCTTCTGCAAGCTCTTTGAGTTCTCCAGTACTAGGTACTTTACTTCTTACCATTTTTTTAAAAAAAATTTGATTTTGAATTTGCATGTCTTTGAAACAGTATTTGTTGATGGTAGTAAACCCCGATCCAGAACTCACCGAGAATTCGAGGAAAGGGAGATCTCAGCCTAACAAGTGATTACAAAGGAAGAAGAATCACTTGTAAGAGATTGAGAATCTATAGATTGTTAACAAAGAGATTTAGGGATTTTGAGAAATTGTTTTTTTGATTGATTAGGTTTGCAAATTGTGGCTAACGCCATACATATAGAAGCGACAAAGATGAAATAAGTAAACCAGAAATCATAATTAACTAAACCAGAGATTAGATAGCCTAAACCAGGTTATTAACTGGTTTATCCTGTAACAATACTCTCATCTTCAGAACATCCTTGTCCTCAAGGATGACAAGTTGGATGCTCATAAGTGAAAGACTCCCCATATAGCTTGGTCGGGAGGATGCACTTTCCAGTTAACAAAGGCCTTGGTGATAGCTTTGCTGTGGTAGTTAACCCTTTTCAAGTTCATGTCTATAACTTGATCGATAATATAATAGCCTTGAACCGTTAGAAAGCTTGTGATAAAAACTAGATAGCTCTTGTACCTTCTCTGAGCCCCGTTCTTAGCATTAGTAAGCTTCTTTTTATTTTCCCATGAAAGCTCCATCAAATAGCTAAAAGATTTCCAAACACTCATAATCATCCTCTGTTCCAGTTCTAGAAATGATTGTAATAGCCTAGATTTCCATTTGTGCTTCAAGTGAAACTTCACGCCACCACATAGGCTAACCCCGCTTAGGTTTGTACTATCAGCTACCTTCTCAAAGTATTCTCTGACCTTAGTGTAGTTCTTATCTACTCTGTAGCCTTTGACATAGAAGTATCTAAAGCATTTAAATTTTGAGTAGATACCTTGTTTTGCAGCAAGTGTAAGACATTCATATGCCACACCAACACCACATACATAACCCTCATCAAGCTTTTGCATTAACTCTGCAACCGTTTCTTTCACACAACCAACCTTGCTAACAATGCCCTATAATTTCTTTTCCTTTGTGCCACGTGAGGTGAGTACCCTGATTTTTACTTCCAGCCATTGTTGTGTCCTATCAACTACTGTCTTATCACAAAAAAATTCAACTTCCGTTAAGTCCCCCAAAATCGAAACTTTTACAGTGAGTTATCAAAGATAAAGAATCAGGCTTCCTCTTCTTAATGCTCTCAATGTCTCTTACCCATAACCTGACTTTGTTTTCCATACTCATACTTGCTCTAAACCCAATATCCAGTAAACAAGAAAAGTTATGCATCTCTATAACATGATAAACGAGCAGCAACATGTGAATCTCATACTCATGTGAGCATAATGTAAGCCACGTTTTGACACCCACCAAAGAACATGCTACTAACCTATCAAGCTCTCTAGACTTTATTCCTTGCCACAAACTAGACAATGGTTGCATTAACCTCATCAATTTACCATGATTGTAACATTTCTCCAACCAGTTCCAATTATCATGTTCAATCAATACTCCACCAGGTTCCCAAATCTGATTGTTCCAAGATGAAATGAGTTTTGTTACCTCTTTTTGCTCACATTCATCATCTTGTTCCTCTTTGAGATCAGGAGTCTTGTTACTCTTTTTTCTGGCAAAAGTCTTGAACTCCCCTGAATTACAAATCACCACCTGCTTCTGCAAATACAGAAATGTTTCAACCTGAAGTGATTCTTCATATGGCTTCGACTTCCTTTCTTTCTCAGGCCAGACCCAAAGATCCTGCAAACCGCCTGGTTCCCAAGCACGGAGCTGAGCTGGTCCATCATAAACTGCTAACTCTGAACTCTCATCAACTAGCTTATATCGATCAATTGTTCTCCTCCTACAAGCAGCAACAATTACTTTGAACTCTTTGTTGACATGATCCCAATTTTTCACTTTAGGATCTTTATTAAGCAAAGCAGTTTCCTCCACCAAAGAGAACTTATCATCCATCAATTTGCTTCTCTTTGAAGTGGTTTTGATCGATACTTCCTCTGTTTTTGTTTACGAGGAATTTGATCGAACACTTGATATGCAACATTTTTGCCATTACCATTTGTTGATTGCTGAGGCGATTCTTCCACTTCCGTGACATTTGAGTCCACTTTATGCACCATCAACCACATCAGAAACAGAATGTAGAACCTGTAAAACTGAGGCACTCTCCAACACATCGATTAAGGGATCTGAATTCTTCACCGTTTCCACGGACGTGTCAGGACTCTTCACAGCTTTCTGGATTTGATGAACTTCTTCTATATCATCAAAAGCTGTATCATAGTCACGTTCCATCATGACGATCCGAAATCTCTTGTGATTTAACTGTTGATGGCCACGAGTGTCTTGTTCTTCATAAACCTTTTTACATTCTTTCATACACCTCCTCACATGAATACTTTAGGGGAATCATGTTTGTGTGAGGAAGATTTTGGTCCGAAGAGCTCGAATGCTCTGATACCAATGAAACAGTATTTGTTGATGGTAGTAAACCCCGATCCAGAACTCACCGAGAATTCGAGGAAAGGGAGATCTCAGCCTAGCAAGTGATTACGAAGGAAGAAGAATCACTTGTAAGAGATTGAGAATCTACAGATAGATTGTTAACAAAGAGATTTAGGGATTTTGAGAAATTGTTTATTTGATTGATTAGGTTTACAAATTGTGGCTAACGCCATACATAGAGAAGCGACAAAGATGAAATAAGTAAACCAGAAATCATAATTAACTAAACCAGAGATTAGATAGTCTAAACCAGGTTATTAACCGGTTTATCATGTAACAGTCTTTGATTTGATTATGAATCGACTTGGGGACGGGGCTTAGTGTTTACCCAAGTGAAAAAAAAAAACTGAATCTTTGCATGTTTATGTTTGGAGTATTTTGAGTTAAATTTTTCTGATTGAGCTGAAGAGAGTCACTAATTTGATTTTTATGATGAAGAAAACACTTTCGGGAGTTGTTGCGGTGATGATTTTTTGTGTCAAACAACTACTACGATAGATCCTTTGTTAAAACCAATGTAGTGGTTACGATAGATCCTTTGGCAAGCTTATGATGCTCTTATATAGCTAGCGTGCATCATGTTTGTCTCCGGACCAACTCTGAACACAAAGAAGGCAAAGGTGGCCTGGATTGATGTCTGTCTACCTAGAGAAGAAAGAGGATTAGGATTACGGTCACTAAAAGAAGCTAACATGGTAAGTTTTCTAAAACTGATATGGCGTCTATTGTCAACAAACTCGTTATGGACACAGTGGTTGTGGTCCTATCTGCTCCATAAAGGTTCATTTTGGTCAATCAAAGAAAATACAATAGCAGGTTCTTGGATGTGGAGAAAACTGTTGAAGTATCAAGTATGAGGTACAAAATGGCAGAAATACATCCTTCTGGCACGATAATTGGTCGAACTTGGGTTGTTTACTGGATGTTGCAGGGCAGCGTGGCTGCATTGATATGGGGATATCTTTACACGCCACGGTCCACGAGGCTCTAGCCCGTAGGAAAAGAAGACATCGAGTGGATTGTTGGGCTAAGCTTGAAGTGTGACTTGCAGTAGAAGTAATCCTAATAAAGATTAGGATTAGAGTTATTTTAGGAGACATCTAGAATAAACAGTTGTAATAAGTTCTAATGAGATTAGGAGATATCTAATCCCAAATAGTTTTAGGAGAACTATCTCTATATATAGAGTTGCCAAAGCTTGTGGTAAACCTATGAGTTTAGAGAGAGAAGTTTTAGAACTTGAGAGAGAAAGCTTTAAGGTTTTTGTGTAAGATTTCCTTTTGCTGAATAAAGAGAGTAATTCTTTACATTCTTGTTCTAAATCTTTCATTGAAACAATAATTGGTATCATAGCTACTCAGGTTTTAAGATTCTGAAACAAGTCTTATTCGAGAGATGAGTGAAATCGTTGAGATGGCCAACAAGGCAAAGGAAAACGTCCGGTCCTCCATACAATGCCCGATGCTGACATCAATCAACTATACGGTGTGGGAGATGCGAATGAATGTTGCGTTACGAGTACACAAGGTGTGGGAAGCGATTGATCCTGGAACAGAAGAAGAAGAAAAGAACGACCTAGCAAGAGCACTTCTATTTCAGTCTATCCCAGAATCAATGATCCTGCAGGTTGGTGAACAGAAGACTGCAAAAGGTGTATGGGACTCCATCAAAGCTAGGAATCTTGGTGCTGAAAGAGTAAGAGAAGCAAGATTACAAACCCTCATGGCCGAATTTGATAGACTCACAATGAAAGAAACTGAGTCAATCGACGATTTTGTAGGCAAACTTTCTGAAATTTCTACAAATCAGCCTCCTTAGGTGAAACTATTGAAGAGATCAAGATTGTGAAAAAGTTTCTTAAGAGCCTACCGAGGAAGAAATATATACACATCACTGCAGCTCTTGAACAAGTCCTAGATTTGAAGACAACCACCTTTGAAGACATCGTTGGAAGACTAAAGACCTATGAAGAAAGAATCAAAGAAGAAGATGATTCACAAGAGAGTCAGAGCAAGCTCATGTATGTTAACTCTGACTCATATGAAGGATACTATGATGGTGGCAGAGGAAGAGGTTCAAACCGTGGAAGAGGTAGAGGTAGAGGACGAGGAAGGTCTGGATATCAACAGAAGGACAAATCCAAGGTTACCTGTTACCGTTGTGACAAAGTTGGTCATTATGCCTCCAATTGTCCAGATCGTCTGCTCAATCTGATCAAAGCACAAGAAAGCGCCCAAAAGGAAGAAGAAGACAACACCCATGAAGCCGACTCGTTGATGATGCATGAGGTAGTATACCTAAATGAAAAAAATGTGAAACCTATGGATTTTGAAGAAGACTGCTCAGAGAATACTTGGTACTTGGACAATGGAGCCAGTAATCATATGACCGGAAACCATACTCTGTTTTTCAAAATGAACCCTATGGTCACAGGACGAGTTCGATTTGGTGATGACTCTCACATAGACATAAAAGGGAAAGGATCAATTCTGTTTATTACAAGAGGAGGAGAAAGAAAGAAGCTTGTAGACGTTTACTACATACCGGGGTTAAAAAGTAACATCATAAGCTTGGGACAAGCAACGAAATCAGGTTGCGACGTAAGAATGAAAGAAGACCTCCTCACCATACACGACAAAGATGGACATCTATTGGTTAAAACAACAAGGTCGAGAAACAGATTGTACAAGGTAAAATTGGAAGTTGAAAACACAAAGTGCCTGCAACTTACAACCTCATCAGATTCAAACTTGTGGCATGCACGACTAGGACACATTAGCACTGACACTATAAAAACGATGGTTGTGAAAGAGCTAGTTACTGGAATCCCTAGTGCACCAACAGAAAAGGACACTTGTGCTTCTTGTCTACTTGGAAAACAGACAAGACAAACATTTCCCAAAGCAACACCTTTTAGAGCAACACAAACCTTGGAACTGATTCACGGAGATCTTTGCGGTCCAATCACACCTCCTATAGCTGCACAAAAACGTTATGTCTTTGTCCTGATCAATGATCATTCACGGTATATGTGGTCTATTCTCCTAAAAGAGAAAAATGAAGCGTTTGAAAAATTCAAGATCTTCAAGTCACTAGTTGAGAATGAAGCTGGAACCACAATCAAGACATTCCGGACAGACCGAGGAGGAGAATTCATGTCTCACGAGTTTCAAGCATTTTGTGAGAAGGAGGGCATAAACAGACACCTCACAGCACCATACACTCCACAACAGAATGGGGTTGTGGAGAGACGGAACAGGACACTCTTTGAAATGACTAGAAGCCTTCTGAAGCATTTAAATATGCCAAACTATCTGTGGGGAGAGGCAGTAAGGCACGCAACCTATGTCATTAATAGAGTAGGAACAAGGAGTCTGATCAACCAAACACCATATGAAGTATTCAAGGCAAAGAAACCCAATGTGGAACATCTACGGGTGTTTGGCTGTGTGGCCTATGCCAAAATTGAAACATCACATCTCAGGAAACTTGAAGATAGATCTAGGATGCTCGTATATCTTGGTACCGAACCAGGCTCAAAGGCATACAGATTGTTTGATCCTTCAAACAAGAAAGTTGTGGTTAGTAGAGATGTTGTGTTCGATGAGCTCAAAAGCTGGAAATGGAACAACTCTGAGAAGGACTCTGCTGATTCAGGCACATTTACTCTCAGCATCAGTAATGTTTTCAACACAGCTGCTGGAACAGAGAATGAAACAAACGCAGAAGAAAACAGAGAAGATGGAGCAGACACAGAAGGTGACGAAAATGACATAGAGGGGAGTGATAATGAAACTGCAGAGGAGCAAGCTACTGTGGAAGAACAACCTCAAATGTTGAGACAGTCAACAAGACAAGTTAAAAGGCCTATCTATCTCAATGATTATGTCCTGTTATCAGGCATAGAAGGAGAAACTCTTCTACTAGCAGTTAATGAAGAACCATGGAATTTCCAGGAAGCAAGCGAGTTGAAGGTATGGAGAGACGCTTGTGAGGATGAATTGTCAAGCATAATAAAGAACAAGACATGGAGTTTAGTTGAGCTACCTTTCGGAGTAAAACCAATTGGCCTGAAGTGGGTGTTTAAACTAAAATGGAACATAGACGATAGCATAAACAAGTACAAGGCAAGGCTTGTAGCTAAAGGCTATGTACAAAAACATGGGATCGACTTTGAAGAAGTCTTTGCCCCCGTTGCTAGAATCGAAACAATTCGCTCTATTCTTGCCTTAGCAGCCTCCAAAAGCTGGGAAGTACATCATCTTGATGTGAAGACCGCATTCCTCCACGGAGACTTGCAAGAAGATGTCTACATCACTCAACCAGAAGGGTTTGTAGTGAAAGACCATGAAGAAAAGGTGTACAAGCTACATAAGGCTCTCTACGGACTGAAACAAGCACCTCGTGCCTGGAACATCAAGCTTAACAGCATTCTCAGTGAGCTAAAATTCGAAAAATGCAGTAAAGAACCATCTCTTTACAGAAAACAGAACAATGAACATCTTCTGATTGTGGCAGTCTACGTAGACGATCTTCTTGTCACAGGTTCATCATTGAAACTTATTTCTGATTTCAAGAATGAGATGGCTGGAAAATTCGAAATGAGTGATTTAGGAAGACTCACCTACTATCTTGGCATTGAGGTTTGCCAAAGTGAGAACGGGATCGTGTTAAGACAGGAAAAGTATGCAAAGAAAATTCTTGAAGAGACCGGAATGAGTGAGTGTAACTCTGTTTTGTTGCCAATGGAACCGGGTCTGGAGCTTTCAAAAACTCAAGATCCAAAGCGCATTGATGAACGAGCTTATAGAAGAAGTATTGGCTGTCTGAGATATTTGCTCCATACTCGACCAGACCTATCATACTCTGTTGGAATTCTGAGTCGTTATTTGCAGGAACCTAGAGAGTCACACGGAGCCGCACTGAAGCAGATTCTGAGATATCTTCAAGGCACTTCTGGCTATGGTCTCCACTTCAAACCAGGAACTCAAACAGGACTAATGGGATACAGTGACAGCAGTCATAGTGTGGACGTGGATGATGGGAGAAGTACTGCTGGTCATGTGTTTTATCTCAATGAATGTCCTATCACATGGTGTTCTCAGAAGCAACAGGTGGTGGCACTATCCTCTTGTGAAGCCGAGTTTATGGCAGCAACAGAAGCTGCTAAGCAAGCCATTTGGCTACAAGAGTTACTCGCTGAGATTACTGGAACAACGTGTGAGAAAATAACAATTTGTGTAGACAACAAGTCTGCCATTGCTCTCACAAAGAATCTTGTCTTCCATGGTCGCAACAAACACATTCACCGTAGATATCACTTCATACGGGAGTGTGTTGAAATGGACAAGTTGATGTGGTACATGTTCCCGGGATCGAACAGAAGGCTGATGTGTTAACCAAGGTTCTCGACAAGATCAAATTCAAGAATATGAGGAACCTCATCGGAGTTCATGAACTGTCAAAGAAGGATTTCAAGCTTAGAGGGGAGATTGTTGGGCTAAGCTTGAAGTGTGACTTGCAGTAGAAGTAATCCTAATAAAGATTAGGATTAGAGTTATTTTAGGAGACATCTAGAATAAACAGTTGTAATAAGTTCTAATGAGATTAGGAGATATCTAATCCCAAATAGTTTTAGGAGAACTATCTCTATATATAGAGTTGCCAAAGCTTGTGGTAAACCTATGAGTTTAGAGAGAGAAGTTTTAGAACTTGAGAGAGAAAGCTTTAAGGTTTTTGTGTAAGATTTCCTTTTTCTGAATAAAGAGAGTAATTCTTTACATTCTTGTTCTAAATCTTTCATTGAAACAATATGGATTACCTCAACCACATGGAGAATGCTCTGGATGAGGTTCGAACACATGGGATGGTGGATGCAGAGGATACCGTTCTTTAGAAAGGTAAAGGAGGTCGATTTACGACTACTTTCACAACCCAAGAGACGTGGGAGAGCTTACGGGAATCTAGGGGACATAAGGCTTGGAGTAAAGGGGTTTGGTTTTCTCAAGCAACACCAAAGTACTCTTTCATTGCTTGGCTAGCAGTCCTGAATAAACTCTCAACAGGTGAACGAATGCAGACCTGCGGTGGTGCCATCAACACTTCATGCCTACTATGTTCAAATCAACTAGAAACCAGGGATCATCTATTCTTCTCCTGCCCTTACTCATCCGAAATATGGACAGGCCTTACACTAAAGCTCCTCACCAATAGGTTCTCGACTAATTGGGAGGATAACCTATCTCTCATCTCTGACGAGACTTTGAGCTCTGTTACCTTGTACATAGCGCGCTTTGCTCTTCAAGCCACTATCTATACTTTATGGAGGGAACGGAACAGGAGTAGACAAGGTGAAACCCCATCCCCTGCTCCTTTACTACTTAAACAACTTGACCGGACCATTAGAGACAGATTACTCTCCATTTACACTCATAGCAAATGAAAATACGAAGCAGCAATGGCAACATGGCTTACAACAAGATATCTCTCTGTTATGTAACTCAAATTTGTAGATGAACAGTCTGACCAATGTTTTAAAGTACCGCTGATGTAAAACGATTTTTTTAAATAAATTTTACATTTTATACAAAAAAAAAAAAAGAGGAAGTGTGCAAAAAGTATATTTCTTTTCTTGACCAGCGATAATATTTACTTGCAGGAAACAGTGGGCAGAGTTGTAACCTTTCCAGACCGGTGTGATCGTTTGCAAATTCGACATCTCTAAGTAAGCGATGGAAGCTGATTCCAAGAGATATATTTATGTTTACGTTAGTTATATCCCGATCTGGTGGGCTTACCTTCAGTATTTTTTTTGCTCTTTGGGTTTTGCTTTGTTTTACTTTTTAAATTGGTCCAAGTTGAAGTCAGTGTAAACTTAGGATTAAACTAATTTGAGCTTGTAACTTAGAGAGCTATACTTACCTTATAACTTGTTATTTTTGTTTACTTATGAGAGAATGATTATTCTTAGATGTTTTGTTAGTTTTTGCCAATGAGATAAGAGTGAGATTCATCATATATATTAGTTTCTGCTCCCTTTTGAGTTACAAAGGGGTTTGCTTTTCTCTTTAGGAATTTGGGTATTTGCTTAGTTTGTATTTTCTTTTCTACCCTCTCTAAGTCGAAAATTGAAAATCTGATTTTTAATGGCTATGAGAACTTATATCAAAAATGCTATACCAATTTCATAATTTAAAAATGCAGAGATCTTAATGAGATTTTAAGAAATAGATGGAGACAGTGACTTGCAAGAGGAGTTTGCTTGCAGAGTCATATGATATAATTGGCTTGTGCTGCCACATAGACGATGCACATACTTTTAAAGTCAAAGAACAGGTGTTCCTCTCTTCCAGGTATTCTAGGTATCCTTTTTTTCCGTGATACTTGTGAGGTTTTTCACTTATTGTGTTCAAAAAAAAAAATTCTTAAGAACCCTTCATGGGTTATACCATTGGAGAATGTTTTTCTTAACAAGTTCCTATAGATTCTTAAACAGAAGTACTTCCCAAGTTACTGAATGATGTATGTAATTAGCATTTTCACTTTCATCTGGTGAACAACGTCTTAGGATTCTTCAATACCATAAACTGCCTTTTTTTTTTAATTAGAGAAGATAAAGATAATTTCCTATTTCTTTAAGAAGAAGGAAATTGTCAATTCCTATTTGTTTTAGAACAGGAAAAAAGCCTGTTGTATGGCTCATCCTATTTAAGTATAAAAATAGGGTAGAGGCAGAGATTCATAGTTTGAGAAGAATAGCTTAGAGATAGATTCATTCAAAGAGAGGGCTAAAGGGTTTTGGAGAGGATAGAAAATAGTTTCAAAAGAAATACTTGTAAACGTATTTTCTATTAATCAAAAGGTTGTTTTGAGAAAATCCCTGAGTTATTTGTCAACTCTTACCAGAAAATAAGCCGTCGCTTTTTTCATCTTCTCCATGGGCGCCCGTGCTAGCAAATCATCCGGTAAGCGAAAGCCGGATGATGATGATTTGGAGACCAAACCGGTTCTCAAGAAACAAAAGGAAAATTCCGACGAGAAGGTAACCTAATTAGATGTTCCTCTGGTTCTTTGAGAACAATCTTCTTTACTCTGTCTTCTAATATGGCTACTACTCATGTATGTATGTAACAGGAGGAGACATTGACGGAAGGAGGACTTGCTGATCCTAATCTCCAGCACAAGTCTGATGATCAGGAGGCTAATTTATTTGGTTAGTTACGTTACGTTTTGTGTGGCTCTGAGCTCCTATCTAAATGTTTTATACTTGGCTGAAGCTCTTCTTTTTAGGTGAGCGAATTCTGGAAGATGATTTGGAGACCAAACCCATGCTGAAGGAAACATCCGAGGAGAAGGTAACTTAAGATGGTCTCGGATTCCTCTTGTGATCTTTGAGAACAATATATCTTTTTTTAAGACCGTCTTCTAATGACTACTCATGTATGTAACAGGAGGAGGCACTAACGGAAGGACTTGGTGATAGTCTCCAGCACAAGTCTGATGATCAGGAGGCTAATTTAATTCAGGAAGTTGCCATAAGAAAAACAAAGACGCTCTTCGTTGCGCATCTTACTCCCCAAACTAAAATACCCCATATGTAAGTAGCTCGTTTAATTTTTCTCTTCGTTCTTGGAACAAGTTCTTTCATGACTAATATTTTTTTTTAATTAACCTCCATGTATACAGCATCGATTTCTTTAAAGATGTTGGACAAGTTGTTGATGTTCGACTTATTGTTAACAAGAAGGGCAAGCCTGTCTTGGGCTTTGTTGACTTTGCTTCTGCTAACGAGGTAGAGAAGGTGAGAGTAGTTTTTATAGCTAGTAGTCATTTGAAAAGTAATGTATGGAAAAATAGACAAGTACGTTATTTGAAAGTAGGATTGCTGACTAAATTAATCTTTTATACTTGTGTAGGCGTTGCAAACTAAAAATGGTGAATATTTCCAGGGTCGCAATATTTTTCTTGACGTGGCTAAGCCTAAGATGAATCCATTATCTACACCAAAGTAAATTAATTTTACTGGTTGTTATACTTACTGCTAGAGTTTTAATACCATAACAGAAGACTAATACAAGAGTTTTTTTTATATATTCTAGGTATGAAGACAACCTTCTACGAGAACCTATTCTGAGGCAACAGGAGGAAAAATCCGACGTGATCAGATTCTGCGGTAAGAAGACTACCTTCTCTTACGACGACGACTGATAGAAGAAGATGAAGCTCTTTGGTGTTTTTAACTTTCGATACATTGTAACTTGTTTATCTTACTTACTTCGGTTTTTCTTATGTTCTAGTTAAGTTTGTCTAAACGTACGTTAAACAATGCTTAATTTTTGATGGTTTGGTAATTGGAATTAACTCTTTATCATGCCTTCATTATTTACCTAAGTACGAGCCGTATATGATTCGAACTGGTTTGGCTGACAAAACTACGCATAATCTTCCGAGGGACACAAATATACATTTCCCATTTTAAGTCTCAACTTGATTCAGTCTTTCTTAATATCTTTCACCAAAGTGAAAAAGAGTAGTACTCAAGACCGAGACATTAGATTGACTATCACCTTTGTACATACATATACTTCAAACTTACCATGAAAAATAGAGGAAATTTCGGGAATCATGAATCATCCTATTTATGTTTTACATGATTTTATATACTTACAGTTTTTAAAACTTTTCTTGTTGTTTTTTTTTCTATTAAGAACTAATTTAATATATGTAAAATATACACTATGCCCATCAAAGGTCTGTCCGCCATATAGAAATGCAAGTATTTCATGTGGCTTTGAATGGTTGGTTCATAAACTCATACTAAACAGTGCATGCTAATATTTTAGTATGCTAAACTCCATACTAAAGTATGTAACATTTTTAAAGCAAACCAATTTTAGTATGCTGTAACTATTTATTTAATTCTAATATATGTTTTATTGGTCCAGAGTTAATATGGAGTATATCAAATAATTGTGTGAATGGTAGAAAAATAACAAATTAGTTTGATTTTAGTCCGGTCCGAAGCATACCAACAAATCATTGTAGGCTTTTTTGTAGTGTGTGTGACTCTCCATCAGAATAAGGAGTTGATCGTGATAGCCCTTGAATTTTGAAGATCTAGCTAGGCCGGCTTTCTCCATCAATTTGGCCGAGCTTTTTATCATTAAAAGGTAAAATTTACTTAATCTTATGATCCACATTCATCTATTCTTTTTACTTTCGTAGACTGATACCATTTATGCTTGGTCGTCCACCAACTATATAAAATAGTCACAAACTGATGAAAACATAAAATATTTTGTACTTCGATCTTCCACGTGGTAAGACTTGCAAGACAACATTCATGATATCATGCTAAGTCTTGTACGTTTCCAATTCACAACCATTCATGATATCATGCTAAGTCTTGTACGTTTCCAATTCACAACCAATTGATTATAAATAGACTTACACTTGCAATCGTTAATATACTACTAGTCTATATCCCACTACCGTCTCTGACGTGTGATTGATTCCTAACAAAGTGATATTTCGTGATATTTGGTGAGATTCAGGAATTTGAAATTTCACTCACACCATTTTCTATTGGAGAAGTACATAAGAATACTAAAATTGGTTTGACCAGTCGTACCAAGTGGAACCATCATGATCCACGAATGAATCCTATTCCAAAATTAGGTTTGGATTAAAACCAAAGAAAAAAAAAAAACACTCAAGAACCATAGAAGAAACACACCTGTACTTTTTAATTCTTTTTTCCCTTTGCTTTAATGTCCGATTACTACTTTGATAATAATATAATGGTATTGTGATTCTTTAACTGTCGCTTAGTGTCGACATCAAAATAAAGAAACCAAAAAAATAAAGTGTCGCTTAGTGATCACTAATTACTACTATATGATGCATGTCGTTTTCTGTTAACCTTCTTTTCTCGTGCTTCCTTCACCCAATACAAGGAGGAAGGTGTTGGCTCATGCGTTAAAAAGCACAAAAACCTATCACCAGGAACACAACAACAATATTTTTAGAAGAAACTGAAACAAATTACAGAAAATAAATTAATCTTATTTTCGTCTTTATCGATCTTTCTTAAAGATGATTATTTTAAAATTGCCTGGTAAGTTGGTAACAGAAACCAACACAAAAATTTAATAAATAACAAAAGCGATAACAATGTAAAAATACTTCCTTTGTTATAAGATTTTCTAGACTTTTTCTTTAAGTATGCATAATTTATATTTGTTTAGTATATTATAATTATTGTATTCTACAATCTTTAATCTTATTGGTTAAAAAATATTAAATTTATAATAAAAAGAAGAATACATTTATAGTTTCTTAAACTTGGTGCTTTTGACTAAAAGATTTTATAAAATGGGACAAAGTGAGTAGTAAAATACAACTGTTTTTAAGATGATCTTTTAAAATTATATTTTAAAAAAATAAATAATATATTTAAATTTAATGTATTTTTATACTCCCACTGTATCATATGTTTTAGGATTTTTTCTCATATCACAGAGGATAATTTTTAGTGTATTTAATGCATTTTTATTCTTAAAATCAAACAACTAATTAATGTTTTTACTTTTATAATAAATAATTAAACATAGACCACTTCAAACAATTCTTCTTTCAACAGCTTTTATTATATTCCTGGTTTTATTGTAAACTTCCTTAACGAGGATCACACTTTCTGGTAATAATAAAGCTTTTAAATGTTAAAAAAATAAAAATAAACATAGACATACATTTGAATGACAAGTGTAAGAAAAATATGAGTAAATAAATATTAAAAAGAACATAAAACCAAAAATAATTAATAATAATATAATATTTATTATTTTTTAATCTTGGTAAAAATCCTAAAAATCATATAACAAAGTCTGCAAATAGAAAATTACTAATATTTTTGTGATTAGTAATTTTGGTAAAGTGATATATTATTTTATATTATAGGGGTACAAAATTATTAACATAAAATTTTTATTAGATTAGATTACAACTAACTAACGAATAAGCCGAGAACAAGAAGAAAAAATGAGAGAAAAAGTGCGATTTTTTGTGCGATTGTGAGACGGTTACTTTTCCGTCTATTCCTCACACTTGTGATGGTTGTTGAAGACACCGGCGTTGTCGATCACGATCTCCATGATCACTGCGACGGAGTAGTTATCTCCACTAAGAAAACCACGTTTCCTAGTGATGTCGATTCCCTCACAAGGGATGCCCTTGCTGAGATCTATAAAGAGCAAAGGGCTAATAAGTTTCCCGATCACTCCTCATCTACTTCTCCAACTTATTTTTTCTATCAAGATTTCAATTCCCTTGAGAGAATGGCAGATAACATCCGTAGAGTTTTGCAAGATCTGGACTTGGGTGTCGATGATGTCCCCATTGCACTTCCTTTTGACGTGGTCAACAACGCAGCAGCGGAAAACCGGTTCATACTCATGGGCCGACCAGTGATGCCAAGACGACAAAACCTCCGCTCTCTTATTGCGGTTATGCCACGACTGTGGGGTCAAGTCGGTCTGGTCCACGGCCGAATCGTTGAAGGAAGGCGCTTTCAATTTGTTTTCCCCTCCGAAGAATCAATGGAAACTGTGCTAAGGAGAGGACCCTGGACCTTTGCAGACCGTATGGTGGTTTTGCAGCGATGACTCCACTAATGCCTCAAGACAATCTTAACTTTATCCCGTTCTGGATCCAAGTTCGCGGTATCCCCCTGCAATACATGAATCAGGAAGTGGTTGCCCATATAGGTCGGGCTATGGGCATGATCATGGACATCAATTATGATCAGGCTGCAGTACAAAGGGCGGAGTATGTCCGCATCAGATTGAATTGGGATATCAGAGATCCCCTTCGTTTCCAACGCAATTTTCAATTTACCCCTGGAGTCAACACCATCCTGAGGTTCAGATATGAGCGACATAGGGGATTTTGTGAGGCATGCGGTATGCTTACTCATGATTCGGGGGCTTGTCTTCTCCGAAATGGTGGCTTTGATCCCTTCTCAGATGATGATGATAGTGACGAAGACATTCATCCCCCTACAGCACCAGGAAACCAAAATGTTCGAATTGAGGAACTGAATAAAGGTGATGAGAACGATAATAACAGAGCTCAAGACAATGGTCCGGTGGCAGATAATATCATATTAGGAGATGCAAAACACCACCATGACGTAAGGGAGGCACCCACTGAGATAATCAACAAGAAGCGGAAGAGGGAAGTGGGAGAAGGGAGCAACACTGAACAGAGGAAGACAGAACATGAAGATGATGGAGGATCGAACATTGATCCTGAACTTGCTAGAGGGGTGGTGGACCCTAAACCACCACATTCGATAGGAAGACAACCTGCTGGAACTGTCAAGGGTTAGGCTTAGACTTGACAGTTCGACGCCTTAAGGAGATTCATAGAAAGTATCTCCCGAACATTATCTGCTTTTCAGAGACAAAGCAGGATGATGATCATATTAGGGATATAGGGGGTGAATTAGGCTTATGTAACTATGTATCAGTTCCTCCTGTAGGTCTTAGTGGTGGTTTAGTTATTTATTGGAAAAATCATGTAACTCTATCAGTTTCTTTTGCTTCCCCTAATCTTGTAGACTGTTTAGTCTAATATAATGGTAGTTCTTTTTATTTGTCGCTGGTTTATGGGAACCCAGACCCAAACCTTCGTGATCATACCTGGGAACGCCTAGAAAGATTAAATATCACCAGGAAAAACCAACCACGGCTACTAATAGGGGATTTCAATGAAATTCTTAGTAATAGAGAGAAAAAGGGTGGAAGAAATAGATCAGAAGCTACCTTTAACAATTTTCAAAGAATGGTTCGAGAGTGTGGACTAATAGATTTAATATCAATTGGGGATAGATTTTCCTGGGCGGGTCAAAGGGGACAACATTATGTTCAATGCTGCTTAGATAGGAACATGGCTAACAAAGCCTGGCTAGATAAATACCCAGCTGCAACCACAAAATTCTTAGAATTTGGAGAATCAGACCATAGACCCTTAGTGACATATATTTCCGATGTCGAAGAGCAAAACCGTGGTTATTTCATCTATGACAATAGAATGACAACAAAGGAAGGTTTTCATGATGCTGTTATGTCAGGCTGGAAAGATAACTGTAATAGAAACATCCTTTTGGCAAGAAGACTTCACCAATGCCGTCAACACATCTCAAGATGGAAGAAGGCGAATAGGATAAATTCTGAGGAAAGAATTAATATAATTCGATTCAAACTAGATAAAGCCGTTGCAGAGGGTGCTCCACTAATAACAAGACAAGGCTTGAGACGAGATCTCAATCAGGCATACATTGATGAAGAAATGTATTGGAAGCTAAAGAGCAGAAACCATTGGATGCAAGCAGGTGATCGAAATACATCATTTTTTCAATCAACTGCCAAAACAAGACATGTCAAACAGAGAATCAATGCCATGCAAGATGAACAAGGTGTTATACAAAGAGGAGATGAAGACATAGCGATGGCTGCTGAAGGTTATTTCTCGAACCTTTATAAGTCTGTTCCAGTGGACAAGAAGGAATACGATGCAGTTTTCAGAGGATACACAACCAAGATCACCAACACAATCAATGAAGACCTAATAAAGCCAGTCAGTATGGAGGAAATTAAAGCCTCGGTTTTTGCAGTAGGACCACACAAAGCGCCAGGACCAGATGGCTTCACTGCTGCTTTCTATCAAAACTTTTGGGAGGACATCCAACCTGACATCATTCAAGAGGTACAAAACTTCTTTAATACCGGTGTACTAGACCAGTTGATCAATCATACCAACCTCTGGCTCATCCCAAAAAAGGAGACACCGAATACTATGGCTGACTTTCGACCGATCGCTATATGCAATGTGGCTTATAATATCATCTCCAAAATCCTTGTGAACCGCCTTAAGAACCATTTGTCATGACTGGTCACCGAGAACCAAGCAGCTTTCGTCCCTGGGCGCATGATCACTGATAACATTATTATTGCCCATGAAGTTTTCCACAGCCTTAACACAAGAACAAGACAAGTAGTGTCATACATGGCCATCAAGACAGACATTTCTAAAGCTTATGATCGGCTTGAGTGGTCATTTTTGGAAGAAACAATGAAGAGAATGGGATTCCACCCTCAATGGATATCCTGGATTATGAATTGCGTTTCCACAGTAAGTTATTCAGTATTAGTAAATGGTTCACCAGAAGGAAATATAATGCCAGAAAGGGGTATACGACAAGGAGACCCACTCTCTCCTTATCTTTTCATACTATGTGCTGAAGTCCTCTCCCACCTGATGAATCGAAATATGGCTGAAAGGAAACTACAAGGGATCAGAATCAGTAACAAAAGTCCAAAGGTTAGCCACCTTCTCTTCGCAGATGATTCCCTCTTCTTTACACTAGCAAATGTAAGATCAGCAAAGAAGATAAAAGAGATTTTGCACCAATATGAGCGGGTATCAGGACAGGCTGTAAACCTCAGTAAGTCTTCAATAACCTTTGGTAAGAAAGTTCGACAAGTGAACAAGACGAAAGTACGGTATATTCTCAATATACACAACGATGGTGGAGGAGGAAAATACTTGGGGATACCTGAACAGTTTGGACGCAGAAAGAGCGAAATGCTTCACTACATCACGGAGAAGGTTAACGCAAAAACACAAGGTTGGAACAAGAAATTTTTATCCACAGGTGGAAAGGAAGTTCTTCTCAAATCAGTAGCTCTGGCCATGCCTATATACTCCATGAATGTATTCAAGTTTCCCAAAGAAACTTGTCAGGAGATAAACTCAACACTAGCAAGCTTTTGGTGGAATTCAGATGAATACACGCAAGGGATGCATTGGTTGTCATGGGAGAGATTAGGAAGCCCTAAAAGTTTAGGGGGACTCGGATTCAGGGATATGGAACTATTCAATGATGCTTTGTTAGGAAAACAAGCATGGAGATTATTACAACAACCTCAATGTCTAATGGCGAGGGTAATCAAAGGAAAGTACTACCCGGACTCAAACATCCTCAACGCAACAAGAAAATGAAAAGAATCATAGTTTTGGCGATCACTTATTCATGGGAGAGATCTAATGAAACAAGGGGTGAGACCATTAATAGGTAATGGACAGTCAATTGATGCATGGAATGATCCATGGCTCCCAACAAATCCACCAAGAGCTCCTGTTCCAAGAGGATATCCCACACCACAATTCTAAGTGACTGGATCATATCGGAACCAACAACATGGGATGAAGAGAAACTAACAGAACTGGTACACCAAGATGATGTTGATATCATAAAAAAAATCAAGTTATACTCGAAACAGGGAGCAGACCTCATGGGATGGCATTATTCAAAGAGTGGTTTCTACTCAGTTAAGTCAGCCTACTATCTCGCAACACAACTACGGGATCATCAACAACTACCAATACCGGGCAGCATAGATATGAAGAAGAAAATTTGGAAACTGAAGACAACTCCAAAGATCAAACATTACTTATGGAAAATGGTGTCACGAATCTTACCAACAGGTGAAAATTTAAGAAGGAGACACATAACTGATCAAAGTGTATGTCGAAGATGTTGCCAAGCGGAAGAAACAGCCAACCATTTTTTTTTCACCTGTTATCATGCAGAATCATTATGGAGAGCTTTGGGACATTCGATCGCTGGTTTGATCAATGCAAATGCATCATTAGAGAAAAATCTTGACAAAGTATTGAGTTGCAGTCTGGTTAACAATATTGATTTCAGCAATCAGCTTCCTATTTGGATCCTATGGAGAATCTGGAAAAGTCGTAACCTCTTAGTTTTCCAGCAAAGACACCAACCATGGTCTCATACAATCCGATCAACAAGACATGATACTGAAGAATGGATTAATGCAGAAGCATACCTCTCAACACTAAATGTTGTTCACATTACGCCATCATCACGCAAAATTCAGAGTTGGACAAGACCAGAGACTTCTTGGGTCAAACGTAATTAGGGAACCGCAAGCTGGATGGATTATAAGAAATTCAAATGGAACTTACATGAGAGCAAGCCAAGCAAAAGGATTAAAAGTTCAAAATGCCTTAGAGAATGAATGTCAAAGTCTTATTCAAGCAATGCAGCATTGTTGGATAAAAGGCTTGCGCAAAGTTGTTTTCGAAGGAGACTGCCTTGAGTTGAGAAAGCTTCTACACATACAATCATTTAATTTTGGAATGCATAATTGGATAAGAGAAGTATTACATTGGAAAGAAAAGTTTGAAGAGGCTAAATTTACATGGATTGAAAGAAAAGAAAACAAAGCAGCCAACCATCTAGCAAAGGATCCTTAAACCAATAACAATACTTTCATCTTTCATTATTATGTTCCAAATAGCCTAATAAATTTCTTTCATGAGGATTATTATAATACAACTACTTGATAATCAATAAAATAAGATGTTACAAAAAAGAAATTTATTAGATTTGGTTAAATAATTGTATAGTTTTTTTTTGGTTTAGGGGTTTATGGACGGTTTCTTAACCGTCAAATCCCAAAAGTGTGTGAGACATTGTCCCCTCTCTCTCTTTCTCTCTCGAATCTTTCGTGTGTTTGCTGTTCAAATTTGTAAATTTTAAATTGAAAAAATTAAAAGGAAGAAAAAATCTCGAAATCCTCGGAGGACTAAAGAAGATAAAACTTGTTTATGCTTCTTTGTCGTGTCTGTCACCGTTTGAACTTGTCATTCTCTCTCTCTTCCTCACAAAAAAAAAAAAAAAAATCTCTGCTTTACCTTTTGTTTTCCAATTTTTAGATTCTAGGGATTCATTCATAAATGCGGCATTTTTGAGTGATGGGTCTGTGTTGTTGAATTCGAAGAGAAAGCTATATATATATATTTTGTAATGGAGCCTCCAACGGGAATTTTGGCTTCTCTATGGCAATTTATACTCTTCATTCCTTATTTCACTGGTTTACTCCTTCTTGGTGTCATTAAAGGTAACTAATTTCTTCTTCTTCTTCTGGTTGATACACTCACTCACTCACTCACTTTTTTGTCTTTATAATCAAAAGTTTCAGACTTGAATTCGATTGTGGGGATATAACATTAACTCTGATCGATGTTGTTGACTTAATTTAGGATTTTTTCTTTTTTTTTTTTTGGTATTAATGTGAAGTTTTAGGATTTTTTCTTGATTTGTGTTTGGGCTTTTTTTAGGATTTGTTTCATTTATTTCTTCAACTGCTTCCATACCCAATTTAGGGTTCTTCAATACCATAAAGTTCCCTTCTTTAATTGTAAGGAAACCCCTAATCCATGGACTTTGTTCTGTTTTAGAGATCTTGCTCACTAGTTCAGTGGCTTATGGATGGTTCATCTTAGAGTAATTTAATTCATTTATCCATTCATCGGGTTGAATTGTTTAAACTTCTTCTTTGTTTGCTTAGGTATCGTCTTCTGCCCGGTTATATGCCTTATTGTGGCTATTGGGAACTCTGCAATCATCTTAGGCCTTTTACCAGTGCACGCTATTTGGACTCTATATTCCACAGTGAGGTACTTTCTCTTTACTGAAACAATCTTTGTCCTCCTACAAGTAATACCAGTTCTTTCAATGTTTGAAGCGTTTTTGTTTGATTTCAGTGCTAAACAGTTAGGACCGATCTTGAAGCTCTTTCTGTGTTTATGTCTTCCTCTCGGTGTCGTTCTCTGGCTTGTGGTTAGTATCATTGGAAGTATCCTCGGAGGTGCTATCTATGGATTTCTTTCTCCAATATTTGCCACTTTCGATGCTGTTGGCGTAGGGAAGTCTAATCCCCTTTTCCATTGCTTTTATGTAAGTTTTTTTTCCTTCTCCATTTCTTGTTTTTATATGTTATTACAGATTAGACCTCAACGCATAAAATTGTCTGTTTTAACAATTTAGGATGGGACTTGGAGCACTGTTCAAGGCAGTTTCACCGTTGTCTGCGATTTTAGAGATGTTTGCTTTCACTCGTACTTTTCGTTTATGGATGATCTTAGAACATCTAGCGCGGATCGTCACTATTATGAAATAAGGTTTACAGAACTCTTTATGAAATTCAGTAATTTGCGATTACACAACAGTGGTTTCTTACAGTTTGCACTTACATTACTCCTCAGGTTACTACAAATCCCAGGCGCTGTGATTGCTGCGGTTCTTGGAATTCTTGTTGATTTCCCAATGATATCACTCTTAGCCTTTTATAAAAGCCCTTACATGTTGTTCAAAGGTTGGCGCCGTTTGTTTCACGATCTCATTGGACGTGAAGGTCCTTTCTTGGAAACAATGTGTGTCCCAATCGCAGGCCTTGTGATCTTACTCTGGCCTTTAGCTGTTGTTGGAGCGGTTTTAGGATCTGTGGTCTCTAGTGTCTTCCTTGGTGCCTACGCCGGTGTAGTCTCATATCAGGTTATTTTAAAATGACTTACTGATTTAAGACAAGTGTGAATCTTGATGATATTGAATCGGTTCTCTCTTGTCACAACACAGGAGTCATCGTTCTTCTTCGGTCTCTGCTATGTTGTTGCTTCTGTTTCAATTTATGATGAGTATAGCAATGATGTTCTTGACATGCCAGAAGGTTCTTGCTTTCCCAGGTTTGTCTCCAATGGCTTATATATCAATCTTTCTCTCTCTCTTGCTCTCTTTGTTTTACGGAGATAACTTCCAAAAACCGCCCAGGTTTGTCTCCAATGGTCTGTACAGCAATCTTTATCTCTCTCTCTCTTTTTATTCCAAAAATGTGGTTCTTTGTTTTTTTGTTACAGGCCAAAATATCGAAGAAACGAAGAAGGGGCTAATACAGCATTACCTGGTGGTCTTTCAAGACCGAACTCTTTCAAGACAACTCCATCAAGAGGAGGATCAAACAGGGGCCCAATGATCGACCTGAAACCGCTTGACGTACTCACAACAACTTCTTCTTATATTCGATTCCTTGTATTAAATTTTAACTGAAACTTTTTTTTTTTTTTTGGTTTATTTTGCAGCTTTTGGAGGCTCTATTTGTAGAATGTAGGCGGCACGGAGAGATAATGGTGCTGAAAGGGATTATAAACTCAAAAGACATCGAAGAAGCTAAATCTAGCAAAGGCAGTCAAGTGATCAGCTTTGGCTTACCTGCTTATTCTCTTCTTCACGAGCTTTTACGCTCTATCAAATCTAATTCCACCGGTTTATTACTCGGTATGTTGCAATGTTTCAACAGTTTGTCTAGTACCCATTTGAATATCATCAAGAACCAAGCAAAACAGTTTCTTTAAGCATTTTGGATTCCCAAATTGGTTTTTTGTGTGTAGGTGACGGTGTTACGGAGATAACTTCAAAAAACCGCCCAAAAGATGCGTTTTTTGATTGGTTTCTGAATCCGTTTTTGATCCTCAAAGACCAGATCGAAGCAGCAAAGTTATCCGAAGAAGAAGAAGAGTATCTTGGGAGATTGGTATTGCTGTTTGGAGCTTCAGAGAGACTTAAAAGCTCCATTGTTGAAGCTGAATCTCCTCCGTTAACCGAACTCAGAAAAGCTGAACTTGACGCCTTTGCTCGCAGGTAAATAAAAGAACATAAAAAACTCACAATCTTGTTACGACTTTCTACTTCGTATTCTAAGGTAATCTTTGTGTGTGGTTTTGGTTTTGGTTAGGCTTCAAGGATTAACCAAATCAGTATCAAGGTATCCAACATTCAGAAGACATTTTGTGGAACTAGTCAAGAAACTATCAAATGAGCTAGACAAGAAACATAACCGATATGAAGGCGGTTCAAGATCAGTCCCACGTCCTGCGAAAACGGTTTCTAGGATTTTCAGCCAGAAATCGTTCAAGAAAAAGACAAGTAGCAATGGGTCAGATCAAGATTCACCAAACCGCGGGTTAAGAGACATTGATATTGTGTAAGTAAAAAAATGTTTTGTGTGACAAGAATTAGATCGAAACTTCCGTCTGTTTTTTTTTTCTTTTCTTTATCTCTGTAATGATAAATTTACACAGATATCAGTGAATATGATGAAGAAGCTGTTTTCAATGATCTAACAAATGTTTATGACTCAGCTTTTGGCCTTTTGATGATGTGTTGTTGCTCTTCAGAAACAGCAGAACCGTTTCTTCTGCAATAGAAATAGCAACAACCTTTTTAAGACCTCATATTTTCTAAAACATAACGAACTAAGGCTGATTGTCTTTGTTTCTTACAAACTAGTCCTAAAATGTTTGACGATTGAGATTTAGA
This sequence comes from Camelina sativa, assembly GCF_030686135.1. Lineage (NCBI taxonomy): Eukaryota > Viridiplantae > Streptophyta > Magnoliopsida > Brassicales > Brassicaceae > Camelina > Camelina sativa. The sequence goes on from NC_141890.1 coordinate 30,146,144, forward strand.
ATGTTTTACCGTAGGTTCATCTTGAGATTTATTGTTGTTGTCACGGCGTTGTGAGGTGGCACGACCACTTGCGTTTGTCTTTTTGTCGTCTCGAGCTTTAGCGAATATAACCGTGAATCCTTCGGCTGATGCTGGATCGTTCACATCCCATTCCCCAAATTTTGGTAATGGTCGATCTTGTTGCTGTCGTTGATTATTCTGAAATTTTTCAGCACAACAAATTCTAATGAATTCAATGATGAAAACACACATAAAAATGTGAAGAACAAAAGGGTAAAAGATCTTACCGATGCCATTCAAAGATTGTGTAAAAAGATGCAAACAGAACATGAGATGATCTTCAAACAACAAGAAAAAACAATTGTTATCTTACGTTTAAAGAATTAAAATTTGATAACAGATTAACGTTTTTTTAAGGTTAAATATAGGTTTTATGTTTCTAATTAACGTGTTTTTATTGTTGAAACTTGAAAACACAAAAACACTTAACAAACAAAAAAAACAGGTTTGAGAAAATAGCTGAAAACGACACGAATTGTTTCTCTTTTGTATAGAAACGGGACGCTTTTTCTTGTACCCTTTTTGTTATCGAATATCGAATAAAAACTCGCCACGTGTTGAGTTGTGCCTACACTACACCTACACACTTCTCGAGGCCAACACGCGCGTTTCAGAACATATCCATTAATTTGCCGGTATTTATAAACGGTTCAGATTTGTCCAAGCTTTTAATCAACGGCAACGATGACGTAGTCGAAGCTAAGCCTCGCATTATTAATTATTAATTACAGGTTATTAACAAATTAATCATTCTTCTAACACTATTAAAAAATAGTCTCAGCCATTTCACAAAAAAAAAAAATTCATTTCATTTGAGCTTCTCCGAGAGTTATGGCGTTCGGTTTGATCGGGAGAGTTGTTGGAACCAAACCGTCACGGTTATCCACGGCGGCGAGATTGATTCCGGCGCGATGGACATCAACAGGATCAGAAGCACAATCGAAAGCTTCGTCTGGCGGCGGAGGAGAGAATCTGAAGACGTTCCAGATCTATCGATGGAATCCAGATAATCCAGGGAAGCCTGAGCTTCAAGATTACAAAATCGATCTCAAGGATTGTGGTCCGATGGTTCTAGACGCTTTGATTAAGATCAAGAACGAGATGGATCCGTCGCTCACTTTCCGTCGCTCTTGCCGTGAAGGTATTTGTGGTTCGTGTGCTATGAACATCGATGGTTGTAATGGTCTCGCTTGTTTGACGAAGATTGAATGTGGATCTAAAGAGACGACGATTACGCCGTTGCCGCATATGTTTGTGATTAAGGATTTGGTTGTGGATATGACGAATTTTTATAATCAGTATAAGAGTATTGAGCCGTGGTTGAAGAGGAAGACTCCAGCGTCTGTTCCTGGGAAGGAGATTTTACAGAGTAAGAAGGATAGAGCTAAGCTTGATGGGATGTATGAATGTATTCTCTGTGCTTGTTGTAGTACGTCTTGTCCTAGCTATTGGTGGAACCCTGAGTCTTATCTTGGCCCTGCTGCTTTGCTCCACGCCAACAGGTTAAAACAAATTCTGGACTTTCACTAATCAAAGTATTCTCGGGAATTTACAGATTGATTATCTTGTGAGTTGTTAGTAGTTTACATACGGTCAATTAGGAATGTGTTATAGTTTAACTCTGAAGGAATGTGTTAAAGACTCATTGTGCTTCTTTACGTGTTTGTTTTGCTTAGGGAGAGTTTTGTTGCTTTGAGCTATAAGACTTGACAAATTGACTATGTATGGTTAGCTGGTAGCTTACATTAGTTCATTTATGTATTGTCATTTGGGCTGTTTTTACTCCTTTGGTTGTAGTATGCTTGAGATCTTTGTTTCACTAAGTAGAGGAGGATCTTTGAAGGAAGGTGCTAACGATTCTTTAAGTATCTCTGTAGGACCCTCAGATTCAACGGTCTGATTTTTTTGCTACTGCAAGTGTAGTGTAGTTTAGCTTTTTATTCAACTGAACTGGAGGAGAGACCTTTAGACAAAGGACTTAATGTGCTTCTTCAAATGTCTCTGTAGAAAACCGCAAGTTAAGCTATCTGATTATATATGTGTCATTATGCGTGAACATTTAGGTTGTTTTTGCTCCTGTAGTTGTAGTGTAGTTTTAGCTCTTTGTTCAACTGAAATGGAGGAGGGACTTCTATCAGAAGTTGATAATGTCACTGGAGAAAACCATAAATTCAACTATCTAACTGTCTCTGTGTTACTAGTTAAAAGTTCTGATCTTTCACGGTATTGTAACGAGGTTCTTTCATATATGCAGGTGGATAAGCGATAGCCGAGATGAGTACACTAAGGAAAGGCTTGAAGCAATTGACGATGAGTTCAAGCTGTATCGATGCCACACAATCTTGAACTGTGCTCGTGCCTGTCCAAAGGGACTGAACCCAGGAAAACAGATCACCCACATCAAGCAGCTTCAGCAATCTGGTTGAACAACTAATCAATCACGCAGTACCAATCAGTAACTCATCTGCAGATGGCTTTTGATGCTAATAATAATCTGCAAGTAACTCTGATTTTGGATTTATTCCTGTATTGCTGTTACAAGATCTCAGAAGAGATGATTTTGTGGTACATCTTGCTGAAATTTATTGCCTAAAACAAGAAGCTATAAAAACTCTGAAAGTTATAATCTATAACCTCAGCATTTGCTTTAATACAAACGGTTTTTGAGTTTTGTTTTGCTTTATTTGCGAATAGAGGGAACAAAATGTTTACATTTATCTCTAGGAACTTGAAAGGTAAATGATCTATTCTACAAACAGATTAGCTTAAAGATAAGTCTTTCAGCAAAAAATGTGTTGAGCCAAAAAGAGAGACTAGTAATCAGTTATCACGGGATAGAGCAAGAAACACTGTCGCTGATGCAATCTGAACTTTGAGATCAGCGATATCAATGTCGTGCCCACCTTCCACTAGTCCCCATTTGTCCACCTGCATGAAACGTGCGAGAAAGATTCGTTTAACAAAGAATGCCAAAGCAATAGATGTTAGCTGGGTGAATGACAAAAGGAAACCTGTAAATCTTCTTCAAGTCGAATCAATTTGATTGCATCATCGATCTGCAATTTCCCACAGAAAATGCCGAGGGCGATTACTATAGAGTGAGCTGATGCTTGGAGTGCATCAATGCTTGCAAGTTCACCATCATTTGTCTTCTTGAGCAGATCTTCTACTGCTTTCACTAGCTTGGCGTCTTGTTTACCCCCGAAGATACTAGAATACACTTTCGGTTTGACCCCAAACTTTGATTCTACCCACTCAAGTAGAGGATCGATACTCTCTACCTGAATTTCTGCAAAAGACACAACTCAATAAGGGTAAAATCTAGAAGGTAGTGGAACTGAAGAGACAGTGTATTATACCATGGACGTCACTAGTCAGATCATTATCTTCAGGCGCTCGGAAAAAGACGAGATCTTGATGTAACTTTCTCGCTAGATGTTCGATGATCTTTGAACGCGTAAGAGGAACTCTTTCAAGTGCAGTACATGCTAGTCTCATGAGCGGCATTGTGAATGGTCTGATCCCTTCTGTTAGCTATACACATGATCATCGTGCAGTCATTGCACAAGCGTAAGTAGAATCTCAATAGAAACTGAGCAGAGAAGGGTAAGTCTAGTGCTTGACATCTCACTTCCACTAATCCAATTTTCAACCTATTAATCACTTCACAGAACTACGCCCAGAGTCCGATCAAACATTAAAAAACAGTAGATTGGATCTAAACAACAGATAATTCAACTTATCGATCACATTAGCACTCAAAATAGCGAAACCTAGACATGGATCAAAACATCATCATGGACTCTAAAGAACACACTCGATTTGATTGATGTTCATGGATACAAACAACATCAAATTCTCAGCTTTACGTTGATAGATAATCAGACAGCCCCAAATTACACGGAATGTAGGTAAACTCCATCAAGCTCAGAGCTTCAGAACACTATCAAATTTGCCACTAATCGAGTTTACTACAACCTATTGAACACATAAGAACTCAGATGGCAAAACCAAGAAACCGATCAAACATTAGTTACGCTAACTAAAGAACATAATAGAAAGCTCTCAGCTTTAAGTTGAATGAGCAACGAACAGACCAAATCACAAAGATTCTAGCTAAATTCAATCAAACCCATTACAGACCACTAGCTTAAAGGAGTAGACTTTAGAAGCAAACCAGATCGAATTTTGTGAAATGTGGAACAAACCTGATACTCCCATTCAGCTGCTATGGCCTTAGCGAGAGCCACAGAACGAAGCTTGAGAGGTCTTTTGGAAGGGGTTTTAAGTGTTCTGTAATCGAGCATCACAGTCCATCCATTCCCATCATCAGCTTCCCTCGTCGTCACTTTCTTGTAAAACCTCTTCCCAACGATCGAACCGGTCATAAAAGACGTCGGCATCGTCACTGACTCCGAGTCGTTGTTCCGGCGAGTGTTGGGAGCTTTCACTAAGATGGGTTTCTCATTTTCTTTCTCGAACGTGAACGACGAAGACGAAGACGAAGATTCCGATGCCTGAGTATCGGATTCGGGTTGACGAGCGGCGGATGTCGTACACAAGGATCGAGCACGAACGGCCAGATTAGAAGAGTTTCTAACCGATTTAAATGCTCTTCCGATTAACATCGCCGCCATTAACTTCTTCCCTCTCCGGTGACAAAAATGGACTTCTCTCTCACCTTGTAAGCTTAGGGGTTCTAAGATCACAGATCCAAGCCCAAACGACGTCGTTGCGATACCCCAAGTGATAAACCTCTAAAAGAAAATTAGAGAATGTGTTTTTTTTTTGTTTTTTTTTCTGAAAAATGTGACTAGCTATTACTAAATACAAAACTAAGATACTGTCTATATGATTATTTGTAAATTGGTTCTAATCCAATTTTCTTTATTTGGTTTTGATTTGCAACATCTAAAGTAGTATTAGTTTATATTCCACCATCTTGGATGATTTGAGTTTGGTTTACAAACATACCGGATGATCCATAGGAAAGATGTCTATTGATGTACATGTTTGTAAACTGCTAGAAAATGGCTTTTAAGTCTTTAACTTTGGTGTCTAAATGATCAGTCGTTGATTGATGACCTATGGTCTTTATTTTGTGTGGTTTCTATTATTGTGATTCTACAACTGAAGTACTTATAGAAAATTGAACAATAAGAAATCACACCAAAACACACTGCTATTGCTAGCCTCTAGTTGTGTGTTGGCTTGACATAGTGTATATTCACGAAATGCATGATATGATCATTTCAAAACACGTACTGCTCTAGCCAGAGGACTGTGGAGGAAAGAGCAAAAATTATAATTAAGTTGCAGCAAAACTCATAAGCCATCTGTATTCTGTCCTAAGTGCAGCAAATGTGCTAATTTCTAATGTAAATTCAGAATATAATATCTGACTTCCCTCCTTTCTATTGTTTCTCAAAGATTTGTTATTTATTTTTTATTTTTAAGAAAAGGCAATCAAAGTTGGGGATTCGTTGCTTTGTTTAATGCAAATTTAGATTCTTTTTATATCAATCGTGAGTTACAATTTTTAAGGATATGAAAATTAATAATAAGTTACAATTTTTGGAAAGTATAAGCAAATACTGTGTTATTCATTTTATTTATTGTCAAACAACAATTTCGTATTTAATAATATAAAATACTATTTCTCAATAATATACAGCCCAACTCAAGAAGGCGGGGAGGGGCGAAAACCAAGGGACCAACCAACAATTCAGAAAAAAAATCTTTCAACAAAAAGAACAAAAAATAATAATTAATGTAAAATAGGACCAAAAAATTTAGTTTACCTAGGGTCCAAAAGATTTAGTTCACTTACGGTCCAAAAAAGTATTGAGACGGGACTAACATATATATATATATATTATATTTATCTGTATTTTGAAAATGATATAACTTCATAACAAATTTGATTAATTATTTAACCTAAATACATAAAATTATAATAAATTAGTTGAAAACTTGAAGAAACTGAATAAATAAAACAATCCTTAGCATAACGCGAACACTTCAAGTTGGTTTCAGGGAAGGAGATTCCCAACTACTTGTGGAATTAATACTGGAGTTGCAAAGACGAACTTGATATTTTGATATACATCATTGTACAATAGGGACATGATTTTCTCAATTCCAATCAACTAGGAGTGTTACAATGATTCTTTTGAGTAATTCCTATATTACTAAAAATATAAAATTACCTTTAATTTTTCTATTTTTTACAAAATAGGCCATTCAAAATTAATTTAAGATTTGAATTTTCATTAAGAGTATTTTAGGTATGAAATTAGCGATGAATCGGATCAATTATTGATAAAACCAAAAAAAACTCTTGGATACTTTGGATACTTAAAATTTGGTTTCTGGATATGAATATAACATATATTAGATATTATCCTTTTATTAATTGAAAATAATTTAATGTCTAAGGAAAAAATGCATTTTGGTGTTTCATGAATGAATGCTCAACATTTTTTGTTTTTGAAAAAATCACAAGAGATCTCTATGGGTGTCCTCTTGGTAACAAAATCCCTGAATTCAACGAACTTGTGTACCTAACAGATGGCAAGAAGGCTCGAATAATCTACATGAGACAAACAGCGTCCCAAAATTTACTGGGTGGGTATGCCCTGCACTATTTGAAGGTTCTTGGAATAATCGAGAACCATGTTTCTATCAAAATCATTGAATGTTTTATCATAAATAAAACCTTTGAGCAGGGATGGATGGTACTAATGCCTCTTCTCAAGAAAACATGGTATACTTTTAAAGTATATTGTAGGTCTCACCTAAATTGCAATTTCTAGTTGGGTTGGAGTTTATATATTGTGGATTGACATGCTTCTCCATTTATGCTGCTTATTAGTTTGCAGGAAAAAGGTTGTTATTATTGGAAGTGGACCAGCTGGTATGCTTTTATTAATTTAAAATATCATGATTTCTAAAAAATATACTAGATGGTTTGCAAAACTCACAATCATATGATAAAACATTTAGAGTTAATATTATTATGAATGGAATCTTTCTACGAGTTGGTCCATCAAAAATATATTATATGTGTATTTTTTACAAATGCAATCATTTACAATATTTTACATATATTGCTACTTTTACTATAAATTATATTACATAACAATATATATTCTCTCTTGCTATAGGGCAGATCCGTTCTTAGTATATATAGAAAATCATGCGGATTCTTTCCTAATATCATTTTGAACACAATTGGTGCATTGTAAAATAATTGTAACTTGAACATCTTTACCCTTGGCCATGAAATCTCTGTTGGATTTATGATGCACTTCAATCTTCTATATTAATTTTAGGATTCAGAAATAACAAAAAGCAAAAAAAAACATAAGCTGTTAAGTAAAAAATAATCATAAAATATTTGGTTGCAGTAAATAATAATTAGTAACTGAATAAAAATAAATAATTAGAAATACAATAATTTGTGAAAATATATCTAAAATATATGTGCGGTATTTTTTTTGTACTAATACTAATTTAATTAGATCGTAAACCACATTTTTATGATTGTTCGTTCTCTCCCCCACTTTTATTTATTCTTAAAAACTACTCCCTCTGTTTTTTTATTAATTGTCGTTTAAGGTTGTTTCACATAGATTAAGAAAACCATTAATTTTATTGTTTTGTTTTTTTTAAATATATTTTCTAATTTTTTGATTGGTTAAAACATTAAAACTGTTGGATAAAATTGAAATATTTATCAAAAATTTGCATTGGAAATCTAAAACGACAAATATTATAACACAAAATTTTAACTCTAGAAAGACAATTAATAAAAAACGGAGGGAGTAATTAGAAAGCCTGGGGAGGGGGAAAGTAGTTCACGATCATTTATGGTATTTTTATACACATATAAAAGTAGTTTGTGTATGTAGTTTGTGTATGCTTTTATAAAACTTATTTGGGTACAATGTATCTTAAGCTTTTAGAAGTAAACAAGTTTTGAAAATAGATATTTTTGAAAATAGATATTTTTGAAAAGTGGTATGAGAAAAAGTCTTTAAAAAAAAAAAATCCCCCTAAAATAAGACATCAAAATTTTAAAACCCTATCAAAAACTCATCTCCAACAAATTTTTACTAAAGAACAAATTAAAAGTAGTTGAAGTGTCAACAGTTTGTAATTAAGTAAGACAAAAATAAATTTGCGCATTAGTCGGACTACTCAAATAATAGTGATTAGGTACTAATATGTACTAAATTAAGAATTAATATGAATTAATATATATTCCCTCTGTCCCTAATATATTGATGTTCTAGGATATATTTTTGTCTCAAAAAGATTAATTTTGTAGATACAAAAAACTAAAATAATATTTCTACTTTCACTACAAGAAAATAATTTTATTAAGACGTAATATTTAGTCACAATAAAAAGTATTTAGTCACAATATAAACATTGTTACGAATTTGTGACAATTTTTGAATGGTTGCAATACAATCGTCATAACTTTTTATTTGTAATAAAAACGTCACAAAATTTGCAATCTATAATATGAAAGATGGTCAACTCTCTCCATTTGAATGACACATCAGCACTGGAGGGAGTGCCACATGTCTATACTCATTAAAAGCAAACACACCCAAACTTAAAGGAATATGAAACATATGTTTTTTATTATTTTTTATATCACAAACAGTTTCAATATTTACGTAAGAAATTTAGAGAGGCCTATAACATATCTCAAGAAACTAGATGGATCACCAAAAGATAAAAGAGCATCGGAAGTGAATCAAAATGCCATTTATTCCTCTTGGCATAAACCATGAATGTATGGGTATATGGTTTAGGCGTTTCAATTTTTACAATAGTTTGAAAAGTTGCAGCATTGATAGAGATATTGGTTAATATTGTAGAGAAATTGATGAAAGTTTGTCCCAAAAAAAAAATTATATATAAAGAAGATTGGGGTTTTGTTCACTAGCAAATGGAAGATAGTTGAATAAAACTGTATAATGTTGGTTTAGAAAAATACAGAGACAAAGAGGAACATAGTTGAATAAATTCATGACTGTTAGTTTTCATATTCTAATATTTAGAAGTTGTCAAAAATAAAACTGAATGAAATTCTTATTAAAAACCAAATTCTATAGTTATATTCAAGAAATTGAAGAGCTAACATGAAAGGAAGATGTCTATCTTAATTATATCTATTAAAGAGTTACCCAAGCTACATTTTTTGATAAAAGAAAATGTTAGTGTTTTATAGTATTTAATTGAGAAACTTAAGTATCAATATATCTAAATACTTAAGCTTTTTTTTAATGAATGTAAAATTTATTCAACCAATAAACTCTTTGTTACAAAATATGCATCCTTAGATCAAGTTTTCATTTAAAATATTTTCTTTTGCAGTTTTAGACAAGAATTATAGAATGTTTAAATCTCTCAAAACAAAGTTGTTCATGCATGTATCTAATAATTCAATTACAAAATGAGAAAACATATGTAAAGTATTAAAGCAATAAACCTCAAATTATATATTTTCAAGATTTCCACAGTTAAAAAAAACAAAGATAAACTCTACATAAAAAACAAATTAGTAGCAAAATTATTTAAAAAATGGTAAGCCATAAGCCCGCGCATAGCGCGGGTATTCATCTAGTGAATATAATAGTAACTATTTTGTCACAAATAGTTACAATACAAAACATAAAGGAGACAGATTCTCATGGGTGGGAGAAAGAAGAAATTATACAATCAAATGTTGTTTGGACAGAGTGATGATCAACTCGGAATGGAGAGCAAGTTTTCCACACGCAGAGGCTGAATTTCTTGAATTCAATGGATCAGATCATAAACCTATCCTCACAAATATAACGTCATTGCAGAACACCCCACACAAACCTTTTAGATTTGATAAACGTTTATCTCAAATCAAAAATTTCGAAGAGGTGGTTACAGAGAGTTGGAACTCATGTAAACAAAAGAACTACTTCACTATTTGCGACCAAATATCTGCTTGCCGAAAAGCCATGGCAAAAAGTAAACATCAGAAAAATTTAAATGCTTCAAGAAGGATTGATTATTTTCAAACTGCTTTAAATTCTGCAATGGAGAGTATCCAATCATCGAAGAGACAAAGAATCCCTTAGCTACAACAAGAGCTAAACAAAGCCTATCATGATGAAGAATACTATTGGCAAAATAAGAGTAGGAAACAATGGCTCAATAATGGAGATCGAAACACTGCATATTTCAATGCAAGTACAAAAACAAGGTACGCTAAGAATTATCTTTCTGCCATAAGTGATACAGAAGACAATATATATCAAGGCGATCATGAAATAGGACGTCATGCACAAGAGTACTTTACAAATGCGTACAAAATAAGTAGAATTCCAGTATCACCATTGGACTTCGGTGACTTCCCTGCTACAGTTACACCACAAATAAATGCAGAACTCACAAAAGAATTCAGTGCTGAGGAAATTTATGAGGCTTTAACCTCGATAGGAGACGATAAAGCACCGAGACCTGATGGGATGACAGCTCGATTTTACAAACAATACTGGAGTACTCTTGACCAAGATGTTATACAAGAGGTGAAAGAATTCTTTGATACTTTCTATTTGAAGTCTGGTCTTAACTGATAACATCATTATTTTACTCATATTAGCTATAGTTTTCATATGCATTTAGGAAGCGTTTGATGAGATTTCAAGTATAAAATGTCTATTATCAAGTATTTCAGGTTTCAATAAAATTTTACAGGTTTTGTAGCAATTTGGACCAAAAGACAAGGAAAATACGTTTTAGGAAAGTTTCAGAGCTTTACAGTACGGGCAACTGTTGAAGAGCTTCCAGAACTCAAAATATATCATGCTTGGTTTCTATGGAAAGCTGGAAGAGTCATATTTCTTCTCGAAGTTGAATCAAGTCAATCCATCCAGCCATCCGAAAGTTATGCCTATTTTACCGAGATGTGTTATAAACCGACGTAAGAAGAACCGACCTACGAATGGGCTTTCATTCAAGGCCTGACCAGCGACCACCACTGCGGCCCAGTCAAGCCTCCTCCACGGTCCAGAAGCCTCTTTCTCCGCCCCTTGTCCTGCACTTAAGAAGAGAAGACGTTTCTACGCTTACAAAACCCTAACTCTAAACAAAACCCTATAAATACTCTTAAGACCTAGGGTTTTGAGGTGTGCTTCCTCGGTGCTTCCTTTGTGCCTCTAAGTTCTTCATCCACACCACCAGCAGCCGACCTAGAGACGACCAGAGACTCCTCTACCGCCGTCGAAGCTCGTTCACTCTCACCTCCTCTTAGAAGCCATCGCCGAAGACACCAAATCTCTACTCTTCCTTATTTCTTTCATTCTTACTTTGCTTTTGGGATAAAGTTACTTTTGTGACAAATAGAGAAGTTTCCTTTGAACCCCTTTTGTTTATTGATTCGTTTTTGATGCTGTTTTATATAATATCAATGTCGTTTCTTTGCATCATGAGAGAGTAGTTTATTTTGTTGGGTTTTATGGGGTGATTCAAGGGGAATTCATGGTTCGCTTCAATTAGGTTGTTAGATCTTATTTTCGGTTTTATATTAGAGTTCTTTTGGGACATCTTTATCTTAATCCTTATGCTTGGATTGATCACCAAATACTGATCTAGAGAACGGGAGCGCTAACCGCGTTATCCTACTTCTCCGAACTAGTGTTATACCGAAACCTTGCTCGTAACCTGCGTAAGTTGAGTTACGAAATTTGGTGAATGTATCGAACTTGTTTAACTAGCTGGTTCACATGCGTCGTTGCCTGCGAGAGTTGAGTAACAAAGTGTGAAAACTTTAGACTTTCATTCTATGAGAATAGCTTGTTAGTTCATTAGTGTTTCGTAGTTGAGAACCTAGACCAAAAATTAGTATTTACTTGTTAGATCTTACACTTAATATTGCTTAGAACCATAAAAACCCTTAGATGACTCCCAAAACGCCCAACGCCTTAGTCTTATAGTTTTAAACCATTTTTATTTATTTGCAATAGTTATTAGGAAAACCAAAACCCCAATCTCTTATTTAGTCTTAGCCATAGTTCATTCTCTTATAATTCAATTTGTGTTTGCTATTACTCTCTGTGGGATCAATCCTAAGATACTACACTGATTAACTGTGCACTTTCAGTTGTTGTGTAGTCTTTTCAGGTAAAAGATTTGGAATGAAATTCTACACACATCAAAGCTTTTTGGCGCCGTTGCCGGGGAGTAACTAGCTGCCCATTGAATTTGATAAGAACTCTCGTCTAATATACTTTGAATTTTTCTTTTGAATTTTTTCAATTTTAGTTTTAATTTTCTTGTTTATCGATAACCACCATTTTCCCTTTTAGTTTCTGTTTTTGGATTTTGTAGTGCATGACTAGGAGTCAACCCTCCGGAACCGTATCTCCAATTCAAGACATTGATCGACTAGAACGTGAAATTAGGAAACTTCAAAGACAACAACTCATGGCCGAAGAAAGGAACCAGGACCAAGGTTTCCTTAACCTCGACCAACCGCTGATACCTCCAGCCCTCAACGAGCAAGGAGAACCGATTCTTGCACAAGGTGGCAACCCCAACCTTGTAGCCGTTATTCCGCAACTCGACCCTGAAGTTGGCCGAGGCAATCAACAAGCTCCTCATGATGCTAATCCTCTAGGCGTGGGAGACAACCTCGATGTTCCTCCTCACCAGCCTGCTCTCGTCGCTAATCCATCACTACATCAAGTTGGCTGAAGACAACCTGATTATGTGCACCCTCTAAGACGTGCCGCACCTAACCGTACCATAGCCGATTATGATGCTCCTAACCAATTCGTTCAAGACCGTGCTGCTATCCGTATCACTCATCCTCCAAGACGTGATTACGAGATTAAACCTCAAATTATTGGTTTGGTGAAACAAAATCAGTTCCATGGCCTTACTACCGAACATCCGATGGACCACATTGATCTCTTTGAAGAAATCTGCTCAACAACAAGAACCAATGGAATTCCCGAAGATTACTTGAAGTGTAAGCTTTTTCCTTTCTCTCTAGCCGACAAGGCTCATAGATGGTTAAAGTCTCTACCTCCTGGATCGATTACTAGCTGGGAAGGATGCAAGTCAGCCTTTCTCAACCACTTCTACACAAAGTCTAGATCCAATTCTCTTTGCAACAAGCTGCAAAGTTTTCAACAAGGACCGGTCGAATCTTTTTATGAAGCATGGGAACGTTTCAAGGACTATGAACGTGACTGCCCCCATCATGGTTTTGCTCAAGGTAACCTCTTAAGTACTTTCTATAGAGGATTACACCCTAAGTATCAACTTTCACTCGACACAGCCAGCAATGGAGATTTCACTACGAAGACCGTTCAAGAAGGACGAGCTCTTATCGACAACCTTGCCGCAAGTAGTAGCAACACTTGCACCGATTTTGATAGAACCATCCGTTCTAGCAATTCCGACGCTAAGGAGATTGCTGACCTTAAGAACATGATGAACCAACTTCTAAGGAACCAACAACGCGGAGTAAACTCTTGTGAGATTATTAACAATGGAAACATGGAGCCTTTCCAAGAAGATTCTTATGACCAAGAAGAAGAAGTCAACTATGTTGGTGCTCAAGGATACTACAAAAACCGAGGGTACAACAACAACTTCAACAACAACTTTAGAAACACTTCTAACCTTTCTTATAGGAACCCAAATGTGGAGAATCCCCAAGATCAGAACTATCCTCAGCAAGCTAACCGCTTTCAAGGCAACAACTTCGGTGGAAACAACAACAATAACTTTCAGCCGAGTGCCCAATTCAACAACAACAAGCCACCTTTCCAATCCGGACCAGCCCAGGCGCCTTCCTCTCAAGCCGATGCTAACGTCGACATAAAGATGCAAGAACTCCTTGTTGCTTTTCAAAAGCAATCAAGAGATATCAACTCAAGGATGGACAACATCTATACCAAACTGAATGGGAAGTTTGAAAGCATTTCTATTCATGTTAAGAAGCTTGAAACCCAAGTTGCTCAAACTGCTAATGTCGTTCCACGCCAAGTTGGTGTACTTCCAGGAAAACCCGAAGAGAATCCTAAAGGATATTGCAATGCTATCTCAGCCGTACCAGCCCTCACTTGCCATGAAGCCAAACCTACGGTACCACTATTTGACTCTTATGAAGACATTATTCGTATGACATGTCCATTTGATGAAGAAACCGCAAGCCACTACCCCTTAAGGAGACTACCTAAAGCTGAAGACCCTGGACGTTTTGTTTGCTCATACTCCATAACAAGCATTGAATTCTCTAACTCTCTTTGTGATTCTGGTGCTAATGTTAATGTTATGTCAAGAAGTGTAGCCGATACACTAGGATTACGAGATATATCGCCATCCAACCTCAGTTTAGTCTTTGGAGACTCATCACAAAAGGTTCCCGACGGATTTGTTCAAGACCTACAACTTGTAGTAGGAGATTGCATAGTCCCTACCGATTTTCACATCCTAGATATGGAAGACAAGACCGAGACACCATTGATTTTAGAAAGACCAGTCCTAGCTACTGTTGGAGCTATCATCGACCACAAGTCAAAGAGAACAACCTTTGCTAACATCAACAAGAAGAAGTCATATCCGACTATCTCCAAGCCAAAGCCATGGCCGACCTACTCGCTACATGAAGAGCTGATGGATCCTAACATCGACAAGATGAAGCAATTCGACCATTCAGCATCCACAAGTACCAACAACCTGCTACCCAAGCAACCTAAACCGCCTAAGCCACCACAAATTTCCAAGATCAAGATCATAGTTCCTCCTGAGCTAAGCAATGAGAGCAAGGAACAGATCCAAGAAATGATAAGGCATACTAAAGAAGTTCTTCTTCATGCAAAAGTTTTTGAAACTTCTGCAAAAGGACAACTTGTTATTGAAGCTGGAGCAGACTATCAAGATATCAAAGGAGCCGAAGGAGCATTGATTCCCGAAGCTGACCTTTCTCAAGCCTAACTTGGCCGCTAACGTAGAGCCAACGACGTTAAACAAGTGCGCTTCTTGGGAGGCAACCCAAGCTAGTAAGTATTTATTTTTAGGTTTTATTTTCTTTTATTTTTAATATTTTTTCATTTTAGTTTCAGGTTTATAAAAAAAAACAAAAAAAAATAGAAAATAGCAAAAAAAAAAAAAAAAGAAGAATGACCATGGATTGGCAATACACACTATGACTAGTGGCAAGTACCACCTACTGACCGGCCATGTTAACCGTGAAAGATGTACGCCGAAGGCAACGGATCATCACCGTCCTTGAGTGATCGATGCCGAGAGTCCCCACCAGCCATACCAACCTTAGCCAATGTCATGTCTCATGTACTATGTACTATGTACTATGTACCATGTACCATGTCCGACGTACCGTGTACCATGTCCGACGTCCCACGTACCATGTACCATGTCCTGCGTACCGCGTACCACCACCATACCAGCTGCTTATGTCCGCGACCGTTCATCCGTGTACCGCGAGACAACTCCGAACCACCACCATCCTCACCACCTATCATCACCATTCTGTCACTTAGGTATGTTTTTATTATTTTTATTTCTCATTATTATTGATGGTTTTAGGTTTTTGTTTCAAGGAGGATGCATTTAGAGATATATCAAACACAATTCGATTGAACTTAGCCTAGTTCATATTCGATGTCAAGCAACCAAAGAAAGTACAAACGGTTAGTCACCAAATTTTCATTCCACAGCCGAATTCTAAGACAAATTTTGGGCAACCATTAAACGTCTTAGAGTCGACTAAACTTCATTCCATCAAGGTGACATTGTTCTTAAACCCTACACTTTTCCTTATGATTTTTAACCCTCATCTCTTTCGTTTTTCTCACCGAGGACGGTGTGATTAAAGTCTGGGGGGGAAGGATGTTCCATCCTATACTAATGCTACTTTCTATTTTGTTGACTTGAAACCTTTTTCCACCTTTTACATCAATAATTTTGAAGTTTTTATCGAGTCACATTTTTTTTTATTGAGTCAAAACTAGTAGGGAATTATGATCTTATTCTAACGGTTTATTTGATTTGGATTAACACTCTTATGATTCTTGATTATGCTTGACAACAGAACCAAAGTTTGGAAAGACTGTGAGCCGACTCAACAATCCCCCAAGTCTCTATTCGATGGATATTCAGATGATCTAACGTTGTCTCTAACTTTTATAGGACCTAAACCAGACTTAATTTTCAAGCCCTGGGAATTGGTATTCATTGGACTAGATCTCTACATTCAAGCCACACAAGACATTGCACTTCTTCAAAAGTATGTTCCCCTCTCTCTTCCCTTCAATACCCTAAAAAAAAAGAGAAAGAAAAAGAATTTTAAAAAAAGAGAGAAAATAAAAAATGAGATGATTTTGATCAGTTTAGAGGGATAGGTAAATTACCTGTGACATCATTATTCTACTCTTGAATTAAATTATCACACAAAGCTTGGAAGCGAGGGGTAGGTAAATTACCGATGACCCCAATATTCGCCTACACCTTTGATTAAAAAAAAAAAGAAGAAGAAAAGAAGTGAGAAAAGGGAGAGGAAAGGAATCATATGAAGAAAGTCTTGGCTTGAAGAGAGTCTACAAGCCTCTGATCGATTTTCCCTTGGTAAGATTTCACTTTTTATTACTGCTTAATTTATGTAAAGAGATGACAATGGAGATTCTGGAGACTCTAAAGAATTGTGGGATCAAGGAGCGTTGTTGATTCTCATGGTGGACTACAAATGGAAGTTCCTAATGTCAAGGCGAAGAAGAGTGCAAAGATGATATCCCCAAAGATAAGTGAATTCCCATTATTTTCAAAACCTCTTTTCCATGATTTAGTTTGATTATTTGCTTGAGGACAAGCAAAGTCTAAGTCTGGGGGAGTTGATAACATCATTATTTTACTCATATTAGCTATAGCTTTTATATGCATTTAGGAAGAGTTTGATGATATTTCAAGTATAAAATGTATATTATCAAGTATTTCAGGTTTCAATAAGGTTTTACAGGTTTTATAGCACTTTGGACCAAAAGACAAGGAAAATACGTTTTAGGAAAGTTTCAGAGCTTTACAGTACGGGCAATTTTTGAAGAATTTCCAGAGCTCAAAATATATCATTCTTGGTGTCTATGGAAAGCTGTAAGAGTCATATTTCTCCTAGAAGTGGAATCAATTCAATCCATCCAGCCATCCGAAAGTTATGCCTATTTTACCGAGACGTGTTATAAACCGACGTAAGAAGAACCGACCTACGAATGGGCTTTCATTCAAGGCCTGACCAGCGACCACCACTGCGGCCCAGTCCAAGCCTCCTCCACGGTCCAGAAGCCTCTTTCGCCGCCCCTTGTCTTGCACTTAAGAAGAGAAAACGTTTCTACCCTTACAAAACCCTAACCCTAAACAAAACCCTATAAATACTCTTAAAACCTAGGGTTTTGAGGTGTGCTTCCTCGGTGCTTCCTTTGTGCCTCTAAGTTCTTCATCCACACCACCAGCAGCCGACCTAGAGACGACCAGAGACTCCTCTACCACCGTCGAATCTCGTTCTCTCTCACCTCCTCTTAGAAGCCATCACCGAAGACACCAAATCTCTACTCTTCCTTATTTCTTTCATTCTTACTTTGCTTTTGGGATCAAGTTACTTTTGTGACAAATAGAGAAGTTTCCTTTGAACCCTTTTTGTTTATTGATTCGTTTTTGATGCTGTTTTATATAATATTAATGTCGTTTCTTTGCATCATGAACGAGTAGTTTACTTTGTTGGGTTTTATGGGGTGATTCAAGGGGAATTTATGGTTCGCTTCAATTAGGTTGTCAGATCTTATTTTCGGTTTTATATTAGAGTTCTTTTGGGACATCTTTATCTTAATTCTTATGCTTGGATTGATCACCAAGTACTGATCTAGAGAACGGAAGCGCTAACCGCATTATCCTACTTCTCCGAACTAGTGTTATACCGAAACCTTGCTCGTAACCTGCGTAAGTTGAGTTACGAAGTTTGGTGAATGTATCGAACTTGTTTAACTAGCTGGTTGACATGCGTCGTTGCCTACGAGAGTTGTGTAACGGAGTGTGAAGACTTTAGACTTTCATTCTATGAGAATAGCTTGTTAGTTCATTAGTGTTTCGTAGTTGAGAACCTAGACCAAAAATTAGTATTTACTTGTTAGATCTTACACTTAATATTGCTTAAAACCATGAAAACCCTGAGATCACTCCCAAAACGCCCAACGCCTTAGTCTTATAGTTTTAAACCGTTTTTATTTATTTGCAATAGTTATTAGGAAAACCAAAATCCCAATCTCTTATTTAGTCTTAGCCATAGTTCTTTCTCTTATAATTCAATTTGTGTTTGCTATTACTCTATGTGGGATCGATTCTAAAATACTACACTGATTAACTGTGCACTTTCAGTCGTTGTGTAGTCTTTTCAGGTAAAAGATTTGGAGTGAAATTCTACACACGTCATTAACCACACAAACATATGCATGATTCCAAAAGTTGATCCACCAAACTTTTTATCAGATTTTTTGACCAATAGCACTATGCAATGTTTTGTACAAAATTATATCAAAATGCTTAGTTAACCGGCTTAAATTGCATCTTGACAGTATCGTTTCAGATACTCAGGCTGCTTTCATTCCAGGAAAGCTAATAACAGATAATGTTATGATAGCACATGAGATAATGCATTCCCTGAAATCAAGAAAAAGAGTCTCACAAAACTATATGGCTATCAAAACAGATGTTACTAAAGCCTATGATAGAGTAGAGTGGAATTTCTTAGAAGTTACAATGCATTTGTTTGGTTTTTCTGAAAAGTGGATCAATTGGATAATGGCAATAGTTCGATCAGTTAGTTACTCTGTGCTTATCAATGGTGCACCACACGGAACGATCATTTCTGAAAGAGGAATACGACAAGGTGACCCTCTCTCGCCGTATTTATTCATCCTGTGTGCAGACATCATGAGTCATTTGATCAAAACAAGAGTCCAATCTGGTGACATCCGTGGAATTAAGATCGGAAATGGTGTTCCTGCTATCACTCATCTACAATTTGCAGATGACTCCTTATTCTTCTGCCAAGCTAACTCACGGAATTGTAAAGCAATCAAAGAAGCTTTTGATGTCTATGAATACTATTCTGGACAAAAAATCAACACATCAAAATCTAAGATTACTTTTGGATCACGAGTTCATAGACACACACAGAGCAGATTAAAAACGATATTGGAGATACCAAACAACAGTGGAGGAGGAAAATACTTAGGGCTACCAGAACAGTTTGGGAGTAAGAAGAAATAAATGTTTTCCTACATAATCGAGCGAGTAAAGCAACGAACTGCATCTTGGAGCACAAAAAAATTGTCATTAGCTGGGAAAGAAATAATTTTAAAATCGGTAGCTTTATCGATGCCTGTCTATTCAATGACATGTTTTAAACTGCCTACAAGGATTATATCAGAAACTGATTCAGTTTTACAAAGATTCTGGTGGGAAAAAGGAAATGCCGAAAGAAGTATACCTTGGATAGCATGGGAACGTTTACAGTATTCAAAAAAAGAAGGGGGTTTAGGATTCAAAAACCTATCTAAATTCAATGATGCATTACTTGCCAAACAAGCATGGCGTTTACTTCGTTGTCCAGACAGTTTATTTGCAAAAATTATGAAAGCAAGATATTATAGAGATTGTTCAATCCTAGATGCAAAAAAAAGAGTTAACCAATCCTATGGTTGGGATTCTATTCTAGAAGGACTGGAGTTAATCAAAAAAGGTTCAAGATTCATCATTGGTGATGGGAAGACAGCTCGAGTAAATATTGATAATGTTATCCCAGAAAACCCTCCAAGACCAATAACAAGTATTCATCAAGATAATATGCAGAGTGTGTCACAACTGATTTTCGATACATGATCCTATCGTACTTGGTCTCAAGAAAGGTTATCCGAACACATTACTCTCTCTGATCATCAAGAGATTCACAAAATTTATTTGTCAAAATCAATTTCCCGAGACAAATTTATTTGGCATTATAATAAATCAGGAGAATACTCTGTTCGCTCTGGATACTGGCTTACTATGCATCATCCAAATATCAGTCCACCACAAGCAGCTATCCCTCATGGTTCAGTGCCACACAAAACAAAGATTTGGAAACTAAAGATTCTGCCAAGAATAAAACATTTTCTCTGGCGTATTCTATCCCAATCCTTACCATCAATTACCAGACTGAATTCTCGTGGCATGAATTTGGATCCTATTTGTCCAAGATGTTTCAAAGCAGATGAGACTATAGACCATATTCTATTTTAGTGTACACATGCTAAAGAAATCTGGGAACTCTCCAATATACCAATTCATTTATTGCTTCCTGCAACTTTCACCAGCGAACAGTTCATTTCCATCTTTTTGGATTCAATATATGATAGTGATATCCCTTCAATCACTAAACAATTACCATTTTGGATACTTTGGCACATTTGGAAGTCTCGAAATAATTTCACATTCAACTCCATTCAAGACAAACCAATAACAGTATTATTACGAGCCAAAGGTGATGTTGCAGATTGGAATAATCAGAATTCTCAAACAAACCATCATTAAACACAATTATCTCACAGCTCCAATCAAAAATGGAATCGTCCTACTACAACCTCTTTAAAATGTAACTACGATGCAGCTTTTGATTATAGTACTTCAACGACAAAGACAGTATGGATTCTACGTGATAAGAATGGAATAAGTAATGGTTGGGGTGCTATGGCTCTTGGGATAACATCATCTCCTTTAGAAGCTGAGGCAAAAGCGCTATTAACAGCAATGCAGCAAACATGGATAGGAGGAATCACTTCAGTTTGTTTCGAAGGAGATTCAGAGATACTGACAAAAATTTTAACAAACAAGGATGGCGATTTCTCTTTAGAGAACATTTTACAAGACATACGAGAATGGGCCGCGAAATTTAAAGAAGTACAGTTCAATTTCACAAGAAGACATTGTAATAATGTAGCTCATTTACTTGCAAAATTTGGTTGTATTTGTTCCGAGTTCTACTCAATTTGTTTTTCACCGCCAAAATGGCTTCAAAACCAATTGTATTGTGACTTTATTCAATCATCAATATAACAACATCACTTTCGACGAAAAAAAAAATTACAGTACAAAAACTGAAAAAGTAACAAAGCCGTCTCAATTACAAAACTAGCATAACGTCTTAGAATCATCACAATTTGTGTCTAAAATAACGTTTTAATTATGTATCTCATTATTACAAAACTATAGTCTCAAATGGTCACAAGTGATAACTAAAAATTTACCGCATAATTGTAACAAATACTCAAAAATCATGATATTTTGTTACTATAATAATGCCCAATTTCATCATTCGAAGTTCGTTTCAAATGGTCACAAATTATTACTAAACAAAACATTGCATCTAATAAACATTATAACTAAAAACATAATCTCAAAAAAAAATTCTTTATTAAATTCATAATTATACAAATTTTTAATAATCATAAACATTAGATATACATTATAATTTATCTTCATTCTTACAAAAACAAATCACGAATTTGACTACAGCTAACATCATATGCACATAATCGACCATAACTCTCATATTATAACTCTGATGAAAATGATCTCAGGCTCTCCAGAAAGGTAAGACTCAAATCTTTTCAAAGGTGGGTAGATCAGGTTCAATTTGTAGCAATGGGAAACAGTTTCACAAGATGACTGATATTAGTTCGCAGATCTGCGTAATATAGGTTTGAGAAAACATGTATTACTTTTAATCTACAAAATGTATTACAATCTTTTTTGCGGAATACTTATATCTATCAGTTGGAAAATTGCTCACCAATATTCACCATAAAAGAGTCTGTTTACCCATTCGTTTACACCATCTCTTAGGACAAGTAAGATATGTCCTTAATCTCGATTGTGGCTTCTTGTCATCTTTCTCTCAAATGGTTTGCTCTCTCTCTAGGGTTAGAAGACACGAAATTATAAAGAATAAAACCCTAATCATATCCAAAATAAGTCTTCTTAAACTAGGGTTAGAGACTTGGCTTAATGAGCTTTGTATGAACGACATAACAAATTATACTAATTTATAACTAATGTTTACTCATTTTAATGTCACAAACTGTGACTTGTGTATCAGTTATAAGTTCGTAACTAATTTGCAACAACATATTGGTCACAATGTAGTCATAATAGTGGCGATTAACATTATCATAGCATATTCGTCACTAATCGTGACAAACTTTAGTCATGATTTTTTTTCGTCATAATATAGTGACGAAAATATGAATCTATGACAAAGAAATTTAGTCATAATATCGTATTTAAAATGTCACAGATTTATGACGAAAGTTTTATGTCTCAAAAATATGTCTCAATAATTTTTTTTTTGTAGTGTTTATGCTTTTTTCCACTTGGCATTAATCTAATGGTCTATATTTGTCTATCAACCCAAAACTAATTAGAAATTAATTTATAACTACAAATTAAACTTTTTTTTTTAATATTTGTGATAATGCCAAAACATCAATCTATTAGGGACAGAGGGAGTATAAG
Source organism: Camelina sativa (assembly GCF_030686135.1). NCBI lineage: Eukaryota > Viridiplantae > Streptophyta > Magnoliopsida > Brassicales > Brassicaceae > Camelina > Camelina sativa. The sequence goes on from NC_141890.1 coordinate 30,168,827, forward strand.
AGTGAAGGTTATACTAATAGTATTTCTTAAGAGATATTAAAATACGTATTTATTGTTAATTATAAAATTTAATAAGCTAATATTTGATGTAGAATATTATATATATATACTTTTGTATAGTAGTATATTGATAATTACAAATACTTAATCTTATATTTGTACATTATGAAAAGTAATTATAGACAATATTATTCAAAAAAATGATTTGGATAAATATAAATAATTAAAGAACAAAATTATTTTAATTTTTAAGTAATATTCAATTACAAAACATATTCACTCATATACACGACGACCAAACACGAACTGATTTGTGTGGTATGTGTTTAATTTTTATATCAACTAGGTTTTGAAGCCATGCTACGCATGGGTTTATTTGATATATTTTGATAAAAATTATATATGATTGATTACGGTAATAAAATATTATCTCATAAAAAATTAACATTAGTACTAAGGAAAAAAAATAAATTTCAGATACACAATTTTTTAAATTTTAAAAATCAGTTATGTTATAAAATCAAATCTGATAAAAAAAATCATAAATTTAACTTGACGTCCAGACGAGACAAATCAAACTGATGACCTCACATATCCTAAACCATTTTCTTTGACCACCAGAAAAACGAAACAATTTTAAAATCATGAATTTAACTCATTTTCATATTTAATTGATCGCTACCACCTATGTTTTCGTGTTTTTTATTCAATGTTTTCTTATTCTTCATATTCTTTCTTGTTATTTTCATTGTCAAATTTTGTGTTAATTGTCATCGTAACTTTTACCGTTTGGTTCTTCGTTATACTCCTTTTCTTCTTCTTCCTCGTCAACTTCTTCACATTCTTCCACTGAAAAACCTTTTTTTAGACTACCACACAACTTGTTAACCCATAAAACTCCAAGAACAAAATCATTTTTTTTCTCATAAAATTTGTGAAATTCATGATTACCAGCATAGTCAACACATGCACCCAATTATTGACAATTTTATCCATATACTTATTTGGTTTTAGATCCACGCGTTTAGAAACTTCTCAAACCAAAATCCTTACTTGGTTTATAATATTTTAAAAACATAATAAAATATACTAATAATTATATATTTAATATGAATCATATGATATATAGAAATATGAGTACACTATAAGAACATATTAATTATAAATAAATGATATCAATTATATTATATCATCAAATAATATCAACTGTATCATATTATCAAATAACCATAATCGTATATAACATTAACCGCTTGAACCGTAACCGTATTTAAACGTAACCGTTTAACCGTTTGTTAAACGGTTCTGGTTAAGGTTACAAAAATTTCTAACCATAACCGATGGTTAATAAACCTTAACCGTGACAACCATAACCCTGGTCATGCCTATGTATAGCTAATAAAACATGTGTGTTTGTCGTCCATCTTTCTTCTTTAAACCTCAAAATTTGACTCAAACATCTAATTAAGGTCTTGCCATGTCAATCATTCTTCCTTAGACCCAAAAATAAAAAAATAATGAAAGAATATCAACTCATCTCTAAAATCATACACAAAAATATGTTTTACAGCTCATAAGAAATAAAAGCACAAATGTAGATAAATAAAATAATTTATGTTTTGCATCAATATTTATAATATTTTAAACTTTTAAAAGGTTTCGAAATATAAAATTTGAACCTTTTGAATTTTTTCAATATTTATAATATTTTAAAATTTTAAAATTTAAAACTTATAATATTTAAAAACTTTTTAAACGCTAAGAACTTTTAAATATTATAATATATTTTTGAAACTGTTTAAAGTTTTAATTTGATCAAATAAAAAGCTAGATCAACCCAAATAAAACTTTTAAACTTGGACGCCCTGATAAATCAAGTTTTCCTGCTCATTTGTTGTTGGAAGCATATTAATCTTATTTATACTGGTTCTGAACTATTGTCTAAAAAATTTATAGCCAATGTGGGATATTGTGCTTAGTTTTTTGATTTGCATAAATTTAAAATTTTCATTTTTCTAAAAAATTCTGTAAATTTAAAAATTATTAATGAATGACATGTCAAATCATGATATGTTGTTTAAAATAATTCTTAATATAAAAAATTCTGGAAATTGTATAAAATGTTAATAAGTGATATGTCAAATTTCTATTGGTTGTTTAAAATCCTATGTGAACGGTCTTAGGAGCTTATAGCTCATAATTTTTATTAGTATAGATATATAAAAATAAATTATTATACACAAAAAAAATGAAACAAATGTTAGATACTAAAAATTGCAAAATTATGATAATCCAGTGACCACGGCGTCGTACATACAACAGCCGCCGGTTTGAGAACAAAGAACGTACGTACGCAACCACAAAGAACGTCAGGGTCAGTCGGATAAAAGGCTCTCTCATCTCATTTTCGCAACCACAAAGAACGTCAAAATCAGCTGCTTTTTACCCTTCACGCTAAGATCACTATCGCCTCCAGATCATGACACGTGGTCATCATTATGAACCATCATTTTTGCAACAGTTTCAATTTCTGTTTGTATACTGTATTTATAGCATTTTAAAAAGGCACGTCTTCAATCATCGTCAACACTCAAACAAACACCATAATAATTTTGAGAAAAGATTCGAAACTTTTTTTCAGTTTTTACATTGACTGTTGTTTAGCTAAAGCAAAAAAAAAATCTGGAGTTTTGCAATATCTCGGTGTTGCCGATTTATGTAAAAGCTTTATTCAAAATGTAGAAAATCTTTGGAGATTGCAAAAATAAAGAGGTTTACATAAATAAATTGGCACCAGACAAATTTAGTACCACTATATAAATAGTTGAGTTTGGAACGTAGCCATAAAGACTATCAAATTTACATAAAACGTCTGTTTTAAAAATCGCTAGACGCTAGTTGGGCGATCAGGATGGGCCTAGCGTCTAGTGAGAAATTTAGGGATTAAACAATGATTAATCGGGGATTAGTTTTAGGGTTATTTTATTAAATTAATAATAAAATACAAATATATAGTATTAAATATATGAATAATTCTGTTTATGTTAAAAAAAATATCAAAAAAATATAAAACTATAGTACTATCTTTAAAATTACGGTAAACATATAAAAACATAATTTTAAAAGAAAATTTTATGATTTTCATTAAAGTTTTATTGTAAAATATCATAAATTCTTAATTTAAATGTCTAAATAACAAAAAAATATATATTTGATTTATATTTGACTTCAAAAATAATCAGTATATACAAAATTAAGCGGGAAATAATCGGCGTAAACATGTTATAATCAAATTAGACGAACATAATTGGATAATCGATGCTAAGCAGGGATTAGTCATTAATCGAGACAAAGAGTGTGGGCCTAGCGATTTTGCGAGACTTAATTGGTGCTAGGCGGGAATTTTTAAAACAGAGCATAAAATCTGTCTCCCCCTACTTTAGTACAACTATACAAATAGTTGAATTTGGAATGTTATCATAAAGACGGTCAAGTTTATATAAAACTGATCAGAGGTTTATTATGTTCCAGACGTGTGTGTAGTGCTATTTCCAGGAAAAAAAAGCATTCATCGTATATGATATACAATGTCTCCCTTTACTTTAGTCATGTAAATGATTGCTTTTGTAAAAAATACACACTCATATAATATATTTTTGATGGACCAACTTGTAAAAAAATTGCATTTATAATAATATTAATCTTAAAGTAGTAATATACGTAAATATATTGTAAATAATTGTATTTGTAAAAAATACACATTCATATAATATATTTTTAGGGGACCAACTCGTAAAAAAAATACATTCATAATAATATTAATTTTTTCTTTCTTTTAAGATGTTTTTTTCATACTACTTTTCAAAAATGTCTATTTTCAAAACTTTCATAAAAAATGCTTCTAAAATTTTGAGATATACTATACACAAATACGGTTTATAAAAGCTTACACAAACTATTTTTATACGTATTATAAAAAGATATCATCAACGATCGTGGACTAATTTTCCTCCTCCCCCGGACTTTCTAATTAGTTTTAGCAATAAATTATTATACAAACAAAAAAGAAACAAATGTTAAATACTTAAAATCGCAAAATTAGGATAATCGAGTGACCACGGGCGTCGTACAAGTACAACAGCCGCCGGTTGAAAACAAAGAACGAACGTACGCAACCACCACAAAGAACGTCAGAGTCAATCGGATAAAAGGCTCTCTCATCTCATTAAAAATCAAATGCTGTACCCTTCACGCTAAGATCGTGGAATCTTATAGAACACTACCGCCGTGACACGTCATTATCGAGTGACCCATCATTTTTGCAACAGTTTCAATTTCTGTCTGTATTTCTAGTATTTTAAAAAGGCACGTCTTAAGTCGTCATCAACTCCCATAACCAAATTTAAGAAAAAAAAGATTCGAAACTTTTGTGAGTTTTTTTTTACATTACTTGTTTAGTTAAGCAAAAAAAAAAAAATTCTGGAGTTTTGCGATATCGGTGTTGCCAATTTATGTAAAGCTTTTCAGTTTTCATCCAAAACCCAAAACGTCTTCGGAGCTTTGCCAAAATAAAGAGGTTTACATGAATTATCGAAGCACCACCAGACAAACATTTTAGTACTAATTAGTTGAATTAGGAATGTAGCCATAAAGATGGTCAGGTTCAGAGAGAGACAGAGAGAGATAAGATAAGGATCTCTGTCTCATTTAAAAATCAATTGCTTTTTACGCCATTCACATGATAAGATCCTTGGAACAAACACTTACCATAAATATTTTAAGACAAGTCATCATTAAATTCCAAATCAAAATCATGTGGCCCGTAACTTAAGGCCGTGCCCACCAAACAATTATACACACTACTCCTGTTGTGTTTTTTTTTTTAGCATGCTCGCCGACAAAAAAAGAATAAAAATAAATAAAGTAAGAAGGCTCTTCTTCTTCATCGTCTTCGTTTCTTCATCCTCGTCAACTCTTTTTTTTTATAAAAAACAGATCGATTTGACTTTTTTTTCGGAGAAAAAAAAAATGGCGTCGTGGAATTCGATTCCGCTGGAGATCTTGTACGAGATCGTTGGATGGATCGCTTTTGCTTCGTGGTCTTTTAGCTTTTACCCACAGCTTGTTTTAAATTTCCGCAGAAAAAGGTAAATTCATCTCTCTCTCTCTCTATTTATTATTATTTCGAAATCGAAATTGATGAATCTTTTGTTGTGTTGTTTTCGGGGGGAAATGGAAAAAAGTGTGGTTGGATTAAACTTCGACTTCGCGATGTTGAATCTGACAAAGCACTCATCGTATATGATATACAACGTCTCCCTCTACTTTAGCCCTGTTATTCAGAAACAGTACTTTGATACCTATGGCGATAAAGAGGTAAAACTCTTTCTCCTGTTATTTCTTGTTTTGGTTCTTTGTGACTCCTATGCCTTAGATTATTGTAAATGAATGGGTATGGTTATGAGGATAGTTTTTGGGGGTGGGGGGGAAGAAAATGGGATGAGCGGTTTATGTTTTGGTTTTGGCGTATTTTTTTCAGATGATACCTGTGGCTGCAAATGATGTTGCATTCTCACTCCATGCAGTTGTTATGACAGCAGCTACTCTGTTCCAGATCTTTATCTATGAAGTGAGTTAATCAAGTTTTTGTTTTGTCTCTTTTACCTTGTAAAATGTGTTCTGTTTTTTTTTTTTTTTTTTTTTTTCTGATGGTTTCTAGTGTTTTACTCTCTCTCTCTCTCTCTCTCTCTCTCAGCGTGGACCTCAAAAAATATCCAAACTTGCTACAGGTATTGTGGTTGCTGTGTGGGCATTCGCAGCCATCTGTTTTTTCATAGCATTACCTACTCAGTCTTGGCTCTGGCTTATCTCCCTCTTCAAGTAAGTTGTTTCGCTGAGCCTTTTATGAACCATTTCGTTTGATGGTAATACATATATGACACTTTTGATGATAATTTGGATATGGTTTCATTGTTATATAGCTCGATTCAAGTCGCCATGACATGCGTCAAGTACATTCCACAGGTCTAAAACAAATAAGTTTTTTTTCTTTTTGTTGTAATCTGTTGTAGTACTCAGATTGTGATGAGATTCATGTGTTCCTTCTCAGGCAAAGATGAACTTTACTAGGAAGAGCACAGTTGGGTGGAGCATCGGGAATATTCTTCTTGATTTTGGTGGAGGAGTCGCTAACTATCTGCAAATGGTTGTACAATCTATTGACCAACGTAAAAAATCTCTTCTCCTTCACATCAGTTGCTTTTTGTTTGCTCTGGTAATAACAGTTAACTAAAATTCCATTGTTTGTTTTCTTCCAGATTCTTGGGTGAATTTTTATGGGAACCTTGGAAAGACTCTTCTATCACTTGTATGAACAATGTTTTGGTTTTCTTTTTGCAATTCTATTTCTGAATGTATACTCTGTTTCTAATATTCTCAATATTTTTTTTTTCTGCAGATCACAATATTTTTTGATCTCATCTTCATGCTTCAACACTATGTGTTATACCCAGAGAAGGAAGCCTCAAAATCTCTGGAAAGTGGTCAGGAATCAAACGAACCTCTCATTTGACTCTTCTCATGAACATTTAAAAGATCAGAGAATCGAAGTCATTAGTTTCAGCCTTCCCTCTGTATATGTTTAATTCACAAGGAAGAACACCTGAAACTCGTAGTCTATTTATCCCATGTATTTGTCTTAGTATCATTTTCATGTATCATTATCATATAAACAAGGAATGTAAACAATACGACAATGGTAAATCTTGGTTTTTCTTTATGGACGAGCCAATCTGGCACCCAGTTGCTTAGAGCACAAATGTACAATTCATAACCCATAACAGTGTATCTAGTATCTACTAATAGTTTTAGGCATGGTATACAGGAGTTATCTATCTATGCAAGATCTAACTTAAGCCTCTACTGTTCCGAGAGGTAACAACGTAAAGTTCATTGATAATGATTGGTTATTACCTGATACACTTAACGCAGGACAGTATATATGAGGTGGAATGCACAAGGGTACATTAAAGATCTGAGAGACTTGTAAATAGCTAAAGCATACGAATATTTGTTGGTTTTCAGGATTTTAAATAAGAATGCAAAGAAAACAAACTATTAAACTTATAGAGTAAGATCAAAACATTGAGACATAGGGTATTTAAGAGATCAATGACTAATGAAAAAACGAAATTTGGAATTCACTAATTAAAGACCGTTCTAGAACATGAACAGAAGAATATACTAGTCCTCTTTCAAGGTATTAGAAACTAAACTTGACTATAGTTTGCTAAACTTTCATTTGTAACCTCCTAGCCAAATTTGTATTACAATCAAGTTCATTATGTTCACAATGCGTCCCAACATTAACTTTCGGAGGCTAGAAATACATTGCTCAATTCACAATCATTCAGGCATTCTATCAAACACTTTTGAGTTTTGATTCATAGAAAAACCTAAAATCTAGAACAAGGTGATCAGTCCTATTCTAGCATTAAGATCATGAGAATCAAAGACCCCAAAGATTAAGAATTCCAAACAACAATTAAAATATCAATTCATTAAATCTCCTAATTAGAATCCTAAAATCCAGTAAAGAGACTAGTGACACATATTGAATTGAACAACACAAAGAGATGAAGAAGACAAAATGATTAATGAAATAAAAAGCAAAAAGGATCAATCTCCAAATACCCCAAATGTGGCTTACAAAAGATCTCAAGAAACTCCAAAAACTAAGAAAAAAAATAGAATGTGTCCTGCTAAATAGGTTTTTGGAGAATTTGTACTTTTATTAAAATAAAATAAATAAAATAAAAATAAAAATAGAAAATTTAAGGAAAAAAAAAGGTGTTTGGATCGTAGGCAAAAGGACATTAGATTTCACCAGACTTCTCCAAACTTCAGCAGATTTGTCTATAGACTTCACCAGATTCACCAGAGTTCAACAGACTTGTCTACAACCTTCACCATACTTCAGCAGACTTGTCTACAAACTTTAATAGACTTGTCTACAAACTTCACCAGACTTCAGTAGACTTTTCCACATACTTCACCAGACTTTTCCACAATTTTCCAGACTTTAGGAGACTTGTCTACATACTTCACCAGATTTCTCCAAACTTCATGATTTAGTTCAACTGTGGAGATGTCTAAAAGTCACTTCTTGTTTCTTTACTCCGGTTAAGCTCGAATCCAACCAAAAGACTCCAAATCCAGCACATCGTATCCACACCTAATCACAACTCAAGAAAAAACCGAAAAGACACAAAAAACAAACAAAAATGCGAAAAATGACTCAAAATGAATACTAGACGAAGGACAAAAGACACCAAAAACACAATATATCATATAGAACATGGAAATATTTTAAAAGTAAGCAACTTAGGTGAAATTGAAAATAAAAACATAGTATAACTTTTTTAAAGCTTATGTCAACTCAATAACTTGACAAAAAAATACCAGTCAATACTGTAAATTTGACTATGGTAGAGAGTTTAATAAAAATGTATCAAAGCAGACTAAGCAGTTAAAGTTATAAAAGTATTTATCAATTGTGTTGTATGGAAGATGGTTAATTAGATCATTTGACTAAAAATAACAATTCACTAAAAATTACCAAAAAAAAAAATGAAAAGTAATTCTTCATTACAAATTACCAAAAAATATCAGTCAAACTGTAAATTGACTAATATTTTATGGTAGAAATTAATTTAAATAAAAACCTAACAAAATAGTCAAAGTTATATAAAGTATCTACCAATATTGTTTTATAGAAGATGGTTAATTAGATCATTGACTACATTGTAGATTACAAGCAGGATTATACTATATATATCTTAGTAACTTTCTAGTAATTGTATTACTGCTCTGCCGCATCTTTCTAAATAACTTAGTCAAACCAAGATTTGAGTGATAGACCCAATAGAAGTCTTCTCTTTTAACTTTCAAGGTATAATTAACGTAGTAACTACTTATGTGAAACATACTCTAAATACTTAATCATCAATATCTATCTTCGCCATTGGTGCTTTCCTATTAGAATACTAATAAAATATCTTATATAATAATGCATTCATTTTCATATTATTAATTGACAATTTTATTTATGTATATGTTTTTTTCTTTTTGTGACTTGGAGTCTACAGCACAAGATGTCAAAAGACGAAGCTAAAATCCCTGAGCCGAGGAGGAGTCTGATCGTTAGCATTGAGTCCAAAATCCCTGACCTGAATATAAATTCTTGCTGTGATCTGGAAGACGAAGAAAAAGGAGAAATTCTAAATACAGTGGAGAATCAAACAAGTCTCAACGCTCAAGATGCATGCTACGGTCTTTCTAAGCTTTTGTTCGAGCTTGAGGTCGAGATCTTTGCCCGTATTTCATGTTTTCAATATTGGAAACTAAATTTTCTCAACAAGCAGTTTTCACAATTGCTACAAAGTCGTGAGATTTTTAGAGTGAGGCGAGAACGCCGATTTGTGCAACCGTGCGTGTTCATGCTTTCGAGCGGTGAAACTTGTTGGACAATGTTTGATAAAGATTTCAAAAATTTCCGACAGCTTCCAGAAGTTCCTTCTGACGATTGCTTCTTGTATGGAGATAAGGAAACCATCAGTGCAGGTACGCATTTGATAGTCACCGGAAGGGAGGTGGAGCATATTGTGGTGTGGCGATACGAGTTAGAGATAAACAAGTGGATCAAAGATACTGAAATGATCACACCGCGTGTGATGTATGCTTCTGCGAGACATGGGACCGATGCTTTTTTTGCTGGAGGGATTAAGGCAAGCGACAAGGGGAATTCTGAAGTTCTCAACGTTGCCGAAAGATACAATTCTGACACAAAAACGTGGAAAGCTATGCATATAATGAATAAGCGAAGAAAAGTCAGCTCTGGATGTTTCTTGCGTGGTAAGTTTTACGTTCTTGGTGGTCGGGACGAAAATGATGTACATCTAACTTGTGGAGAAAGTTACGATGAGATGACGGATTCATGGAAGTTGATTCCAGACATGCTCAAAGGCATGGCGTTCATGACTCCCCAATCTCCACCCCTTATTGCGGTGGCTAACGACAACCTCTACTTGCTGGAAACATGGTTGAACGAGCTATGGGTTTATGATATAGACGCAAATGCTTGGCAATATCTTGGAGTTGTGCCTGTGAAAGCAAATGCCGCTTTAGGTTGGGGAGTGGCATTTAAGTCACTTGACGATATGCTTTTGGTGATTGGAGGTTCATCTGCTCAACCGTGGAACAATACAATGTCGGTTTACACATGTCGTCCATCTCCAAAGATGGGAAAGATGGTTTGGGAGGAAAATAAACATTGTTGTGATGGTGTTCAGCTTAATCATTTTATCCGTAACTGTTGTGTGATGATTGCTTAGCAACATCTTTTGTTTCTATTCGCTTTTTTTATGTTTATGTTTTAATATTAAGTTTTGGCGATCATGACGCCAAAACATATATAAAATGATTGTTTTTTTTTTTTCTTGTTTTTTTTTTTTTTTTTTAATTTAAACATTTATGTTTATGTGGAAAAAATATATATTATTTTTTGGTTTTATAAGGTTCTTTGCATCTTATAGATTTGTTGTTCTCCTATTTGACCATAAATTGAAGTTGTTAATTTGTTAAGGAATAGTCAGTGCCAGGCTAAAGGTTAGAAGGCTCCTTAGCTTGTATATTTGGAACATTTACTTCATGCAAAACAGAGATGTTATATTGAACAACCTATTCCTGGTTTATTGTGGGAACTTAAAGGCTCGAAATAGTTTTGCTTACCAAGTAAAATTCGAAAAAAATTAACCTTCATATAATTTTTATAAAAGGCATCATTTTGAAGATCTTCAAGTATGAAAAGGAGAACACTGACATAGCCATTGTGTTATCAACTATATATCCCACAGAAGGCCGCAAGTAGAATGGAGTGTTATAGACATTAATTCTTTGATGGCTTTTTGTTTTGTAGTTTTTTTTTCTGCTCATGTCGATCTTTGTAACCTTATGTTAAAAAAAAATACGGTATGAACTTACCATTGATACAAGGAGAAAAAGAAGAACAAGAAACTCTTAAAATTTATTTTCATCCTCTTTTAAAGTATCCACACTATTTCACCGCTATTCTAGACATTTTACATTTTTACAGATTTTTTCCTAAAAATTTATATCGAAACATTAAAAACAACTGTTATTGTGTTTAATTATTTTAATTAATAAACTTAAAATCCACTAACCACTATTATAATTTGTTAACAGTTTTGAGTGGCCTAATTAAGTTTTATTTAATAGTGTCGGTTAGACAAAGAAGTATCAAATTATTTTAAAGAAGGTTTACTAAAATAAAAGATGAAACATATAAAAAGAATTTGCGTGTGGTTTGGTTCTTTCCTAATTTCTTTTTCTGCAAGAATAAGAAGATAGAAAATTTCCAATAATTGAACAGTTGAAGTTATCTCTACACAACTCATTTTGATGTGGTCCACAGCTTAATTCACTTTTAGGGATTTTGTCTTGACTTTTGACTATTCCTTGTCCCGCAAGTATATTCCTCTTCTTGTTATATCCTTCAAGCAACCTTTTTTTTTTTTTTTTTATCATTTCACATTTTCACATCTTTCCTTCTTCTTCTTCTCTTTTGTTGTAAAAGGTTTCATCAATCAACGGCAGAGATGAAGCGAGAAGGCAAGCAGCACGGCATGGTGAGGACTTACAGGGTTCTTCCTCCGTCGCTGAATCCTAGACCCGAATCGAAGCTGGTCAACCCTTTGACTTCACGCCCAACCGCTGGATTGTTTACCAAAGTGTCATCAAAGCCGACCAATCACTCCAAATTCACCGGAAAATGTGGTCAAGCAAGGTGCCTTGAGTGCCATATGCATCCCATCACCAAATCCAAAGCCAAGACTAAAGGCTCTTCTAAGGTGAGATCAAATGATGTCACCTACAAGATGCTGACTTGGCAGGTCGCTGCGGGCCGGGAGGCCAGATCCGGTTTGAAGCTTTCCGGTTTCTCGGCGACCGGAATCCTTGATCTTATGTCTGATGATTACGGTTATGATCATGATTATGACTATGATGAAGAAGATGAAGAAGATGAAGAAGAAGATGATGAAAACAGAGGAGGTGTTGTAGAAGAAATTGTGAAAATACAGAGTGATGATAATGATGATGATGGTGAAACAGAAGAAGATGGATCACATGATGATGATGAAGAAGGAAGGATGAGTTTTTGTGATGTGGGGATGATGATGATGATGATGGAACATGTGGAAGAATTTGATGACGAAGGATGGTGTTTGGTTGAAGAAATGATGACTTGACTGATGATCTCTTTGATTGATTATCCCCCAATGATTGTCTTTGCTTTTGCTTTTGTAAATTTTATCATTTTTAATAACTTTGGGGATGAATGATTGATGATTCTATCTATGTAAATGTGATTTGGTTTCTTTAAATCAAAAACTTTGATTTATAATTGTAATTTATGTAAAGTTGAAACCTTTTTTCTCAACAACTCATTTCCACTCCAAATCAGACCAAAGGCTCCAGCAACTATAATTTCTTTATCATAATTTTATAACCATAATTTATGTAAAGTTCATACCTTTGCTGAAGAACTCATCCCATTGTAAATCAGAATTAAGGTTCCTGCAGTCACATCTCATTGAACAGCAATATAAACTAAACATATCGAATCAATTAGCATATAAGATAATGAAAGGAGAAAGTTTTGTCATTGAAGATGAAGACATACATACATACAACAAAAGGTTCAAAAAGATACAATAATAGAAAAAAAAAATAATAAAAAAAAACAAACCTTCTTCAGCTATTCGGTTTTATTTGCTACTGTGCACTCAAAGATTCTTTTCTTTTTTCTTACCATACACGAATCCGAGGACAGATCTTTCTAAAAGATTTGAAAGCCAACAGAGAAGGTTCAATCTTTCTATTTGCAAAGTGTTCTCAGATGTTCCTCTTCTTTGTTTTTGGTGTTTTTACCTTTTTCTTGCTACTTCTGTTTCCTCACCATCTCAGGTTTAAAGCAAAGCCATAGAAACGGTTTCTTACCTGTCTTTCTCTGAAAAAAAATAACGCAGCTAATGTTAGTCTTTACATGAGTAATAGAAATGAGAAATGTCTTCTTCTCACAACTTGTTGAAATCGAAGTCTTTACCTTCTTCTTAGTCGGGGTTTGATCTTCAGTTTTAGCTCCCATCAAACAGCTACATCATGACAACAGTATACATTAGGACAAGAACATCAAACCAAATGCACATTGATTCAAGAAGAAAAAAACAAATCAGTCTTACCTCAAGAAACCAAATCTGGGACTAACTGGTTTTTCGTTTTTCTTTGGCGAACTACGAGTTATCGGTTTTTCACTGCGAAATTACACAATATAAAGCAATCAGATGGATGACAAGTTTCTAAAGAAAACAATCAAAGCTCCTTTTGTTACCTTATTTCCTGTGAGAAAACAATCTCCATTGCTTTATCCGTAGTTTCTGATGTCTCCATAGAAAATCTAAACACCGATGAGTTCTTGGTTACGGATCTTCTCTCTTCTGCTTTCTCTCCAACCAAACTGCTATTTTTCAACAACTCTGCATCATTCTCTTTCTCTTTATCATCATGAACAACTTGCAAACCATCTGCAACCACTGGTTTAACTAACAAGTTATCCATTTCAGCGTCTTCTTGTTCTAAAACCGCAACACTTTTTCTTTCGGGCTCGTCATCTTTCTCAACACTCAACACCAACTCTTCTTCACTAATCATGACTAACTCAGTTGCATCACTCTCTTCTCCCTTAACCTCATCCTTAGTCAAAGTCTCCAAAGTGTTAAGCAACACCACAACACTTTCTGGTTCTTGTTTAGGGTCAGATTCAAATGATTCATCCGCAGCTTTTGCTTTCTTTGCTTCGGCTATTCTCTTGTAATGAGCTTCAAAGAAAGCTTTCTTCTGAGCAACAGATCCAGGCTGAGAGAACTTCTCGGCTTCATCAACATACTTCTTATGCGAAAAACTTGACCATCTCCCCCATTCAAGATTCTCAGTCACAAACCTTCCAAATGAAACTGATTGACTAAGCGCATGAATTGGATTATCCTGCAAAATCCAACAAAAACAAAAGTCAGAATCTTAACAAACTCAAACCAAAGTTATAAACTTTCTGGTAAAATCCAACTGTTCCTAATCAAATCATTAGCTCAAAACTCAAACCAAAGTTAGAAACTTTCTGGTGAATCCAACTGTTTCTAATCAAAATCATTAGCTCAAAACTCAAACCCAATTCAGATGCTTTTAACAAAATCAACCCCAAGATTCATATCCATCATTCCAACCTTAAAGTTTAAAACTTTACAATCTGGATCGCCCAATAGAAACCATGAAACATTCGAAATTGGGAGGAATCAAATTGATGATAGAAACAAATGGGAAACTACAAACCTCATGAGATTCATGACGAGAAGGAGGAGCAGCGAACGAGTAGGAATGTTGAAATAGAACAGCAGATTCACCCATTATTGCCCCCACAAACCTCAATATCGAAACTTTCTTCTTTGGAAAGAAAAAAAAAAAAAAATCTCTCTCAAGTCTCAACCAAAGGAAGAAATAAATAAAAATTGAAGCTTTGTTTTTTGTTTTGGGGTTTCTCACCTAAACGGCTATACAAAGAATTTTTCGAAATTTAAAAACAAAATTTTTGTTTTTATTTGTCAGCCTTTGTAAACAACACAACACATGTTTTAGGGGAATTTTGTTGAGATCTGGGTCCCACAAAATTATAAAAGTTTGAAACACAAAAATTATAAAAGTTTGAAACGTTAGTACTCAGAATTTTTTTTAAATTTATTTGGAAACTTTGATAGAAAATTTTGAGAAAATTGAGGATAAATTATATGTAACAAAGGAGTCTAACAAGAATGAATTATTTTTTCTGTTTTAGTTGTTGATATGAAGTGGCTGAGAATTGAAACGAAAAAAAAAAAAAACGAAATTTTTGTGGTGATAAATTATTAAATTGCGAAATGTGTTTTGGAGAAAAGAAAAAGAAAAACTCTGTAATCTAAACTGAAGTCTGAGTAGTTTTTAGATATATCTACGCGTTTTACAACTAATTTAGTTTTCTTTACTAAAAAAATATGTGATGTTCTAGAAATATATATATATTTTTTAATTCTTAGATGCTTAGATTTGATTTTTCTTCAAAATAATTTAAATCTGATTTTTTTTTTTTTTTTTCATTTGACAACCATGATATGTCATGATATGTAATTTACACTTTAGGGTGAGAATCAAATAAAGTTAAAAGAAATAGTTATAAAATAAAAATAAAAAAAAGAGACAAAAGATGATTGATTAGTAACTGAGTAGTAGTAAGTGAATGTGATTAACGTTGGTGTGCTTTTGTAACTCCAAATAAAACAGCTTTGAATTACACAAACAAGTGAAGTTGTTAGAACACATTATTACACTTTCTCAACCATCACACAGAAAGCAACTACTTTTCTTCCTTTGCATCCGACAGTAATTAAACATATAGATAAAATTTCCAGATTGAAAACTTGGAATTAAGTTATATATACATTATAGAGCTTCTGCAATGTTTCTACTTACATTGTTAAAACGAAGAGACCAAAGGTAATAAAATAATTTGTTCTATACCATGAAACCATTTATATATAGAGAATTTATGGAAAGCCTTTCACCGAGGTCGCACAACATCTAACACTTTCCCTCATAATTCAGAGAATTTATGGGTCGCGGTTATCATTCATACATATAGCATAAAAAGAAGACCAATTGACTTTGGCTCATCTTTCTTCCCTTCCAAGACGTTTTCTCCTTAGAGATTCATCATTCTTGGTTCATATATGTATCCATTACTTGTTAGAATGAACCCTAATGGGTCGATGATTACAGGGCCGGCTCAAAAATTTATTGGGTCTGGTGCTAAAATAATTTTTTTAAAAAAATTTGTAGGCTAAATATGTAACATTTTAAAGATTTGGACCCTTTTTGATAATTATTCGATACTTTAGGACCTTCAAATGCAAAGAAAAAATTGTTAAAAAGTTGGGACCCGGTGCGGTTGCACACCCCGCACACCTCAAGAGTCGGGCCTGGATGATTATGAAACTATGGGAAGATGCATGAGCTTATGTGAAGTCATTCTTATTATATACTAGCTTAGATCTTCAAGTTTTTCCGATGTGGGATTCGTTAAAGTTAACTAGTGACAGACCCGCACGTACATTATTTTGAATTTTTTTCATATTTGTTTTTCTTAAACTATTACTTGTTTAATTTTATATTTTTGTAATTGTATGATTATTACAGGTTTTTATTAAGTTTAGTAGTAATTTTTATAAAAAAATGGTTTTAGTGATATTAGTGGATTAGTTGGTAACGAATACCCACAAAATGGTAATCGGTCTTTATGATTTCAATTTTAGGTGGCAGTAATTTCGTTGAAAATGTTCCATTTCTGATTTGTGAATATTTTTTTTTTTCAAAAAAGGAAACAGAAAGGAAACGGAAAAATTGGGTCTTCTTCTCCACTCCTCTTCGAATCATATTCTCAACATAACAAATACGATTACAACTGAATCTAAATCGATATTCTTTTTTTTTCTTATATCCAAATACTTCATCAATCTATTTTCGTGGTTAAAAAATTGATTGTCTGAACGAGTAAGTTAACAGTTGGAACACTCGTTTTCAATTTCGTTTAACAATTGAATTTGTTGTTGAAAGTTGGATAAACTCCCCTGAGTGATTCATTGATAGACATGGCTTAATATAGCCGAATAGGTTACAGAGATCTCCCAATATACATGGGATACATATAACAAAACATATACAATCTTAGCTAAGTTGTTTAGAGAATATTCCTATATTCTATCACCCTCCCGCAGTTGAAGCATCGGGTTTTCTAATGGTTAAACTGGTTCGAAACTCATTGAAGAGGCATGATGGGAGTCCCTTCGTGAAGATATCAGCATATTGAAGGGAGCATGGAACATGAATCACCCTGACTTCACCTATTGCTATCTTCTCGCGAACAAAGTGGATATCCAGTTCAATATGTTTGGTGCGTTGATGTTGCACCGGATTTTTTGCTAAGTAGACAGAGCCTATGTTATGCAAAGTAGACAAGAGAAGCTTTATAAATAGGGAGATGAAGTTACCGCATTAAATTACACAGCCAAGTGAGCTCAGCTACAACGTTGGCTACACCTTTGTACTCAGCTTCAGAACTTGAACATGACACTGTCGGTTGTCGCTTTGCTGACCAAGACACCAGATTCGAACCAAGGAACACGCAATAGCCTGATGTCGATCGACGTGGATCAGGACAGCCAGCCAGTCTGCATCGGTATATGCAGTTAGTGTTGTTATGTGTCCTCTTACTAGTTGCAGGCCTAGCGTGGTTGTTCCTTTTAAGTAGCGTATGATGCGTTTGATAGCTGTCATATGTGGTAGTCGTGGGTCATGCATGTAGAGACATATTTGGTGAACATCATAAGCTATATCCGGTCGAGTGAAGGTTAGGTATTGCAATGCTCCAGCTAGACTTCTGTAAGTTTTGGGATCTGGAACCGGATTACCTTCTATAGCTGAAACTTTGGACTGTAAATCAACGGGTGTTGCACACGGCTTGCATTCCTCCATGCCTGCTCGCTTGATGATGTCTTGAGCATATGTAGGCTGACTCAAGAAAAAACCTTGTGATAACATGATTTTCACCCAGGGTATCAATTCCCTATGCAGTTGTAGTACAAATGGTTATCAATCCAAATGGTTGTGATGTTAGCAGATACGATATGATCAGAACAATGCAAGTCAAGCCAAACAATAATATGGGTGTTTCTTTTGACTATCAACCTAGAGTAAATAAAAAGGGAATGAAACAAGAGCCACACGATGCAAGCATTCAAGTATAGGATCGAGTAGGTAGTCGGATAACAGAAAAATCAAGAGCATAAAGATGAACAACTTGAGGGTATACAAGAGACTGGTGATCGAGTAACAGTTAGGGTAATGGGTCGAGTTATGGATAAAAGCTTAAACAATCAAATACGAAAGCTCCTAGGGATAGGGTAATCGACTCATAAGTGCTCCTGATCAATTTGGGATGTCTCACATGCCTCAAACAAAATATTCCCTAGACAATGAATCTCTAAACCTTGCAGATCCACTCTCGTGGTAGAAACAATCAGCCTTAATCACTCTCTTACCCAACTCTCATTGGAGAAATATGACTAAGCAGGCATTAAGATCCGATTCATTATTGTCAATGAACTCCTTACACATCTAATCTCTTAGGCTAAGTGAGTAAATCTCTAGCATTAGTTGGTTCAAGCATTTCAACTAACATCTCTCGATGGTGAAACACCCTAGATCTAATCTCAAACTCTCGGTCTGAAGCTAGCATTAAGCGTACTAATCTAGAAAGAAATTTTCATAAAAACAATCAAGCTAAGGCTCAAGAGCACATACTCGCCTATCCCATCCCTAGAAAATTTGATTCACTACTCAGATCTCATGGCAAACAATATGAAAACACAAACGAATGAGAATTGCATTGAATTAAAAAGGGAAACTGAAGTAATAAAAATACAGAATTACAAGTGAAAGAGTAGTTAAAAGAAGTGAAAATTGAATCCTAACAAAACTTGAAAAGTTTAAATCGCTCTCTCTCTCTCTCTCTCTCTCTCTCTCTCTCAGTAGCTCTCGCTTGCTGGTTCGTGAGTGCCTGCGGCTTCCTCTGGCGAGAAAATAAGGAGGGGGTTTATATATGGAAACCCCTTTGACCTAGCTGCCCAGCTATGCCTGAAGGTCTACACGAGGTTCTGGTTGGGTAGACCCTCGGGTAGAGCTTCGGGTTGTTCTTCCTGCACTCAGATCCTCTTTGAACGGGTTACGGTTCGAACTGTTCTTCCCGCACGATCACTCCATCGGGTACATGTTCGGGTTTCACCTCATTCTTGCCCTTTTTAGGCTCCGAAGCACATGTTTTCATCCAAATGCACAAATGCAACAATGCAGCACCGTAAACGGCCTGAATGCAAATTCCTAAGGTTAGGGTATTTATAATGCAAAAAATGGATGAAAAGGGTGCCTAAAACATGTAAATTAGAGATTTATCACCTTGATTGTTGTAGTCAACTTTTATGCCCAAAAAGTGGCGGAGCTTGCCTTCATCGGACATTGGAAACTCACTCTTGAGCTTCTCGATGATCCTCTACAGGAGATCATTTGAAGATGCAGTCAATAGAATATCATCAACATAAAGCAAGAGATAGGCCGATTGGGAACCCTTCTTAAAGATAAAGAGTAAGTTGTCAGCTTTGCTCATGACGAAACCAATGTGAGACAGAAACTCGTCAACCATAAATTTCAAGCACGAGGAGCTTGCTTTAAACCATAAATGGCTTTATTGAGCTTGCAAACATGGTTTGGGAAGTCTTTGCTTACAAATCCTTGTGGCTGATGCATATAGACTGTTTGTTTCAATTCACCTTGTAGGAAAGCATTTTTAACATCCAACTGATGCATTGGCCAGTTTAGAGCTAAACCAACATCACGGATAGTAGCAGGTTTTACCACTGGACAAAAAGTTTCTGTGAAGTCTACCCCCTGTTCTTGTGACTTTCTATTTGCAATGAGTATTGCTTTGTGGTGAGTAAGAACTTCATCTGCATCATATTTGTGCCTGAAAAGCCACATAGATTTCACAATATTGACATTAGGTGGCCTAGGACCCAAATTCCAACTCTTAGTCTTAATCATAGCACCATGCTCATTAGTCATAGCTGGATTCCAATTAGGATCCAATAAGGCTTGATTGTGACCTTTGGGTAGAGGTGATTGGTTTGTGGTGAGAAGGGAAATCACTTTTTTGGTTTAGTGATCCATGCTTTTTAACGAGTGGTCATGGTGTGATTAGGGACAGGAGGCACATTCGATGTGGTGGTTGTTTCAGGTGGAATGGGTGCAATAGGGACAAGCACAGGTTGTTGACTAGCTGGTGTTTGCAGGATGCCTCTGAATACCGGAGAAGGATCATCATTAACATCAAGAAAGGTGTATTTGGAGTGATGATGAAGCATCAGATATGCTGCTGGGAACTTATCCTCCACAAAATTGACATGTCGTGAGATGATTATTTTGTTGGTCTTTAAGTCCAAGCAGCGATATCCTATATGTTGTGTGGGATAACCAAAAAACAAGCAAGGAGTTTTTCTAGGCAAGAGATTTAAAAGATTCAAATGGTTCAAGCTGGGAAAGCATAAGCACCCAAATACTCTACGGTGATTATATGATGGACTTTTGTTGAATAGGAGAGTGAATGAGATTTTATTTTGAATAGCTGTAGAAGGAAGGATGTTTAAGATATGAACAACTACATTTAAAGCTTCTACCCAATATGAAAGAGAAAGATGAGCCTGAAAAAGCAAAGCTCTAATGGCATTGTTTGTAGTTCTGATCATACGTTCAGATTTGCCATTTTGCTGGGAGGTATGTAACACCCCAATTTCATTATTGGGCCAGTTTTGTATTAAGTTGCAGTCCATTATGGGCCGAACAAAGAGAAGTCACAAATCGACAAAAGGGTTTTCTCTTTGTTGGTTAATGCTCGTGTAAACATATCGCCGCTTTAATGTTTACGACAAAGGAGAGAATTTGTGAACCCTAGTCATACGCCTCTCTCTACGTCGGAACTCACCGTTATCATTGTCGCTGGCAAGTTGTTGTCACCACTGTGTTGTTCCTCCGTCGTGGTGTTGTAGTTGTCGTCTCATGCCGGAGCCGTCGTCGAGTCCACCATTATTGATTTTGGAGCACACCACTTTGATCACCTTTGTTGCCGTCAACGCCAGCCGTTCACCGACAACGGTCATCACCGTTGGTCAGACCACCGTGTGTCACCGGAGATGTCCCCCGCTGTCACCGGAACAGCCGTAGCCATTGTCAAGGCCATTAAGGATTGTGGAGCCATAAGGACGTAACAACCGCTGGATTAAACCGTCTTAGTTCCACATCGTTAAGACGTCATGAATCACCAAGAGTAAACACCAAGGAAGGTAAACGGCAAAGCATTCTCTCGTGTTTGTTGTTGTAATGTTGCTGTGTTGTTTTGATTATTGAACCAAGTGACTAAACTGATCTAAACCACTGTAACCAAGGGATCCTACGTATGTTTATGTCCTTCAATCTAAAGCTTAGTGGTTGAGAATGTGGTTTGAATTGTGACGTATGCAAGTGGTCACGTGTGGGGAGTGTGTTGTGTTGGTCGTAGAATTATTAAGTTATTGGATTCTCATCTAATTAATTTAATTGGGAAGCACCAAGTAACAATTAAATGGAGATTTTGGGTTGGATTGGATTGGTCTAATAGATTATTGTCATCTAAACCGTTGCACATTGAAGATTGTTGCTAGAGCAGGGTTCTGTTGTTGCTATTTCTGAACCAAGGATTAAATCAAATGGCTAAGGTGAGGGTGGTATTTGCGGATAACAGTAACCTGTTTCCTTATGTACTCTTCGATAGTTGTTGAGTATAGACTCAAGAATTGTTTGTTGATTGAAAGTGTTTGTGTGGATTTGTCTGCATGGTAAAATAAGTTGTTAGTAACATGATATATGTGAAGCACATTAGCTACATAATTTGATGTTATGAATTAACTTATATATTATTATTATAAATATAACTATGAACATACATGAGAATGAGATGAGATGAGAAAGGAAAATATACTTGAGGATGTTGGACTGTAATTGACCGACGGGTTCATTGCAGGTCATAAACCGCTGACGAGCAGGGAAGAATCGAGCTATTGGCCGTGGTCTTCTAAGAAAGGGGGTTTGGGAGCCAGAAAAAGTGTTAATGGCCAAACCTATAAGAAACGTAAAACTTCTAAAATAATATAAAGAAAACAGAAATGTTTTAGTGTAGTAGTTGCCACAAAAGTATATAAAATAAAATCGAAGTTATTGATGAAAAATAAGATGTTCGCTTGTTTGTTTGATTGATAAACATTTTGAATCTATGCTAAGTAATAATTGTTGATTATATTTGGAATGTTATAACTGTATGTCCAGTGGGCATAGTTTGATCTCCTCACTGAGTAAATTTGTTTACTCACCCCACTCCCCCTTTTTCCCTTTTTCCCAGGTTAGTAAGTCTCAAGATTTGCATCTTGAAGTTTGTTCGTTGGTGAATTTTAAAGAAAGAAACGTTTTTGGCCAGACGGATGGATTACATGTTGTTCCGTCTTTTAAGACGGTACGGGTGTGACAAGGTATGTGGACAGGAGAATCGTACATTTATCCCATTCTTAGCAAAGAATTCATGGAATTGATGATTATTGTACTCTCCTCCATTGTCACATTGAAAGGCTTGAATATGTACATTAAACTACGTTTTTATCATATTTTTGAAGCAAATGAATTTTCAAAACACATCACTTTTACGACGTAGAGGGTTTACCCAAAGATAATGTGCATTAGCATCTAGAAAATCATAGTATTTGATTCTGCTGATACTTGGAACCGGTGAGGTCCAAACATCAGAGTGGATAAGCGCAAAAGCTTTGGAAACAGAAGAAGGAGCTTTATTGAAAGGAAGTTTTATTTGTTTGCCCAAATAACATGGTTCGCAAGACTTAGAAAGCTTGTCTTTATTACAAATGCCTAAAGACTTATGAAAAAAAGATAGTCGAGATTAGCATCATGAGTGTGAGCTAGTCGCTTATGCCAAAGTGAAGGAGTGGAAGCAAGAAGAGATGTTGAAGGAGGTTATGGTTTATTGAACGAAGCAGGAAGAGTGTAAAGGTCCCACAAACTATCACATCGGAGCAGGATTGTCCGTGTTGGAAGGTCCTACACAGAAAAGCAAAAGGATTAAATTCAACGGTACACCAATTGTCCGTCGTAAATTATGAACAGAGATCAAAATTTTTACTATTTGTGGTGTAACAAGGACATTTTGAAGATTAAGAGGACGAGAGAGACTTTTTATGGAGGAGGATCCAACACAAGTCACTAGGATTTTGGAACCATTACCAACTATGACCGATTGATTGACACTACGACTAAGCTTAGAGTGGAGGTTTCCTGCATTGGATGACAAGTGAGCTGTTTATCCGGAGTCCATTATCAAAGGATACGCATTGGGATCTGTCAGTGATTCTGTCATGGGACTCACAGGTTGAAGCTCCATCAGATGAGCTTGTTGGTATGTGGGAGATTGCTGGTACGTCAGAGAGTTGTGGTAAGCCAGACCTTGAGTCGAATAAGTGGGGCGAAATTGCGGTTGTTGCCATTGACCAAAGCAGTTGGGCAAGGACGGGAACGAGCCTTGCCAGAACGGAGGCGAGGCCCAATTAGGATAATTAGATCTGTACTGATTATTGCCTCGACCTCCTCCTCTTGAATGGTTGTTGTTGCAGCGATTGCCTCGATTGTTGTTGTTGAACTGTTGTGTTCAAGGATGTTGGCGAGTTGCAGGGCTTCCAGGAGGGGTCCCTGTGTGTGGCAGGTTAGGGTACTGATACCGTAGGCGCTGATGGATTCGGTATGGGCGGTGTCGATGCCGGTTTGGCCGGTGATGCTAGGGTTCTAGGTGTGGGAGTCCCAGCAGATGGAGCCCCTGGAGGAGGTGTTAATCTTGCAGGCTTGTTGATACAGCTGTTGTAGCGGTTATCGGGAGTGGTACTGGCTTAAGCACATGTAGTACCACCAGTTGCAGCAGAGGTGCAGCAGCGAGTGGCTGCGGATGTAGGAGCTCATTCTCGTTATGTTAGTATGCTGGGAGAGATGAGCAACATTGGTACTAAGCGGTTTTTGGGTGGTTCAGACCCTACCGCTGCAGATGCGTGGTGGACGAGAGTGGATCGTAACTTCCAGTCTCTCAGATGTTCTTAGGAGTTTTGGGTGGACATAGGGGTCCACAACTTGATTGGTAATGCTTATTTGTGGTGGAGATCAGTGGGTGCTAGGAGGGTGAAGAGGGAGATGACTTGGGCTGACTTCGTAGAGGAGTTCAACCGCAAGTACTTTCCTAGAGAGGCATTAGACGAGTTGGAGGTGCAGTTCCTTCAGTTATCTCAGGGGACCCGGTCAGTGCGAGAGTTGGACATGGAGTTCAGTCGACTTCTGATGTATGGGGGTCGGGCTATGGAGTCTGAGGCAGCTCATATCAGGAGGTTTACGCGGGCCCTTCGTGAGGACTTGAGGATTCATTGTAGGGGGCGAAGCTATGCTACACGTGCAAAGCTGGTGGAGACTGCAGCTAAGATTGAGGAGGACATTTGGGCATAGTCAGTGACGGTTAGCTAAGCAGTTCAGCCTAGGAAGGCTCAACATTCTGGAGGTTCTGGCAAGGGCGGCAAACCTGCGTAGGGAACCAAGAGGAAGTGGGAGGTTACACAGAGACCGAGTGGTGCAGGGTGCTTCGGGTGTGGGAGCATGAATCACAAGGTGGCTAGCTATCCCCAGAGGGGTGATCCGACGGCAGCGGTTCGTGTATACTATCATTGTAGGGAGCCTGGGCACATCAAGCCCAAGTGTCCCAAGTTGCAGCATATGTCTATGGTAGCAGTGCAGCATGTAGTGCAGCAGGTGGCACAGATTGAGCAGGCGCCACGTGTGTGCACGACTGTAGAGACTGGTGGAACCAGTGCCGGGGCGATCACATGTATAATTTTTGGTACGCTGTCGTAGTGATTTTCAGTAGGTTCAGATTTTATGTTTTGCCTGTGATAAAGTGTTAGGTTTCTCAAGACATGGAGTTTGTGTAGGGACCTTGTTGGTGGGCAAGCTTAGGTCCCACGTTATGTTCGATTCTGGAGCTACTCATAGCTTCATTACTCCAGAGTGTTTAGATAGTGCAGATTCATAGGCGATCCCGGAGAGCGAGCGGGAGTTGTGGGAGGTAAGTTTCTGAGAGTCATTGGACGGGCGAGGGGAGTTGAAATTTAGATCGTAGAGGAGTCGTGGCAAGCGGATTTGCTTATGAGCCCAGTGGAGTTGTATGATGTTATCCTAGGGATGGATTGGTTGCATTGTCATATGGTTCATCTTGATTGTCATCGGGGTAGAGTGGAGTTTGAGCGTCCAGGAGGGAAGTTGGTTTCTGAGGGAGTTAGACCGACTTCGGGGAGTCTTGTGATCTCGTCCATGCACGTTAGGAAGATGATCGAGAAGGGACGAGAGGCTTATATGGTTACTATATCGATTCCAGAATCAGTGGGGCAGTCTACGGTTAGTTGTATTCAGGTTGTTGAGGAGTTTGAGGATGTGTTCCAGTTGTTGCAGGGGTTAAATCCATCTCGGTCTGATCCTTTCACGATTGAACTGGAACCAGGTACGACGCCGTTATCCAAGGCTCCTTACAGGATGGCTCCAGCAGAGATGGCACAACTGAGCTGAAGAAGCAGTTAGAGGATCTGTTGAACAGGGGATTCATTCGTCATAGTGTATCACCGTGGGAGCGCCGGTGTTATTCGTTAAGAAGAAGGACGGGAGTTTTCGCTTGTGCATTGGTTATAGGGGTCTGAACTGGGTCATTGTGAAGAACAAGTACCCTCTTCCCAGGATCGATGAGTTGTTCGATCAGTTGAGAGGTGCTACTTGGTTCTCCAAAATAGATATGGCGTCGGGTTATCATCATATTCTGGTAGATGAGGCAGATGTGAGGAAGACTGCAATTAGGATGAGGTATGGGCATTATGAGTTTGTGGTGATGCCGTTTGGGTTGACTAACGTACCATCAACGTTTATGAGATTGATGAACAACGTGTTCCGGGAGTTTCTGGACGTGTCTGTCATCATTTTTATCGACGATATCCTTGTTTATTCTAAGAGTTCTGAGGAGCATACAATGTATTTGAGAGCAGTTCTGGAGAAGCTGCGGGAACAGAGGTTGTTTCTGGCAATGTGAGATGGGTTTTCTGTTAGTGTGAGATGGTTTTTTTTGGGTCACATTGTGTCTGCAGAGAGGGTTTCTATAGATCCGGAGAAAATTCAGGCCATTAGGGATTGGCCTAGACCGCAAAATACCACAAAGATCAAGATTTTCCTTCGATTGGCAGGTTATTACAAGAGATTTGTGCAGGGCTTTGCAAGCAAGGCACGTCCGATGACTAAGTTGACAGGGAATGATGTTCCTTTTGTTTGGCCACATGAGTGCGAGAAGGGCTTTGCAAGCCAGAAGGAGATGCTGACTACTACGCCAGTGTTGGCATTACCACAGCAGGGAGAACCCTATGTGGTTTATACAGATGCATCCAGAGTTACTTTGGATGTGTGTTGATGCAGCATGGGAAGGTGATTGCCTACGCTTTGTGGCAGTTGCGGAAGCATGAGGACAACTATCCTACTTATGATTTGGAGATGGTGGCTGTAGTTTTTGCCCTGAAGATTTGGAGACCTTATCTTTATGGTGCAAAAGTGCTAGTGTTTACAGATCATAAAAGCCTGAAGTATATATTCACTTAGCCTGAGCTGAATTTGAGACAAAAGCGGTGGATGAAGCTGGTGGCAGATTATGATCTGGAGATAGCCTACCACCTTAGTACGGCTAACTTGGTTGCAGATGCTCTAAGTCGGAAGTGGGCGCCTTCGGCTCAAGAGCAGGATATGGAGTCTTTGGTAGGAGAGATCAGTGTATTGAGTTTATGTGCGGTTTCACAGGAGTCGTTGGGTTTGGAGGCGGCTGATAGAGCAGATCTTCTGAGTAGGGTGCGGTTGGCATGGGAGAAGGATTTGGGGCTGGTGAATGCCTCTAGGGATGTTGATTCATAGTATCAGATCTCAGCTAATGGTACCATATTGGTGCATGGGCAGATTTGCGTGCCCAAGGATGAGGAGTTGAGGCAGGAGATCTTGAGGGAGGCTCATGCGAGTATGTTCTGTATTCACCCATGAGCGACTAAGATGTACCATGACCTCAAGAAGTACTATCATTGGGTCGGAATGAAGAAGGATGTAGCTAGTTGGATTGCGAGATGCAATGTTTGCCAGCTACTGAAGGTTATGCATCAGGTTCCAGGCGGTTTGCTGAAGAGCCTTCCCATTCTAGAGTGGAAGTGGGACATGATCATGATGGACTTCGTGGTAGGGTTGCCGGTGTCTCGGAATTTTGATTCCATTGGGGTCATTGTGGACCGGTTGACTAAGTCGACACATTTTCTAGCCATTAAGAAGAATGATGGTACCATTATGTGAAAGAGATAGTAAGATTGCATAGGGTGTCAGCGTGTATTGTGTCTGATATGGATTCCAAGTTCGCATCTGTGTTCTGGAGGGCGATTTAGCCAGAGATGGGCACTAAGGTGCATATGAGAACAACTTATCATCTCCAGACAGATGGGCAGTCAGAGAGGACGATCCAGACGCTAGAAGATTTGCTGAGGATGTGTGTGTTGGATTGGGGTGGCCATTGGGCAGATCACCTGAGCTTGATAGAGTTTGCTTACAACAACTATTACCAGGTGAGTATTGGGATGGCTCCTTATGAGGCATTGTATGGGACGTCATCTCATACACTCTTATGATGGACTCAGGTGGGGGAGAGGAACATGTACGGGGAGAGTTTTGTTCAGGAGACATCGCAGAAGATTCAAGTTCTAATGCTGAACATAAAGGAAGCTCAGGATCGGCAGAGGAGTTATATTGAAAAGAGGAGGTGAGATCTTAAGTTTCAGGTGGGAGACAGAGTGTACCTCAAGATGGCCATGTTGCGGAGTCCAAACAGGTCATTGACAAACACTAAGTTGAGTCTGAGGTATATGGGTCCATTCAGGGTTATTGAGCGGGTGGGACCGGTAGCATATAGGCTGGAGTTGCATGAGGTTATACGTACATTCCACGAGGTTTTTCATGTGTCGATGTTGCGGAAGTGTCCCTGCGAGGATGATCAGTTGTTGGCTAAGATTCCTGAGGATCTTCAGCCTAACATGACTTTAGAGGCGAGACTAGTGAGGGTTCTCGAGAGAAGGATCAAGAAACTTCGGAAGAAAAAGATTCCTTTGATTAGAGTCCTTTGGGATTGTGATGGTATTGAGGAGCAGACTTGAGAAGCAGGTCGCGACTTGAGCTTGTCTAGCCTGGTCCCAGCTGTAGCCCGTGGCTTGAGCGGGAATGGACTATTCCAGCCCATCTCTCTTGTTACTTGGTCGCTTAGGAGTGGTTGGTTGTGCCACTAAGTAACAAGATGAGGTGATAATTGGAATATGAAATTCTGCGAGGCTGTTGTGAAAAGGGAAAGTTTCATGAATTGGAAGTTGCTAAAAGAGGAAAGTTTCCAAAAGTGGAAAGTTCTAAAAATGGAAGTTTTTATGGGAGTTAGAATTGTCTATTTTTAGTGGTTGTGAGCCTTGGAGGGTATTGTGTGGCCTTCATGGCGGACTATGGAGTCATTGTGTGTTCTGTGTGGCGGTCTTTCAAGATATAGTGTGGCCTTTGTGGCGGGCTGTTTAGCCATTGTGTGGCATTTATGGCGGGCTGTTTAGCCATTGTGTGGCCTTTGTGGCGGGTTGTTTAGCCAATGTTGTCTGTTTAGGCGGTCCTTCGGGACGTGTGGTCTTTGTGACGGTCCTTCGGGACGTGTGGTCTTTGTGACGGTCCTTCGGGACATTTGGCATGTTTAGGCGATCTTTCAGGATGTGTGGTCTTTGTGACGGTCCTTCGAGATGTATGGTCTTTGTGACTGCCCTTCAGGACAAGTGGTTTATGTGACGGTCCTTCGGGACGAGTGGTATTCGTGACGGTCCTTCGGGACAAGTGGTCTTTCTCACAGTTCTGTTTATGAAATTGTTTGGCTTTGGTGGCGTTCATGTTTAGGACATTTGTTTGGCCTTTGTGGCGGTCCTGTTTAGGACATTTGTTGGGCTTTGTGGCATTAGATGATCCTTGTGTGGTCATGAGGTATTCCAGTGAGGCGATATATGGTTGGTAAGACATTGTGTTGTCTTACGCGTACAACGGGAAGGAAACCTGGATAGGGATAAGACTCAGACGTGCTCAAAATTGTTTGTTGTAAGGACAATTGGTCCTAAACGACTCTTGGGGGACTTTAGTTCTCCTTGTACCGCCATATTCTGAGACTTTGTGGTTTGAGAGTACAGTTGGTATATCGACTTTGGATGACGATCTGGGGGTGCGCTGTAGGGTGGCAACCCGAGTGACGAATATTGGACTTCCTTTTATATTATGTCATGCAGGCTTAGTCCCGATGAAGAGCCAATATTGTGGCATGCAGGTTTCGGGCGGATGAGGAGCCCAAAGTCGAGAGCAAATAATGCCTGAAACATGAGTTTATCGCCTAGACGTGACCTTCATAAATCAGTGGAGGAGTGAGGGCCATGGAGACGGTTGCACGTGAGTCCTTGGCTGATGGTAGTTTGAGAATCGAGGACGAATCCCAAATCTACATTGGTGAGGGAGAATTGTAACATCCGTAAACCATAATCCCGGTTTAGGGGATGCATCGGACGATGCAAGGTTGGTTCTCGTGAGCGAGTTTAAGTGAAACGTTGCATTTTGGGGTTAGGAGAAAACCCTGGAATTGCTTAAAAAAGTAGAAACTCGAGGGATTGGTCGAGTTTGGCCATTTCTAGTAAAAAGAAAGAGAGAAAGAGGTTTGTCAGTGTACTTGAGAGTTCTTGGCAATTTGGGGCTGTTCCTCTGGAGATCTGTAGCTGAGTTCGTTGTAGGAACGTGTTAAGAGCGTAGATCTATTGTTTTAGGGTCAGAATCTTCTTGGCAAAGGTGAGTGGATGACCATGGCTTATCTAAGCTTGAGATTTTCTCTGATCTGCTTGTTTATGTGTTTATCTGGCTTGTTAAAATGTTGTTGAGTTGCAAGAGGCTTCAGGAAGCTTTTTTGTGGCATTGGTTTTGTGTTCTTGGTGGTTTAGAAACGGAGATCCGGCGAGAAGTTTCAGGGAAAAATGATTCTCGGCATATACATCGGTCGATGCACTTGTTGTGTTGGCCGATGCAATGCGAGGACGTTGGGTTTGACCTAGGAGCATCGGTCGATGCATTGTGAGTGTCGGTCGATGCAAGTCAACCTTGTGTCGTTCGATGCAAGCTTGTGTCGGTAGATGCGACCTCAGTTGGTGTCGGTCGATGCAAGGGTTGGTGTCGGTCTATGCAGTTGTCTGGTTTGTTGATTGGTTATTGGTTATTTAATTATTGGTATTGGATTAATGGTATTGTTTTGGTTTTTTTCCGCTGTTGGTAGTTCGTCGTTAGGTGGCTAGTAGGTATGAAATCACTAGTTAATTAGTTATTTATTATTATTAAAAAAATACGATCTTTCATAGTTTGTTGGGGGAGCAGTCATTGAAAACAATCAAAGAGAATATATATGAAAAGAAGGAAGAATAAAGAAAGAAAAAAGAAACGGAAGACTAAAAATATCAAGAACGATATAGGTGGCTCTGATACCATGAAAGTTAGATAAACTCCCCTGAGTGATTCACTGATAAACATGGCTTAATATAGTCGAATAAGTTACAGAGATCTCCCTATATACATGGGATACATATAACAAAACATATACAATCTTAGCTAAGTTGTTTAGAGAATATTCCTATATTCTATCAGTTCTTTTCCTTGGAACCTTATATTTTGTCAATCGTTTAAATTGATTTACGGTGTTGGATTTGTATTTTTACAGATTGTTTTATACCTGGATTTTGTTGTTTATGAAGATATTAATTTTCTTTTTTTTTTCTTCTACAAAAGTAGCTTTCTAAACAGTGTTCTTGATATTTCATCAATCATGTCAAACGATTTCCCTAGGACAAACTCAGATCCACCGTTACAATAACTGCTTTTTGATGTTCTTGGAAATCGATTGAACTGATAAGTTAATGGTTTGCTCTATTTCTTAATTTAAACCAAAACTTTAATTTGTTATTTGATTTGTAAACTAATTGATATATTTTGTTTGAATATAGCCTTAATGTGGAATTTGTCCAATATAAATCAGGTATAAGTGTGACACCCCGGTTTCAGAGACTTGCGGAGAGGTTTAACAGAATTGATTTGGCCACCTATGTCAAAAAAGTGCATTTATCTTTTCGGTCAAGAGTGCTGAGAGAACTCCACAGTTACGCGTGCTTATGCTGGACTAGTTTCAGGATGGGTGACCTTCCGGGAAGTGACTATCGGAACTGTGCGAGTGAGGACAAAACACAGAGAAAGATCATGTGGTGATTTGTAGGCATGGTAACAAGTCTTTAAATCCTCCCGGTCGTAGCAAACCGACCGTCGAATATGGATGGGCTCACGGGCCTAGAGAGAGGACGTGAGGCCCATTAAGGAAAGTGGGCCCATGGACTGGGAGTAGACATGGGGCCCACTAAAAGGTGGCGGTCAGGGCATTACAATGAGACTTTTTTATCCTTTAGAAATTAGTTTGCTTCATATTATGTTACAAAAGTCTTATGAAATTACATTGTTTACTTGTCAATTCTTCTTTTAAAATCTGTGTTTTATTGATCTTCTCGGGATATGAAACAGTTGAGTACTACGATTAAACGAAAGATAAGTATTGAAATCAATGTTAATTTTAAACAATAGGGTTTTTAAGTTTACAAAACACTAATACGAATTTGTTTTTTTTTAAGGCTGATTCTTTTTTTAGATAATGATGAGTACACTTACAAACGGGCAGCTGTGTAAAGAATACATCATCACTTGATACTTGTAATTTTTTCAAGTTCCATATTCATCTCAATTTTTTGATTGTTTACGATTAACAAAGAATAATTAAAAAAATTAATTTTAATTTGAGATTTTTAAAAATCAAACAAAGGAAACAAATATTTATTTATAAAAAACAAAAGTTTGTAATAGTATGGAAAAAAAATTGAAATAAACCACACGGTAGATACAGTAGGTATACTTCAAACAGAAAAAACCACACTAACTTATTACAACATAATCTTAACAATAAAGATAAATCATCTGTCGGTAAAACATAATTACTTTCAAAGACATTCCTTCAAAAGAAACATTTCTTTGTAACAGAAACCATACTCCTCTACACCATCGTCGACAGTCTTTCCATCCATTGTAATAATCCTTTTCAAATATCAAAAGTGTTGATAGGTTATATATTAAAAAATACGTAGAAATGTAAATCTTTAAAATAATTAAATCAAAAAATACTAAAGAAATATTCTTACCTTGATGAACGCTTTCTAAGCAAGTTATTTCAAATACTTAGGTTCTGAACCTTTGTATTCACTCCCTTCTCTCTCAAACAATAAGAATGTTCTATCTAATATTTTATTTAAAAAATAAATCAAAATTAAATTAAAAAGCAAAACTAATTAAGGAAACAAATTCTGTATGTTTTTATTAAAGAAAGTTAAATATTAGTTTGGTTTAGATTTTACAATTAAACGAGGTTATATATTGGTTTGAGTTTATAAATAAGAATTAAGGTTTAGATTTTATAATTAAAACGAAATTATATGTTGGTTTGGGTTTACAAATGAAGTGATTAGGGTTTAGAGTTTACAATTAGAACAAAATTATATATCGGTTTGGGTTTACAAATTAGATAGTTAGGGTTTAGATTTTACAATTAGAACGAAATTATATGTCGGTTTGGGTTTACAAATGAGATGGTTAGGGTTTAGATTTTACAATTAGAACGAAATTATATGTCGGTTTGGGTTTACAAATAAGATGGTTAGAGTTTAGATTTTACAATTAAAACGAAATTATATATCAGCTTGGGTTCACCCCTTCATTCACCCCTTTTTAAAATAAGGAAATAAAATCTGTATATATTATTATAAACTTAAAAACTTAAACTGTTCTTTTATAAACCCAAACCGATATAAAATTTCATTCTAATTATAAAATCTAAACCCTAACCACCTCATTTGTAAACCCAAACTGACATATAATTTTGTTCTAATTGTAAAATCTAAACCCTAACTACCTTATTCGTAAACCCAAATCGACATATAGTTTCGTTTTAATTGTAAAATCTCAACCTTAATTCTCATTTATAAACTCAAACCAATATATAACTTCGTTTAATTGTAAAATCTAAAACAATTCAATATTTAATTTTCCTTAAATAAAAGTATACATAATTTGTTTCCTTAATTTGTTTTGCTTTTTAATTTATTTTTTAAATGAAATATTAGATAAAACATTCTGATTGGTTGAGAGGGAAGGGGGTGAATACAAAGGTTCACCCCTAGGGGTGAACCTAAGTATTTTCCGAATTTGAATACAACATTCATAGTTTCCTTCTGAGGGTTTTCGTCTTTATCCACAATCAAAATCTTCAGTCCCTTTTTAGAAATCACTCTTGACACTGCAACATAGATCTGGCCATGTGAAAAACATGGTCTAGGCAAATAGACTCCAACAAAATCCAAAAACTGTCTCTGACTTTTATTAATAGTCATTGCGAAAGCAACAACTAAGGTAACTGTCTTTGACGCATTTTGAATGGTAGTTTAGTATCAGAAGGAGTGAGCAATATCCTTGAAATTAAAACTTTGGCACCGACTCTAATCACAATAGCTTCCAAAACAAACTCAACCATTTGTGTTATCTGCAACCTCTTACCATTCATCAACCTTCCTCTTGGATCTATATTCCTTAACAACATTACTGGACAACCAACCTTCAATCTTATTCGATGATTAGGGACTCCAGATACATTAAAACTATTTAAGAAATCAGTTGTAAGCACTGAATTGTTTTCATACCATTTGTCACCTGGATCTATAGAATATGAACTTAAGTATGTTCTTTCCTCACCTACAGACATGTAAAAACGGGTCATCATTGCAAGTATAGTAGATATTGTAAAAGCCTAAACCGTATTTAAACCTTCTAGCTGATCAAGCATATACTCATTGATAATACCAACATCCTCGTTGGTCGGACATAAGATTGCTCTTTCTTGAAAGAACATAGGATCTTTTTATCTTTCAAACACGTAGGATCTCCATAAATCTCTCTGCTTATTACTTCAATAGGGTTGTCTGCGGATGTGATTAAAAACTGTCTGCTAGCTCATCAAGATTTTCGGCAACTACTAATCCTAAACCCTACAATCTATACCAATATAAATAGGACTCTTACTTGCACAATCTACTTTCACCAAATATGAAATCCACTTCCTCTCTACCAAAAAGCTAGCAAAGTTTAATTGCTATTATGGCTGCCCCATTTACCTTCCCAGGAGATGGTCGTCATATAAAACCTACAAAGGTATTATTTTATTCCTTTCCTCATGCATTATTTAATAAAAAAATACGAATATGGGTAAGGTTATTTTAAAAAAGTCAACTTTCTCAGGGATACAATGTTTGCTAAACTCATTTGATGCTTTTTCTCAAAGCATAAGTTTTCGAAATACTTTTTGGGAATTTAGTGAAAAATACCACTTTTGAAACTAAAGTTATGAAGAATGCCATTTTTAGTTTTTCCTTTTTAGAATTGCCACTTTCTAATTTTATGCCATATGATAAAAAGACGTTTATACCCTTGAACTAAAGAATGAGATGATTTAAGAAGAAAAAATTGGAGGAGTGGTGAATTTTGCGGCACAAAAAGTCACATATGCTGAACTTATGGTGGACTAGATCCAATTCTCAATCATGTTTAGTCCATCTCCAATTTGTCCTTCGACCTCTAAAGTGGAACATATCTGCTTGGTTTGACTCTACTTGTCCATCACCAGGTCTGATTACGCATGTACCAATCTTATTCTGCCTCTAGTGGACCAGATTTAATGCCCGAAAAGTTTTTGTCCACCACATTTATGTCCTTCGTTCTTCTAGTAGACAATATATGCTTGGTTGACAACACTTGTTTATCCCATTTATGAAATTTGCTCTCATAATTGACCATACCTGCTTGGTTGACGACACTTGTCCATCAGTAACATGAAACCATTTTCTCCACCCTGCAGGCTTTCTGCCGCAAACCAATCTTATTGTGCCTCCGGTGGACCAGATTAAATGTCTGAACAGGTTAGTGGACCACATTATATCCTTCGGTCTCCTTAGTGGATCAGATCTGCTTGGTTGACAATATTTGTCCGTCAATAACTTTAACTTGGTCCACCTCTGCAGGTGAGGCACAAACAGAATCTTACGACCAACCAGCAGATAAACAAGTTATTCACCAATGCAAGCTGTCATCCTCAACCAAGTGAGGTGAATATCATAGAACACTGAGGAGGTTCACAACACCGCCGTACAGAGCGACTGAGATGGAAGAAGATGAGTATAGAGGTTCATAGCACCAACATAGAGAGCGACTAAGATGGAAGAAGATGAGAATGGAGGATCTCAACACAGTTGTGTATGGCAACTGAGATGGAAGAAGATGAGAAGTCTTGAGCTAGAATAAGAGATCTGGGACTTGACAAAAAACTGAAAAATAAAAGTTTGCGTTTCAACTCTCAGAAAAAAAACTAAAATAAATTAATTAGTTTTAGGTTAAAAGAGATAAGGTTATAATAGTCTTTTAGATGTAGGCTTGTGGCAGGCGGGAAAAGGCTTTAGGAGAAATGGCATTGGGAAAAACCTTTGGTACTGTGTATGGTAGAACTAATAATTGCTTAGAACTATTTTGAGATGAAGGTTTATTCTGTTTTACAGACTTCCAAAGGATGGTCTTACTTTCACACTCCGTGAGAATATCCTAGAAAAACCATTGTTGAACTTCTGGACTCTATAGAAGTGGGTATATTCTTAATTTTTACTTATTAATACTATGTACATATATATTACTCAACCATTATTTGTTTATTTAGATTGGTAAAGCTAGATTGATGTGCACCATCTATGCTATTGATACATATTGGACATGGAACTACTTTAGATGTCAGAATTGTAATTTAAAGGTGACACATATCTATTCTTGAGTTAATGGTATGAGCTCAGATGAAAAAAAAAAAAAAAAAAAAAAAAAGATGAAGAAAAATATAATGTATATAAGCTGGATTTCAAATTTTTTTGCAAGTTCCATTCATATTGACCTAGAGTCAAGAGACTGATGAGTCAACTACCCTATCATCTAAGCGAGTCTATGCATCTGAACAGTCATCCACACCCAAGAAGTTGTCTATGCAAACAATAGATTTGGAGAAATGTGAAGAAGAAAATGGTGAGCATACAGATGATGTGGATTTGACTGACAAGAAGATCGAGACACTAAAGCTGAAGGTTGAGACGAAGAAGTGATTTGTTGCCTTTTTCTAGCAGTTTTGATTTTTGTATAAACCTATTTTTCCAGCTATAAACATTTCTATGAAGAAAATAGAGAAATGCGATGAATTTCTAGGACGAACAGAAATGTTTCTTGGATTAACTAACCTTTAGAATCTTTCTAAGTTGTATTCACCATACTTAGCTCCTTTATATTGAAAAAAAATATTCATCATGTGTACTGCATATAAAAAAGATGGTGAATTGCACTCCCATTGACTTAATGTAAAGAAGATATAACAACACTTAAAGCTGGTTTTAAAATAAATACTTCAAATATGCAACAAGGTTTGAAAGTATATAAAAACGTACCAGGATCTGTATGAGGATATAGTAGATGAAAACATGAAAGAAAGTCCAGTAAATCTGTGCAATCAAGAAAATATAAATATATAGACCACGAGAATTCATATTCAAGATATAAATATGTAGACCACGAGAATTCATACACTCAGATATAACTTTGATATAGCCAGAGCATATCTTTATTTCGGTTAACTGAAAAGGCCTGGAATCAAATACATATTATGATCCTCAATGGTAAATAACGTCAAAACCCAATTGGGACTGCTGCTTATTCAAAAAAAAAACAACTTATTGTACCTAATTAATTAAGCTTTGTGCTTAGAGTGAGAGAGAGAGAGAGGGGATCGTAACTCCAAAATAAATACTAGTCGCATCAAAGCTGAAGCAAATTCAGCAAATTGAGACAAACTAATAAAAGAGCTTCAAGTCTTAAACTTAAATTGTACCAACAATAGCAAATTTGAGCATTTTATGAGTAATCCGGATCAGAAAACAGAAAGAAAAAAAATCGCAATATGAGTAATTCAAGACTCAAATCTAAAACGTACAGAATAATATGAACATGGAGCAAAGGAGAAAAAAAAAACCAATATGAAAGAGAGGTGATTAGATTTACCTATGATGGTCATAGGATTAAGCTCAGAAGATCTAGAGATTCATAAGAAATAGGGATAGATGGTAGAAATGAGAAGAATGAAGGAAAAGGAAAAAGTACCAAGGAAGAGATCCATTGGATAACAAGTACAGTAAAAAATTGTTTTCTCAGGCGGAACTGAAACCGGAGACGGCAAGGATGATATCAGAGACATCAAATTTGATGGAACTTTAATCGAGTGAATTATCAGACTTTGGTGGTGTCGATTTCCTTCGGTGAAGAGCTTTCAATTATCATTCTAAAGAGGATCAGATGCGTGAAAGGTTTTCTGTATATTCATTATCGAAGGATTGAGATTACATATATAGCACCTAGTGAACAAGAATCTGAAATCTAGGAGTATCTACATGTTGTTACAAAATACACTTGCGGAGTCTGTTATAGAATTACTCCCAATACCCCCTTAAGCTGGAGCATATAAATTGTGTATGTCCAGCTTGGATCTATACTTACAAAAACCATTTCTGCCTATGGGTTTTGTTAAAATATCAGTGAGTTGGGAATGTGTACCAACATGTTGCAGTTGAATGTTTCTCGTCACCACCTCATTGCATACGAAGTGACAATCGTTTTCTATGTGTTTGGTCCTCTCATGAAAGACCGGATTTGTAGAGATGTGTATAGCACTCTTACTATCACAGTGCACACCCATCGGTTGAACATGCATAACCCCCAAGGTTCCCAACATCCTCTTTAGCCATTTTAACTCTTGAACCAGATCTGCCATTGCTTTGTATTCGGATTCTGCAGATGACTGACTGACTGTCCGTTGCTTCTTAGCCTTCCATGATATTGGTGAGTCACCCAATTGGAAAAAGTACCCCGTGACCGACCTCCTTGACATTGGACACCTCGACCAATCCGCATCACACCAGCCCATGAGGTGAAAGGTTGTATCCGATCGAAGCAGAATACCTTGGCCTGGATCAAACTTCAAATATTTCACAACAGGAACAGCTGCATTCCAATGATCCTTTCTTGGTTCTTTCATACATTTAACTAGCACATGAACTGAGTAAGCAAAGTCCGGACGCGTTACCCCCAAGTAAATCAATCTTCCTAGCAATCTGCGGTACGGTTTTGGGTCAGACAAGAAGGGTGACTCTGAGAAAGCTAACTTGTGGTGTTCTTCCAAGGGAAACTCTACTGGTTTGGCTCCTAACAACCCCGTCTCCGTTATGATGTTTAGAGCATATGTCCTCTGGCATAGATAGATACCATAATTGTTCCGAGCTACCTCTATACCTAAGAAGTTTTTCAATGCTCCCAAATCCTTCATCTTAAAACACAAAGCTAAATAGGCTTTGAACTCACTTGTAGCCGAAACACAACTCCCCGCTATAATCAAATCATCAACATATATGAGAATGTGAATTCGAGTAGTACCTTTCTCATAAGTAAACAAACAATAATCACCCAGAGCTTGTTCAAACCCATATGACAACAGCTCCGATGTAAGTTTAGCAAACCAACACCTTGGAGCTTGTTTCAGCCCATAAAGTGACTTCTTTAACCGATAGACCTTGTTCTTATCTTGTAACTAGTAACCTGGAGGTAACCGCATATACACTTCTTCTTCTAAGTCTCCATGGAGGAAAGCGTTGTGTACATCCATTTGATGCACCATCCAACCATACTTCAATGTTGTATCAAGAAATAACCGCACCGTGCCTATTTTAGCTACAAGAGAAAATGTTTCGATTGTGGATATAACAGCAACCACATAAGCAATATGCTCTGCCGAAAATCGATGGACATCATCATGTTGGTGAATTGGATAGACACTGTTACACGTCTCTCGTGAGCTTGATACAACTGGAGTGACGACGTAATCTTTCAGCCTGACGGAAGTCATTTTCTGGCGTTGTCCCTTTCCTAATCTTGGTTCTGCAATTTCAGTCTCGATTTGGGGTGATGTGGACGAAGAAGCAGGAACGTCAGAACGATGTAGTTCTGCTTCTTGAGTTTCAGTGTTGGGTCTGTCATCATCAACCGTTAAGTGGGCCGAATCGGGTTCCAATACATTATTCTTTGTTGACTGTTGGATCGTCGACCCTGCAGTATGACCAGATCGATTGCAGGGTTTGCATAACATCCCCTTTATGTCATCAAGTTTGAATCACGGTTTGGTATTCACTGCAAAGGATACCATTTCAGCTCGCTCCTCACCGCTCACACGAAGATCCTCTTCTTGTCTCACGATGTTGTACACTTCCTCCAAAGGTTGCACCGGTACTCTTGCTACAAGGCTTGAGCGAACAACTTGAAACTGATCATCAAGACCACATAAGAATTGATGCACGTTGTCCCCTTCTCGATCTGTTTCTTGTGCCATCCCAAGATCGCACGTACATAACCCACACTGACATCTTCTTACAGGGCGATAAGCAACAAGGCTATCCCAGATCCTATTCAGTTTACCGTAGTAAGCCTCAATGGCAAGACCCCTTTGCTTGCAACAAGCCAATTCAGCTTTTATTTTCTGAATGCGAGATCCGTTCATCACAGCAAATCATTTCTTCAGATAATCTCACAGATCTTTAGCCACTTCTCTGTGTGATATTGTTGACCGCAACACCGGATCAATAGTCATCCTGATCCAAGAGACCAACAAATCTTGGATCTTCCACCAATCCTCCCAATATGGAGATCCTTCTTGCGGTTTGGCAATTGTTCCTTCCAAGAAACCAAAATTTTTGTGTGACGTTAACGTCGTCTTCATGCTACATGCCCACTCATCATAATTGGTTCCCTTGAGAAGCAGATGCGAAATCACAGCACCGAGATTGTCCGCCGAGGTTAGGTCGTAAGGTGAGATAGTTCTTCTCACCTCCACAGTCGTCATCGTTGTGGGTGCTGCAGTTTTAGCATTCGGGTTCGGGGTCGGGTTCGTTGACTTATCGTTTTCGAAAAAAAATTTAGAGAATGAATAATCCAGGCTCTGATACCATAAAAAGGATCAGATGCGTGAAAGGTTTTATGTATATTCATTATCGAAGGATTGAGATTACATATATAGCACCTAGTGAACAAGAATCTGAAATCTAGGAGTATTTACATGTTGTTACAAAACTGTATACTACACTTGCGGAGTATGTTATAGAATATACTCCCAATACATTCTCTAATAAAATTAGAAACCACAAAATAAAAGACTTTAGCATTCGGGTTTAGAAAAATAGAATCTATACAATTTTATGATATATGGGTTTCGTTTGGTTCATATACTATCAGATTCGGGTTAGTTTGGATTACAAATTTCAGAATCCAATTAGTATCCGAACTACCGGGTACAAAAAAAAACTTAAAAAACTCGCACGTATGTGCAGGTCGATCACTAGGATTGTGCTCGGCGCGTGTAGGGCGGGGAAAGTTGAAGCGGAAATTGCGATATTGAGGAGGATGGAGGAGAAAGTTGTGACTGTGTTGTACTCGACGCATGCGCACATTATAGCGGGGTTGGTAGAGGGAGGCAAATATGCGCTTGGTTTGGAGTTTGTGATAGCGTACGCCAGGAAATATGTGAGGTTGGATGCTAAGAATTTTGGGTGTTTAGCTGGTAAGCTTGTGAAGAGGAAGAGGTTTGAAGAAGCGAAGGTTGTTTTGTAAGAGATGGTTTTGGAGGATTGAGAATGGGTGATGAATTGAGACAATTATATGAAAGACATGTGAGAATCTATGATGATGATGATTGAGTTGGAAAGAATTTTTTTGAGCAGAAGCTTAAGATTATAAACAAAGATGAATGAGAGAATACAGATTGAAGTATTGGATCCATCAGCTTTGATAGGGTTATGCCATTGAAACGAAGAGGATGTGGAATGTGAAGATATAGCAAATTCGTATATGCTCTGTTTGTGACATTGATGTCTTTAATTTGAAGCATTTTCACTGCAAATACTGAAATGAACCATGAGTTTAAGGTTGTTGAATTCAACCCCGAGTGTTGTAAACCCATATGCTCTGTAGTGTTGCAAACCCAAGAGACTCGTCCAAAGATAACGGAATTAGAATGACTAAAAGTGATACATTTTTGGACAAAACACACACACACTTTTATTATATGTTACTAGTTTAATTCCTTTCTCAAAGTCTAACTTTGCTTTGAAGTTATAATTATAAAGTGTTGAGAATCGCAGACCCCAATTCACCTCTGTAGTGAACTGCATACCGCGACTCTGCCCCTACTCCTCGTCTACTTCACAGATCAGTTTTCATAACATAAACATAACACAGAGATTTAACGAGTTCCCCTCATGCATAGGGTACATCTCGTGTGAGAACCTTGTCCCACAAAAATCCACTATCAATCAACCAAAGTTTTCACACAGTGTTACATATACAAAGCTTAAAGAGTAACTACAAAGAAACCTGAAGAAGAAAACACATAGTAGATGCTTTTCTTCTTCCACTCTCTCTGTCTTTGGTTCAGCTCTCTGTTCCATGTATAACCCTGAAACACCTCCAGAACCCCAAAGAAGCAGCTCCACCTTTGTCTCTCATCAGAGTGTTATGAAGACACCTTAAACCTAGACATGGTTATGCCCGACTCTCATCCATTTGACCCCAGTCAAGCTTCTGCTCCTTTATTATGGTTTTGCGCACAGCTTCAAGCTCCATGTACGATGCCCTGCGAATGTTCTTTGCACTGCACCCTGCGTCTCTGCATCTGCCCTGCACAGCGCCCTACGCTGTGCCCTACAGCCGCCACCAATGTACCACCAGCTTCTTTAGTGCGTATTATTGCTTACTACGTTCTTCTTCAACCCTAGCTTCCCTTATATAGTGAAACCCTAGAGCTTATGTCGGTTTAGTCCTGCAGGCCACACAACCCGGATCTTGTATGGGCTTCACATCAATATAGGCCCAGTTCATGGTTTAGATCAAATAAGCCCATATGAAGCAAACATTTACAACAAAATCCACATTTTGCTTCATTTGGTCCAACTCACAAAATCCCCTTTGTGTTGATTCTTTCTTAAGAAGAATAAACAAAACTTTCCTTATCTGTAGAACCTGCAACTTCCAATGATCCCTATCTTCGTCAACCTTAGGAATTTTCAACTTCATCTTCAGAAACTTCAAGTGATTCGCGACTCTCCCTCAAGCTTCATTCTCCTGATGACTGTAATCCCCCTTGTAGACGAACTCTGACAACTGAATCCGACATCTCAGAAGAAACCCTTAACAACCTTGTTCCTTGATAATCAATACATAACACAACCAACATTGACTGTTCTTTTGTGTCATCCTCTGACATTGCTACTAAATTCCCATCACCTATCGAATCCTTAGACTATCTCATGACTGTCACTATATTTGAACTTTCTGAAATTTCAGTCGCTTACGATGCTCTTCAGCTGTCCCAACAAGTTTGTGTAACTCCTTACATGAATTATCTTCTTCAACCTTGTTTCTCCTGGTCTTAGAAACACTTATGAAGACCTTTACTTGATTCTCATGTTCCTCACAACAACTCCACCTAGAACCAGAACTTCTAATTCACCCATAGGTAACACCTCACTTGCTTGTGGAACTTTGATCTTGAAAACCTTTAGAACAAGTAAAGCCTGAGATATGAACCTCTCAGCACAAATCATCACAACCTTTTCCATGGCTTCTGATAAACGCCACAGACCTGTTATCATCATTGTATATCATTTGTACCCGTCTGCAACCTGATTCACTTGGTCGACCTTTGATTCCCCTCATGTGCACTGAGCTTGAACCAAACTCTCCTGAATCCTATGCAGAACACATGAATCATACATGCTTCAAACCTGAAACAATCCCTGATTCATCATGTAAACAATCTCAACTCAATGCATTACTCCTGAGATTGAGTTTACATCCCATCTGTTTAACCATCTGCTTATGAACCCAGCCTGTATGATCTGACAATACAAACTCTTGCTCAACCTCATGTTAAAACAGATGTCCGACCAACAGCTTTTGAACCTCTGCTAGTCTCCCTAGCCTTTAGTGCTTCAATCTAGAATCCTTGAAGCCACACCTGCTGTAACATAACCCTGCAATAGTTCTTCATAATTGCAGACCTTACCAAGAAGAAACTTGGTACCAGCATCATACCTTTTCTCACCATTCATCAATCAATTTGACATGTATTCACCATTGATGAATCCTCACTTAACCTCCATGTAAGTGACTTTTCTGAGAAACTTAATGATGCTACTAGACCCACTAGCCTTCTATTAGTCTTGTTTATCATAACATGCATCTTTAACCAATAGAGATCTACTTTAATCTTCCCCTTATACTCACATGCTTCCTTATCAAGTGTTATTTACAGAACACTTAAACTTCCTACAAGTGATACCTTCAGAAGATTCATCCACCAGATCATCTGTGTAGATGCAAACAGACGAACCAGAACTTTTTTGTTTCTAATTCTCTTCTCAATGCAAAACCTAACCCCAGTCATCTTGCGCCAGTCTTGTAAATTCTTGCACTTACTTGCAAACTCTTGCACAGTCCTGCAACGTCTACAACAGTCTTCTAAAGATTTTAAGTTACCTTGAAGAGAAAACTCCACCTTGACAAAGAAATTCTCATTGACTGCAACTTCGACTCTTGGTACTCTTCTGCATTCTCATTCACTGTAAACCTACCTAGATTATTGTCCTATCAAATCTCTGACAACCTGATCCATTCCTGAGACTTAATCATTCACCCAACACCTCCCAATTCTGACCACTTCAACATAAATTGCCTGGTCCATCTTCATACTCATCTGAATCTTCGACACAACTTGTTGACCTAACAACCATCTTACACACAGATTCACCTCTGAAGGCGTCCCTTTAGTAAATTCGTGACTCCTATAGTTGTACCTTCAACCAATTCCCGAACACCACTACACAGAATTTCAACAGCCGAAAACTGACTTTTCAATAGTTGAAGACGTCTACATCCTTGTGATCTTCTAGTGTCTATTCCCTAAACTGAAACAGTTTTGA
The DNA here is from genome assembly GCF_030686135.1 of Camelina sativa. Taxonomy (NCBI): domain Eukaryota; kingdom Viridiplantae; phylum Streptophyta; class Magnoliopsida; order Brassicales; family Brassicaceae; genus Camelina; species Camelina sativa. Next base: position 30,213,058 of record NC_141890.1, read on the forward strand.
GTATTCAGAAGCTTCAAAACAGAACATCACATTTACCTTGTGATCATAGCGGAAACTGAATTCTTGTTTTGACAAGTTTGAGCCTTTAGGATGATGATTTGATTCTCTCTTCACAGCCATGTGCAAATCACCTTCACACATCCATCCATTAACCTGAATCAAATACTGCAGATAACTCCACCTTAAACCAACCCCATAATTGATTCAACCTTCGAGTCTTCTACAACAGTCTCTCGATCCTTCTTGTATGTTTACACCGCCATGCCTGAGTTTGTGAATTCCTGAGCCCGAGCTCTGATACCACTTGTTAAGAATCATAGACCCCGATTCACCTCTGTAGTGAACCGCATACCGCGATTTTGCCCCTACTCCTCGTCTACTTCACAGATCAGTTTGCATAACATAAACATAACACAGAGATTTAACGAGTTCCCCTCATGCAGAGGGTACATCTCGTGTGGGAACCTTCTCCCACAAACATCCACTATCAATCAACCAAGGTTTACACACAGTGTTACATATACAAAGCTTAGAGAGTAACTACAAAGAAACCTGAAGAAGAAAACACATAGTAGATGATTTTCTTCTTCCACTCTCTCTGTCTCTGGTTTAGCTCTCCCTTCCATGTATAATCCTGAAACACCTCCAAAATCCCAAAGAAGCAGCTCCACCTTCGTCTCTCATCAGAGTGTCATGAAGACACCTTAAACCTAGACATGGTTATGCCCGGCTCTCAGCCCTTCGACTCTAGCCAAGCTTCTGCTCCTTTATCATGGCTCTGTGCACAGCTTCAAGCTCCATGTACGACGCCCTGCGCATGCTCTCTGCATTGTACCCTGCGTCTCTGCATCTGCCCTGCACAGCGCTCTGCGCTGTGACCTACAACCGCCACCAATGTACCACCAGCTTCTTTAATGCGTATTTTTGCGTACTACGTTCTTCTTCAACCCTAGCTTCTCTTATATAATGAAACCCTAGAGCTTATGTCGGTTTAGTCCTGCAGGCCATATAACCCGAATCTTGTATGGGTTTTACATCAATATAAGTGCAGTTCATGGTTATGACCAAATAAGCCCATATGAAACAAACATTTACAACAGAAAGTAGATGATTTTTTGTGATACAAACTTTTTGATTCGATCATATGATGCGTCAAACGTCAAGTCATAAAAGATCTTGTCTCGATTGACGAGAGAAGGAGCGGAAGATACCGAGAGCACACGTTTTCACGTACCTAGCCATGTTATGCCCACTAATGTTGGAATATCGGTTGGTTGACCAACTTATCCCACCACTTATTTCCACATAAATAAAATTTATCTCTTCCTTTGTTATAAAGGTTTTAAATTTGTAGCTGTAATCTAACATAAATCAATTCGTACTTGAAGTGTTTTGAGTTACAAATTGATATAACTAAACTATACTCCAAAGTAATTAGGACTCTAGTTTCCCACTGGCCATAGTTTACAATTACACATAGTTAATGTGCGCGCATTAAAGGCTTCATCGTGAGCTACATGCCAGCTCTTTGCACGCCTAGTCATTTTCAATAATTTTCTATTCTTTATTATAGATTTATAGAAACTTAAAAGTGATGATGGTCTTATACAGAGAGAGAGAGACGAGTAAACGCATTCAATTGTTTTTCTGCACATGTATTTATGATTTATGTATTTCAGATGCTCTCTCTAACTAACAAAAATGTACGTATGGCTTAATATATCCAACTAACATAGAGTTTCTTAATTTAGACAATCATTGCAAATAGAAATTATAAATATCTAATCTAAAATATATAAAAATTCTCAGATAACCCTAGCAGAAGCTTCTATGTTTTGCAGCCAAATAAGGAAATATAAAATTATTTTATAAATTATTTAACTCCTATTCCTATAATAAAAAATCTGCCACCTCAAGATGTATACAACTCCTATTCCTATTGTGAAAAATCTTTGGACCCCTCTCTCTATATATACACTTTGGCCATTCCGATCTAACCAAACAAAAAAAAAAATCGAAAATTCTCTATTGTAATCATTCCACAAAAACCAAATCATGAACTCTCATCATTACAAACCAATCCTTCTTACATTCCTCATCACTCTTTTTCCCCTCCTCCAACTTCTAAGCCCTACCAATGCGTTACCATCCCCACCAATAACAGCTCTTTACGCCTTCGGCGACTCTACGGTGGATCCAGGCAACAACAATTACATCCTTACTCTTTTCCGGAGCAACCATCCTCCCTACGGCAAATCTTTCCCGGCACAACGCTCCACCGGAAGATTCTCCGACGGAAAACTCGCCACCGACTTCTTAGTTTCCTCCTTCGGGATCAAACCCACTTTACCAGCTTACCTAAACCCTTCGGTCAAACCCTTTGAGCTTTTGACCGGAGTTAGTTTTGCCTCGGCTGGAAGTGGTTTAGATGATCGTACGGCGATGTTATCGTTGACTTTGAACATGGACAGGCAGTGGAGGTACTTCGAAGAGGCTGTGCGGAAGATGAAGAGTTTGGTTGGAGAATTGGAGACTGATCGGATGATTAGGAATGCTGTCTTCGTGATTAGTGCGGGCACTAATGATATGACTAATAATGTTACACTCGCGCTCCCGGGAGTTTCATCTCTGTTTCGAATTATCAGGATTTTCTACTTAGCAAAGTCGAAACTTTTGTCCAGGTACTTAGTTACATACTTATCTTTTAAATTTCATATATAGTTTAATAATATTTAACTTATTAGTATATAAATCTAATAAAAAATATATAGTTATATAATCTTATAAAAATATTTAACAAGATTACTTACATATATGAGAGAGATCCACTAACATATTTCTAACCTTACAAATGCTTTGCAGAGACTATACAACGCAGGAGCACGAAGGATTACAGTAGCTGGACTACCACCAATCGGATGCCTTCCAGTGCAAGTAACAGTTGCTAGCTTCACTTCTCACAACTTCCATCGTAGGACCTGTACGGAACACCAGAACGCTGATTCTAGGGTTTACAATCGAAAGCTACAGAGTCTAACCTTCCGTCTTAGTCAGAGGCTTAGAGGTTCCAAGGTTCTTTACCTCGATATCTACTCTCCGTTAATAGACATGATCAATTATCCTCGTAAATACGGTAAGTAACTGATTAAGTTTTTTTTCTTTTCTTTATCTTGCACATATTTAGTTAAATTGTGACGTAGTTTCTAATTTGAAGATTTATATATGCAGGAATAGAGGAAACACTGAGAGGATGCTGCGGGACGGGGTTTCTTGAGGCAGGACCTCTATGCCAGCCAACGTCTCGGACTTGTGACGATGTGTCCAAGTATTTGTTCTTTGATTCTGTGCATCCTTCACAGAAGGCTTACTCTGTCGTTGCTAGTTTCGCCTTACGAAATTTGCTTCCTCGCCTCTAATTCATTAGTATTTTTTATTTCAATTTTTTCTTCAAACATTATTGGTGTTCTAGCTATTGGTGTTTTGTACGTAACATTACATTTATTCCATCATTTTTGTGGAATAGTGAATAGATCAGATTTCTACCTTTTTTTTCACTGACTCTAAAAAGTTCATCTATAGAAGCTTTAAATAGAAAACTTAATTTTGCCACTCCAAAATAGTTTTGTAAGAATTATACGATGTCAAATATATGAAAAAGAAAATTGGATCTCTCACGTTACAAATATGTTTCGACTTAATTAACAATATGGAATATGTATATATATACTTGTTCAAATTATTAAGGACTGGGAAGAATGATACAACAAAGACACATGTTAGTAGTCACAAAACAACAAAATCCTACCATAGTTTTGATTCTCTGGAAATATGTAAATATTCTTAAATATATAAAACGATATATAGCCAAATCTTATTATATGCGATTATATGCGAATAACAAATAACTTGTTGTCTATCGAGGGGATCAAGACACATCTCTATGTCAAGTACATCTGTCTTTCTCTCCATTTTTCTCTTAACGAAAGTTTTTTTCCCTTAAACCTCACGACTACAACTAAAATAAACTTTGGTTGGCATCAGAATTGTTTTTTTAACAAAACATATTTTTTTTTCTATTATCCTCTTCTAGAAAATATATTCTACCCCAAAGCCAATGTAAGGTATCTTTCCACAAATCGTCAATTTGACATTTTATTTTTGTTTCTATAAATTTACCGCTTTGAAGCTATTGTTTAATTTTAATATTTTTATATTTTCCGATCTTTTGTATGGTTGATCGTTTAGTTTGGAAGGCTATATATAATTATATATATAGCAGAAGGTAGGACTCGGGAGTCTTTATCACTTTCGCGTACGTCAATTTTATGTTCGAAGCATCAGACTTCTATTTAATCTGAATATCTGATCTGGTTGAAAATAGTATATAAGAAGAAGCAACTTGGGTTCACTGACTCAACGTTAGTGTATAACTTTTCAGACAAGCTCTCCATGTTTGAAAACAAAATATTGGCTTAGGATACTTGTTGTGTGAGGGTGAGTGAAAACGGGAACTACACATAAATTTGCAATGTCTCACAAGAAGACACAAGTAAGACAACGTGCAATGTCTTGTAACTCTCAAAATCATATAGACTCACTAATGTATTGCTTGGTTATTATTCAGAAGAAAACAAGTCTCTGCTAGCTCCCAACTCGATCACAGTTCACATATATTTAAATTAACATCTCGACATAATTATGTTGAAAAATGACAAAAAAAAAAGTTTTTAAAAAATGTCTCTATTATTTCCTTAATTATGGGTCTTGTCACAAAGTATATGCAACGAATGATAAAAGTACAGAACCGTCTTCCATCAACAAGTACCTCAAGATCTCACTTAGAATATATGTATATATATGTTGTTTTATATATTCACAAAGTGAGATCAAGGGGACTTGCCAAGACCACAATCTTTCTCTCAGTTTGATCTTCTTTCCTAATGGTTCGACCAAGTTTTGATAAACCTGACGAAGATAATGAAAGAGACAAACCCTGCAGGCTATCTTGATGATCATCATGTTCTTTTTCTTCATCTTCTAACAAGCATTCTCCAAGGTTGTCGTGTGTCCGAGCTACCTTAAGGGACAAGCTTAAATCCAAATCTTGGTTCCTCTTCAAAACGTCCTCAGATCCTTCTGCCACTTGAGAATTCTCCCATTGATAAGAATTTAGTGTTGTAGAAATATGATGTTGTGGTCGTGTTGCGGTGGAAGGATTAGGATTGGATGAAAGGTTCTGTCCCCATGATTTGTTAAACGTTTTCATGCCTTCGACGAAGCTTCTATGAATTCTTGGAACAACTTCAGCTACTCCAGTGTTCTCAATAACCGCTTCATGAGAATTGATTCGAAACGAAATAGGTTTGTTCTTATCATTAAGAATACTATTGCTAACTCCGTGAACTCTCTCACCAGGTCGTGGACTTAACAGTGTTTGTCTTGTTCTTGAAGTGTCTCGTGCCGTTAAGCCTCTCCACGGGTTACGGTAGATCTGTCGTCTATGATCGGTCCAGGAACTGCTACCATATCTGTTGAATACATTTCAAGTTATAAACGAATAATTTTAACTTAAGTTTAAAGTCAATAATCCGACAGTATTTAAACATATAGATAAAATTTCCAGAATGAAAACTTGGAATTAAGTTATATATACATTATAGGCTTCTGCAATGTTTCTACTTACACTGTTCAAACGAAGAGACCAAAGGTAATAAAATAATTTGTTCTATACCATGAAAACGTTTATATATAGAGAATTTATGGAAAGCCTTTCACCGAGGTCGCAGAACATCTAACACTTTCCCTCATAATTCAGAGAATTTATTGGTGGCGGTTCATACATATAGCATAAAAAGAAGACCAATTGGCTTTGGCTCATGTTTCTTCCCTTCGAAGACGCTTTCTCTTTAGAGATTCATCATTCTTGGTCATATATGTATCCATTTTACTTATTAGAAAGAACCCTATTGAGTCGAGGATTATGAAACCATGGGAAGATGCATGAGCTCATTCCTCGAAGCCAATTGGTTAACCAATGGTAGAAGTCATTCTTATTATATACTAGCTTAGACCTTCAAGTTTTTCCGATGTGAGATTCCTTAAAGTTAATAATTCAATTTACCTTGAACCTCATATAATTTGACTTGATCCTCTGTAGATTTATTTAATGATAAGTGGGCTTTTGGGTCAAAATAACCAAAATTAATTAGCTCTTCAAGGATGCCTTAAATAAAAGTTTTGGAAAGAGTTAGTCAGTGGTTAATTCTGAAAAGAAAAAAAAGATTAAAAGCACTTAAAAAAATTTAGTGCAATGAAAGACACTTTTTGTTTGTTTTGTTTAAAAATCATTGGATTTTTTTACAAATACATCATCAAAATCCATTACAATTCAGTGTTAAATAAATACCACTTTACAACAATAACCCAACCCCTTTAAAACCTTCACTTTTCATCGATACACACAAAACAATTTTGAATTCTTCTTCTTTGATCGTTTCGTGTGTGTACAAACGAAGATGGAAAGATCGAATTGGAGATGCCCATCTCGTTTCATTCTCCTCTTCTTCTTTATCTCTTCTCAGTTTTGGGGATTCTCACTCCCCAGTTCTGGAATTCAACAGAACCTCGAGGTAAAAAGTTTAGGGCTTTCTTGTTAGGAATGCCTAAATCTCGTTAGGGTTTGTGCTCGATCTGACTCAGTTCTGAAATCTGGTTAGATATATACTTGGGATTTAACTTAGAATTCTCGAAAAATCATTACTTTGGTTCAAATTGGTAAAGCTTTGTGTTTTGTTTTCTACAGGGTTTTAAAGATCCTGGAGATGGAAGGTATTGTGAATTTAAAATTTCTTCTCAAATGTGATTGATTAAACTCGTTTAGGGGTTCGTTATAAACCAGTTCTGATGCTTGGATAGATTATATAATTCAGTATAGAAGACGGTTCTCATGAGGTTCATTGTTCAAGGGAACGTAGCAGAGTTGCTTGGAACATCATTCAAGAGGTATTGAATTTGTTGAAAGCTTTGGTTTTTATTTGGCAAAATCTGTTGAATTTTACATTGAATCTTTGTTGTTGTTGTTGTGAAGTAGTATCTCATGCCGTATGTGGAAAAGGAGCGGTATCAGTTGCCGAGTGGTTGTAGAGTTCATCGAGACAATGACATTTATAGAGAACAAGAAGAGCACAAATTGCATTCAGATATAAACGAGCGGCGTTGTGGATTCTGCAAAAAGTCTTTTTATGAAGAGAAGTACCTCGACAAGCATTTCGATTCACGCCATTACAATTTGCTTAATTTGGTATGCAGATCTGTATTTCTGTGAAAATGCATACTCTTTGGGGGGTCTATAACGATTCATATCTTATGGTCCTTCTTATGTATTTCATTTTTTGTGCGGTTTTAAATTTTGAAAACCAGAGTCATGGTAAATGTCTGGCGGATCTTTGTGGAGCATTGCATTGTGATTTTGTTGTAGGCACGCCTCGGCTTAAGTCTAAGTGTAATCCTGCAGCTGCTGCAAGAAACCGGCACTTATGCGAGGTAATGATTTTTTTATAGATATCAGTCTAATTTTGAAAAGGTTGTTCAGTCAGCATAGCGTATACTAAAGCAATCAAATACAGATTTTTCAGTTCATGGACTCTAAAGCTCATAGAAACTGTATAACTTCTGATAATTACAAAGAACATTTCATTAAAAGATTCTCATTTCTGATCATTTTCCCTATGTTTTGCTTCGTGTTTCGTGTTTGGTCCCTTTGGTGGCATTGCAGAGTTTGGCTAATAGTTGTTTTCCGGTAAATAAGGGTCCATCAGCCAACCGTCTTCACGGTATTATAAGTTTATAACCTTCACTGATACAAAACATTCGTATATTCTGTCAACATTTTTTACTTGTATTGATCCATAAAGATTCACCCACCTCTTATGGGATTTCTAACTTTAAAACTGTAGACTTCTTCTTGCGCCAGTTCTGTGATGCACATACATGTTCAGGAGGTTCAAGGCCTTTGTCTAAAAAACCAAAGGTAATAATTAAACACAATTTTATCTATTCTTTTTAGAGACATCATACCAAAACTCGTTTTACATCTTCTTGTACATTTAATCATAGTTATGTTATGCAGAAGAGGAATAAGATATACTTTATTTTCTCCATCATCACTTTGATATTGCTTCTTCTCTACTACAGCTTTGTTTATTTGTTCCAAAGGTAACAACATTAAATCTAGTACTGTTTTGTTTCTTATAAAAATCCGGAAGAAAAGCCTCACATAAACTCATTGTCCTTATGATTTACTGATTTGCAGAGGATTAAAGGGTGGATCTCAAGAACTGAAGCATACACATTGGTCTAAAGAAGAAACCCTCTTAAAAATTAAGTGAATTGGGCTTAATATGTATGTATTTTTCAACATTTGGTACAAGACCAAACCTTTTTTGATCAAACAAGATTAATCCTTTTTCTCTATTTGGACCGTTATTAAAAGCCTTTTGAGCCAAACCACAAAACAGATCTCACTTGAAAGAAATAAATAACAACGTTGGATAATTACAAACTAAACTAATCGAATCATAAATAAGTGATAAAAAAAATATGGATAAAAAAAATAAAGTGGATAAACTCGAAGCCCTAAATAATATATTCATGTGCATAACATATTTTTCATTTTAATACCCCACTCTATATATATACAGAATTCTCAAACCTTAAAAGACATCAAATCTTAAATTACATTTTCATTTCTTTTCTCGATGATAAACTTGTCGAGAGAAGCGAGAAGAAAACGGAGATTGATTCGTGAAGGAAAACGAAAAATTGAACATGACGTAAGTACAGAGCTAATCGTGCGGATCTCTCGAGTACTCACAAACGATGACAGAGACTTTTTGAAACTTTACAATGGTGCTAACAAATATATAGTTATGGCATGGACAGACGACACTCAAGAATACAGAACGAGTGTGGAAACGGGTTTCAAAAGTCAATATGTAATGTTTAATGATGAATTTGTGATTCATTTGGATTCTCATACACGGTATCTTTACATTGAATTGGCTAGAGGATATTCGTTTAGGGAATCTGGAACATCACAAGGAATTGTTGTAATGGGTCGTGCAAAGATTCGATTACCTCCTCCAACCAGTTGTGGTGCATTCTCCGGTGTCGTCGAACTCGTCGGCTTGAACAGTGATCGATGTATCGTAGGAAAGGGAGCCCTAGAATATTCTATGAAACTTCGTAGGTTTATGGTGTTATGAAAATTATCATCACTTTTTCTTCGGATTGGCGGAGTTGTGTTTTTCTTTTTTTAATTCTTTTCTGTTTTTTTAATAATATTTGGATATTATTTTTCAAATTATTGGTCTTAATAATTAAAAAGTTATTTCTTAATAAATTCCAGTTGATATAATATAATATCTTTTTTTTTTCTATAAGATGTATCCCTTCTACATTATCCCATCTTATTCGTTGTGTATATCCATAAACTCAAATATATTCGTTATATGCTGAGAAGTTTATGAAGCATAATATTTTGTTCTACTATTTGATGCAGAGAATCTAAAAGTAAAATATGTTCTATTATATTAAAGCAGAAGTAAAAGGTGTTCATGTTCACTCTCACGGATTACCGTTTTGCTATTAATGAAATATACTTTTGGCGTTGAAGTATTTTGCCCATGAATGTACATTTTCCTATTTCTCGCATTAAACATAATTCAAAAAAATCGGCAGAATTAATCTAATTGCATAAAAAGTTATTTACAAAACGAGAATTTGCTAGATATATCCCTAAAATTTTCGGAAAATACCCTTTTTACAACTATGGTTCAGTTTTATTCTACGAATTTGTGATAATTAATGGGCTTAGATTGTTTGTAGATCGATGTTAATCTAAAAATTAATGGGCTTCTGCAGAAAAAAAAAATCCGACGACAATACACTTCCTTACTGGAAACCCTAAAAAGATAGGTCATTTACAACTATAAATACAATGCTATCGTTTGCTTTCACCATAACTAAACAAAGAAAAAAAAACTATTTTCTCTTGAATTTATAGTTTTATAAATTTTAATAATTTTTTATCATGCTCTCTCAATTTCCAGGTATATTAAGAGTTCGTTTTTTAAAAACAAAAATTAATGTAAACAGTTTCTTATTTTGGTTTTAATATATGCAGGGGAAAGGAGACAATATTTGAGTTCAGATAGTATTGAAACTTTCCGATACAAGTGCTTACGACAAAATGATCTACACTCAGAAATTCTTAAACATTATTCACGTTTCTGGATTACCTAACCATGTTCTGACGTTGAAAACTGGAACACCTATCATGTTGTTTAGGAATATTGATCCTAGAGGAGGTTTATGCAACATTGCGAGATTGTTTGTCACTTAAATGACTAATCACATTATTGAAGCAAAGATTGTAACAGGTAAAAGAAACATTAATGATAAAGTTCTTATCCCTAGGATGTTTGTGTCTCCTCCAAATGCAAAGTTTTCCTTTCTTATGAGGCGTCGTCAGTTTTCTGTTGCTCTTGCATTTGCGATTACTATTAACAAAAGTCAAGGTCAGATGTTGGAAAATGTTGGATTGTTTTTACCTAAGCATGTATTTACACATGGACAACTATACGTTGCCTTCTCTAGGATGACAAGAAAAAAATGATTGAAGATTTTGATTATAGATGAAGAAGGGAAATGTCAAAAAAAAACCTTAATATGGTTTTCAAATAAGTCTTTGAAAAGATATGATTTTATTTTAAACATCTAATATCTACTATACCGTTTCATTTTATACATTTGTTATTCGATTTTCAGAGTTTTTTTTCCTTCGTAATATTATCCTTTTTCATATCCATATCTAAGTCTTGAGTTTAAAAAAATGAAAACGTGAAAACATCTTCAATATGTTAACACAAATTTAATATTGGACATGCAAGGGTGACAAAACTTACCTTAAAACTGTATTTATTTATATAATATTAAAAATAATTAATAGTCGGACCAAAGGTGAGACACTAAAACGATTAAGACGCAACTTTTGATCGTGACTCTTTGTATTCTTACAAATCTCAAATCCCCTTTTCGTTTTCGATAACAGAGAAGAAACCAAAAAAAACCTAATTTGAGAAAAAGATTCGATTATATTGATGATCTTCGTCTCGGAAGAACTAAATGGTGTATCCACGCCAAGGTCTTACATTCTTGGAGTATCAGCGAGTTTTTCACGAAACGAGTTCTGCTTCTTGTGGATGTAAAGATTAGTGTCGTTAATTGAACAACATTTTTACTTAAATTTGAAATTTTAACAGTTTGTATATAAGACTTTTTACACAGCTGTTATTAAACTGTGAAGGGTGACACAATCGAAGCTGCTTATTTACCAAATAAACTCCAGAAATAATCGACAATGGTGAGTGGTATGAGATTAGAAGTTTCAAAGTAATCAATCCAACCCTGAAGGAGAGGAATACTCATCATCCTTATCAAATTAAATTTACGGATGATACCACAATGACGCTGCTCCAACCATTGAGTCCAAAGAATTACATTCGATTTTCGATTCGAGAATTTGGATGATATATATCGTGGAAGAATAAATCATCCCATCTCTTTCGTAAGTGTTTCTTTAATTAATTTTATATTGTTATGGTACAATCCGTGAATACAGTTAAATGTATCTTTGTGTTCGGAAATCTATAACCTTTTTAGGAATTTTGTAACTTTGTGTATTCACTACAAAAAAATGTGTAAGTTGTATTACTTAAATTGTATCACAAAACTAAATGATATAATATTAAATTATTTATTGATAAGTGAAGCAAATATATATGACTTAGCATCAATTATTACAACTGATATTATAATTAACTATTTTGGCATCAATTAATTAAAATTGATTCAATTTCTATTATATTGTGTCACTTTTATAAAATTGATGTAAAATAGAAATTTACATCATTTAGATAGTTGATGTATCTATTCATTTTTAGTAAAATCATTTTTTTAAACGATACAAAATTTACATCAATCAAAACTGTTGCTAAAATAAATTACATTAATAGCATTAATAAATTAAATATTTTTTTGACAACAAATTAACGAATTTTTAGAAGATAAATATATAAAAAATTGAATCCTAATTATTATATACGAAAATTACATATCTAAGAAACCTAAAAAATATTTTTCTTTTTGTTTTGTATGTATTTTTTCTTTTTTTTGACAACTTTGTTTTGTATGTATTGTTTCTTTATCTTCAGATTATTACAAATCTTAGCTAACCTAATAATTGGGTTTCTCATTTACAAACGTAGATTGTTTTAGATACTGATTTTGAAAAAATAAATTTTTTTTAACTGTCAACACTAATTAAATGAATTTTCCTTTTTAAAATATCAAAATATATAAGATCTGATTTTGTTTCTTTCCTCACCCACGATCTTTCTTATCTCCAAAAATATTTCTTGTATCAAATCTCTCTCAGTTCTCTCTGGCCTCTTCTTTATTTTATTGTTCTTTAGTTTCCGTTTCATAACTATGGCTAACTGTTCAGTATTTTGTCATTTTTGTTCATTACTCAGGCGGCAAATCCATCATGAACGTTGTTATTGTTACAAACAACCGAAACAGTTTTGCAGCATATAGGCAAGAAAGAAAATTGGGAATTGTGTATTTGTCTTCACGGTTTGGGAAAACAAAAGTAAGATATTCTAAAATTTTCTACATACAATTATTGTTTTAATTGAGTTAAAGTATTCTACAATTTAGATTTTTTTTTCTTTTTACTGTAATCTAAATTTGCAGATAAATGTCCTCAACTAAAATGATAATTCAAAGGTTCATAATCATGATCATGACTACAAGTAGAAGACAAGAACCAGAAGAAAAGAATGAAAGTTTTCAAGATTGATGAAAAAAGATGTGATGCTAAATCATGTTTGTGATTGTTTATTTCTATTATTTTTAGTGATGTATTGCAAAAATCTTTCAAAGATTTTATTTCAATTGAAAAGGAGTGATTTTAGGAGAAAATTTTGACATAGCAATTAATGGATGAACAGAAATTTCGGAAAATATTTAAACTAATATTTTTTTTGTTTTTAAAATAATATATTACGTTCATTTTAGGTTATTTCCAACTGATACAAATATTACTATCACTTATGATAAGTGATACAATTATTATAAGTATTTATGAAATTAAAACTAATTTTTTGAACGATTATTTATAAATGATATAAATATTTTACATCACTTTTTATAATTGAAACAAAAATATTAACATCATTTCTATTAACCGATGTGAAATTTAAATCACTTTTTGCAACCGATGCATATTAACATCGATTACAAAAATCGATACAAATATTTTGAATATTAACATCAGTTTAAAATAAATTGATACAAATTATTTGCATCAACAAAATATAAATCATTCATTAAAGTGATGCAAATTATTTTTACATCATTTAAAGGTGATGCAGATATTTAAAATAAATGATGTAAAATAACCTTTTTGTAGTGATTGGTCCCTCCCATAGAAAAATACAAATTAAACTTTTACCATAAATAGATTTGCAACACTTTGGAAAGCTAAATTCTGTCTTTTTTTCGAATTAGATGTTTGTGGGATAATAGATGTGGAAGACAAAAGAAGACATGAGAGTGCCAATAATAGTAATGAAGTTGTCATCACGCTGTTGAATTACATGTAAAAGACATTTACTCTACCTTTAGGACACTTACATTTAAAGTTGTCTCTGTTAAGATTTTTATTAATTTTATAAACATTTAGGAATGAAACTGTGAAGTGTCGTGCCAAAGATAACTACACTTCTCAATTCATGTATTCATGGGAATCAAACGGGTGCCATCTAATATAAATCCGAACCTTTGTGTAATGCGGTTTTGGAAGGTCGGAGAATATGAAGGTATGTAACATAAAATAGTTCTGATATAATCATCAAAAAGTAACCAATATATTCACTTTAAATTGTAAATGTCTATAAGTTCACCATGTATTGAAAACACATTGGCCTCTTTGAAGATCTTTGTAAAACCAGAGTTCAAGGGACTGGAGCATCACAAGACTATGTAAGATATTATTATGTATATAAAGATCAAGTTTTGTATGAAATTAAAGTAAACTTGTTTAATACACTTTATATATTTACAGGTCTGAATTTGTTGGACGTTATTATTAAGGATGTCAAAATGATTAACTCAACTCAATTCAACTCATTGCCTAATAAGTTTAGATAAAATGAGTTCATGGATTAACCCAAATCATTTAAACAAATGAGTTGAGTTAACGCGTGAACTCATTTAATTTGATGAGCTAAATAGTTAAATGGGTTAACCAAGTGTTTGAATTCAAAAGATAAAACATTATATTTTAAGATGTCAGTTATTGAATATTAAATAAAAAAATCAGCTTATCCTATAATATCAAAACTGTTTTTCTTTAAGTTCTAATTACCACGCATGCGCGCGCGTACTATCCTAATTAAAAATTATAGACTTATCAATTGTTAGAATTAAATTCCTTAATTAACCATGCACGGTTTTCTCGATCATATTTTTCTATTGAGCTGTTTGTTTAAAAACCTTTTTTAATTAGGAAAAAAACCCTTGTTCTAAAGTCCCCATTTAGCATATGGGGGACACTGCGGTATGTTCGGTGTGCAATGGGGCTGAGGAGTCAATCACGCATGTTCTGTCCGGCGATGGAAGGTATTTGGCGAAGGTTGGTCCCTCCACAACGCCAACAAATTTTTTTTGCTCAGTCCTTATTTGAGTGGTTGTTTGATAATCTAAACCCGAGTTGGGCCAATTGGCCAACCTTGTTTAGTATGGCATGTTGGTGGGCGTGGAAGTGGAGGTGATGTATTTGGTGAGCGGGGAATTTGCAGAGATAGGTTGAAGTGGATAAGGGATAAAGCTGCAGAGGTGTGTAGAGCGGTTTTGGTTGCTCGGTCTGGGAGTGTCACAGGGGTGCGGGTGGAACGGTTAATCAAATGGGAACCACCGAGAGAGGGATGGGTAAAACTTATGACATACATAATTGGACAGACATAAACAGAATTAACTCCATTCTCTCTGCTTCGATTAATGACTAATCCCCGCCTAGCATCATTTATTCAATATAGTTAATTGGACAAAATAATCGATTATCTAGTTAATTCACGTTTAATTTTGTATATACCGATTATTTTTGTAGCCAAATATAAGTCACATATATATATATATATATATTTGTTATTTAGATATTTTAAATTAAGAGTTTATGATGTCTTACAATAACTAATGTACAAACTTTTTAATGGAAATCATAAAATTTTCTTTTAAAATTAGGTTTTTATGTCTTTACCGTGATTTAAAGACAATACTATATAAAAATTGATATTTTTTCTTTTAACATAACTAGAATTATACATATATTTAATATTATATATTTTTTATTTTATTTTATTATTAATTTAATAAAATAATCTTAAAACTAGTTCCCAATTAATTCTCGTTTAATTTCTGATTTTTTTTCTAAACGCTAGGTCTACCCTGACCGCCTAAGTAACGCCTAACGATTTCTAAAACATTGGCCAAAACAATAGTAATTTCCAGGTAATTTCAGAAACCAAGTCTCACTTGAAAGAGTTAAAAGAACGACGTGGGACATACGTTAGAGATGACGTAAAGAAAAAAACGGAGATAAGTGGATCCTACTTTTTCCCAGCCTAAGTCCAATATGAGTATATGACTCAAAGTCAAGACACTAATCGAATCATAGTCTTGTCTCTTTCAAGCTCAACTTAGACGATCCACAAAATTAAACCAAAAAAAAAATATAAATATAAAGTGGATAATTTCAAAGCACTAAAGATAGGTAAATAAATAATGAAGTGGAATATAACAAGCAAGGTATCCGAATTTTCTATGTGCTTTTTTTTCGTCTGGCAAATCTTTATATATTTCTGCATAGTATAAAGTATAAACACTCTTCGAATATAAATTACTACGAGATGAAGGTGTATAACGCGGATAGTTATATAGGATTGTATTACCTAAGAGTTTGTAAAGTATCTGTGACAATAAAACCCATAGAGTTTAAGATATTTTTTATGAGTGGGTTTCTAAAAGGAAAGAGACATTGGATAAACCGGTCGAACCGGTTGGTTTAGCGCAATAAAGTGGTCTTTATCCTAAACCTTCAACATCAAAGTTCGTAAATTTCCATAATCATCTTTGAGCACCAAAGAAGAAAGTTGAAAATTCTCAAAAAAAAAAAAAAAAAAAAGGCGGAACATAAAACCCATATTTATCTGTCTTTTGTCTTTATCAGAGAATTAAAATAAGGAATAAAGCTAAACAAAAAATAGATTATTCTATATTTCTATTCTTCTTCACCCCAAATTCATCGACCTAAAAATCTTCGTAGCTTGCGACATAATTAAAGAGTAAGAAAGAGCTTAAATATGAAGAACCGTAGGAAACGCGGGGGTTTAAACGGTGGCGACGTCGTCCTTGTTTCGTGGAGAAGATTTTTCCGATTCGTAGCTTTGTTTGTCTTCTCCTTCGTTCTCTTCTCTGCATTATTCATCTTCTTAGGTAATAAAACGATCAACCACAAGGCAGTTCTCGGTGGTTCTGTACCGAGGGTTAAGGTGGTAACGATCCATGAAACGGTTGAGTTTCCCGACCAAACATTGATCTTCCTAAACTACCCTCCAGCTTCTCGTTTATTAACTAAAGAGGACCTCTTTTGCGTTTTCTCCGACGTAAACGATTCATCTAAGCTGTTTAAAGAGCTTCCGTTCGCCGTGGAAACCGACGACAATGGTCGTCAGATCGTACGGTGTTCAGCCGTGCCACGTGATAATACCGTATCCCTCGCTGTCTCGAGATGGACGGTTGGTAATAATAAGGACCTCCTGGTAGAAACCACACACCGGTGGGATTGGCTAGTCTACGACGCTGTTATAGACGACGACAATTCCACGGTGGTCTTTGTCAAGGGACTTAATCTACGGCCAGGAAAGGTTGCTGACGTGTCGAGGTATGAGTGCGTCTACGGTTGGGATTTCACGAAGCCTAAACTTTTACTTCGAGCACAAGTTATCTCTGCGGCCCAAGAGATCGTGAGATGTAAAACCCCACTAACAGTATTAGACGGTCCAAGAACGGCCCAATCTCAACCGGTTAAAGTATCCGTGAGAATCAAAGGAAGTGAGATGCTTCCATCTGTTGCCCAACCAATCAAACGTCCGGGTCGGGTCACAGACTCGAAACCGTTTGAAACGTGCGTTTGCACCATGACGCGAAACGCAGCAAACGTTTTGAGAGAATGGGTGATGTACCACGGAAAAATCGGCGTTCAACGGTGGTTCATCTACGACAACAACAGCGACGATGACATTGTTTCCGAGATCAAGAATCTAGAAAATCACGGTTACAACGTTTCGAGACATTTTTGGCCGTGGATCAAAACTCAAGAAGCCGGATTCGCCAATTGTGCGATTCGAGCAAAAAGGGATTGCGATTGGGTAGCTTTTATCGACGTCGATGAGTTCTTCTACATCCCATCCGGTCAAACCTTAACAGACGTAATCAGAAACCATACAATAGCACCATCGTTATCGATTGGCGAAATCGGTGAAATTCGAACACCGTGTCACAGTTTCGGACCGTCGGGACTTAGAGATCGACCTCGAGAAGGAGTCACGACGGCGTATACATGTCGTATGACGTTACCGGAGAGACACAAGAGCATAATTAGACCGGAATCACTAAACGCGACGCTGATAAATGTCGTGCATCATTTTCACTTGAGAGATGGATTCACGTTTGCCGACGTGGATAAGGGTACAATGGTCATTAACCATTATAAGTATCAGGTTTGGGATGTGTTTAAGGAGAAGTTTAAAAGGAGAGTGGCTACTTACGTGGCGGATTGGCAAAACGAAGAGAACGTCGGGTCGAAAGATCGGGCACCCGGTTTAGGGACCCGACCTGTTGAACCGTCTGATTGGGCTGAGAGGTTTTGTGAGGTGAGAGATACTGGACTCCAGAGTTGGGTGTTGGAGAATTTCAGGGACCGTAAAACGCACCGTTTAGTATGGGAGAGAGAAAGGAGGAGAGTGGAAGATGAAGTTATAGTTCAAATGGGCTCGTGGGCTGATAAAAGGGTTGGTCGGAAGAGGAAAAAACAATTGAAGGCCCAATAGTTTTTTTATTTTTGAAATTTCCATGGTGAAAACTAAAAATAATGTGTAGATAGTCCGATTTTGTAAATACTGATTGCTTCCCGTGGAATAAAGAAAAAGAAACAAATGTTATACTTTTTTTGTTTACTCTTTACTTAATAAATAAGTTAATGTAAATATTTTCAATACAGATTTATTTTAAATTTTTAGTCTTATCAAAAGAAAAGCATGATTGCATGATGATGATGATGATGATTAAAAAAGATTATATTTGATGGTGATTATGTTATAAACTTATCATTGTCATAATATGTGTACACCCATCATCACTATAATGTTATCAGTCGGCGTTTTGTTTCCCACATGGCTTAGCAGCTATAATGCAGGTTTCATATTCTTGCAAAAACAAAAACACCTTTTTCTAATTCTTGATTCTATTAAAAAGAAAAATTTTATGCATAATTTAATAAAATCATCTTCTTCTTTTTTTTTAACTTAGTGAAAATCCGCAATGAACGTGCTTATCTTCACTTAACGTTATTATTTTACTAACTTTTCTGATTAATTTTCTTCTGACTAATAAAACTTTCTTCTAAAAAAAGAAAAAAGAAAAGTGAGTAATTATGATAATATCATTCGTTTATATAACCCAAAATCCCGAGAGCGAAATATGTGCTAATCATATTTATTCATGTACACGTATATACAAGAATTTTATTCTAGAATTTTCCTAACCAAAAATGAATTGGCTCCACGTCTTTTTTATTTATTTTTGCTAAACACAATTATTTAGGAATAATCTATATAATCCATAATTTATTAAATTATTTAGGAATAAGAAATGCCATAACAAATGCTATGAGCCCCATAATTAAAGGTTAACTTATTTTTATGAGGCTAATGTTACCTTCATTGCCTACCCCATAACTCATAAGAAGCCATAAACTATAATTTCACATTTCAAACAGTTTAAACAATATATCAATTACAAAGATATAGAATAAAAAATCTATAAATCCAATATAAAATTTTCTGATTCTGCAAAAGTATTTACACTTCTTTTTTTTATTTAAAGAAAAAAATCATATTATTGGCCAATTATAGGAACGTGATAGACAGAATCACAGAATCAAAATATAATCTTAAACAGCTGTCTTGATCAATGCATCAAAAGCCGGGGCCAATTCAACCCAATAAGATTTAAAAAAAATAGAAAACAAATCTTATTTTTAGACCCAAAAAGAAAAGAATAACTTAATTTGAGATATTGCAATCAATTTTAATAAATCACAAAATAGATAATTTTTTTTTCTCTATATATAAACAAATCACACAATCCTATTTATACAACAAACAACACAAATCTTTATCTCATTCATCAAAACCAAACCAAAACTCACTCATAACGTTTTTGTGAGACGATAATGATGATGATGAAGAAGATGTTTGTTCAGATCGCTGTGGTTTGTCTATTGGCGACGATGGCTGTCGTCTCAGCCCACGAAGGTCACCACCATGCACCAGCTCCTGCACCAGGACCCTCATCTAGCTCAACCGTTGTTTCGGCCACCAATATGTTCACCGTCTTGGCTGTTGCCGCCGTGGCTCTCTTCGTTGGTTCCAACCACTAAGTTGTTTCCATTACATTACATTCGTCTTTTTCTTTTTTCGTTTCTGTTTCTATGAATTTGTTCTCTTTTTGACTTTTAATATTTTTTTTGATGAAAATTTCCCATTTGTTATAACTCTTTCGATCGATGTTTATCTTATGATTTCATGAATAAATAACTCTTTTGGACGTGTGTGTGTTTGGATTCCAAATCCGACCCTTAGATTTAACCATCGTTTTCTTTAGCTATGAGATCTTCAAAACCAATTGAATCTTGTATGACAAAAAAACTTTCATAAAAAGTTTCTCTATAGATTATACAAGAAGCCAAAAAATATTACGAAAAGGTCGTCAACGGTTTTGATTCTTTTTTGTTCTCCTTCCGGTTAGGAATATCTTGTTTTTTTTTCTCTTTAATGTTAAACAATAAGACAATATTATTATTAGTAGATAGAAACACGAGTAAATAATACAAAACAAATATTGTGATAAACTGAAGGAGTTAAGGAAAAAACAATTCTTCTCTATTTTCTTTACATCTAAAAAACATAAAACAAAATAATCAAATTTGTATTTTGTTGGGAAGCCAAATATTAGAGAGCAATGCTTCTAACCTGAGCTAGAGGTTATTTTACAGACTTGACACACAAACAAATAGCCACCATCATTCATTCATCAAGCGTCCCATTACCAACAAGTCCAAGATAAATTAAGAAGAAAGCCTTGTTAAATTGGTAAATAATTGAAACTCCTCTCTGCTGTGAGACCAAGACACAGGCTTCAAATTCCCCAAGAACAGAGTTGTTGAAGAAACACAAGTGTCATAGTTTTGTCTGATTCATGGCTGCTTCCTAATGCTCCATTAAAGCCGCTTCGGTTTCTGACAGAGGAGCTACAAAAGGAAAGTCAAATGGGTAATAAACTTCATGAACTCTGTGAATCACACCAATGTCTGATCCTAGACAATCATTAAATATATGTGACTATGAGAATAATCAACGTACCTAATAAGTCTTCATAGGCATCTGATAATAGGGACGAGTCCATTAGTAAAGGTGGGGAAAATACTTGATCATCAACGTCGTAAAATGACTGTTGTGCATCAGAAGCTACACTGTTTGATCCCACAACCGAGAGAAACCCGTTACCGTTATCGTAATCTTTGAATGAATCTAGATCATCATACGTGTCAGGTATATCGCTGTACTTGCTTGGCGCGAAGCTATCAGGAACATTGTGTTCCAAAAACGAAGGCTCGCTCAGAGAGGTAATTGCCCTCGACCCTCTGAGAGGCAGGCCTTTGGTTTCTGCTGGAAAACGGGAAAAGCCAGTTGCTGAAAGAGGTACAAAATAATGCTCAGAGCCCTCATCGGATTGACTGTCCCGTGATGATCCTGCTGAAGAAGGAATCAATAAAGCCGCTTCCCTCACAGATTTCTTCAGGTTCTGGACAAATGAACTGCTAGTATCTGTAACCAAAATTAGAGTTTAAATTTGAATTAGAAGAAAACACATACTGTGATCAACTAACTAAACAACATTCTCTTACAAACCGATTTGAAGAAAATGAGGCAGTCATAGATTAGTTAGAACTGGAATAGGCCTAGAATGGATGATTGGCATCAAAACTAAAAGCTTGAAAACTCACATCGGCAAAATTTTCTTTTGATATACCATATACTGTTTCGTTTTAATAGAGAAGGTAATTATGTAACAAACCTGTCGGCAAGTTTTCTGGTCGAGCATTTGATAGTGCTTGCTCTGTAGAGTTCTTTTCAGACAAGCTTTCCATTTTATTGACCTGAAAAGCCATTGTCTGTCGCTTTTGTGCATTTCCACCTTTACCAGAAGAAGTAGGAGTGGAGCTAAATAACTGTGGAAGCTTTAATGTAGGACTGGCTGAGACCTTATCCAGCTGAACATTAGACATTGTCGAGGTCAGCTCAGTAACATCATTGGATACACCTTCCTGTATCACAAGGAAAAAAGGTGCATGAGCGTCTCAATAGCTTATGCATCGGAAGAGAATGAAAATTAAGCCATCAACTGTACCATAATTCTCCCACTGCCCTGAGATTGTAGAAGTGAAGATGCTTGCCCATTACTTCTCGTGACTGGAGGTAAAGTCGGGAGAAGACTATTAACCTTCTCAGTACATTCTGATATGGACTTTTGTATGGCTGGAGAAACCTCCTTTAATTGGTTGATAAGTACCTGCATATAATGTTCCATCAACAGTAAGAACATAGTAGATATTCAACCAGTAACTAAGGTTTTGAGCATGCTCCAAGAGATCCAACAAACAGTGTGGTAATATAAATGATCTCGCAACTTTTGATACTCTCGCAAGACAAGCTGAATCATTATGACTAATGACCAAGATTATAATGTAACTTCAGGGATCTCCAATTATACAAAATGTCTCGTTGGAAAACCAGATTTTTAAGAATTTTTTTGATACTGATGTAGGGTTTATCTATCAGCTTTGAGTCTTTGACATTTTTCATCAATGTCCTTAAAGAAAAGCAGCTTTCTTTTCTATATGTTGAGCATTTGACTTCCAGTTAGCCAATAGCAATTTCTAAAAAAGGGAACAAACAAGCTAACACATTCACCTGAAAGCTAGCTAAATGTTGTTGATGTTCAGTCAAAGTTGCGGCCAATGATTCAACATGCCCACTTGTACCACCATCATTCGCAGTCCGTAAAATATCTGGACCATCCCCATCATTCGCTTTAGCCTAGAAGCATAGACAGATGGAAAATAAGTATAAATCAATGGAACTGAATTCCTCAGAGAAAAACAGAATGTGGAGCATTAAAGCATTGAAGGCCACCGTATAAATAGTGAGAATGGTAAAACATACTACAGGGAAAAAAAATATCCATAACAAGACAAGAGATGACATACCAGAAGAAGAGACTGTTTATGAATACGCTGTAATGCATGTGTCCAGCGCCTTATGACTTCCGCTACATCGACTGTCTGGTTGACCTTTCCACCTCTATCATCTACTCGAGAAAGTGTTTCATCACTTGCTTGTGAGCTGGCTGATTCGAAACTGTCTACTAAAGAGTGGTCATGCATGTTTGCATACGATCCATCACTTAGTTCGTTTTCATCCGCAAGTGACAAGGCTGGATCATCTAAATGGGCAGAGAGTAATTCTGCACGAGGAACTTGAGAACTCTGATCCATCGCTGCAAGTAGGGCCGATCCTGAAATTCGGTACCTACAGATCAAAAAAGAAACCCAGATGTCAGTAATTGGGTAAGTGGAATTCAGGCCGTGTTTCTTACAAGAGGCAGTTACCTATGCTCCCTGTGAGCTATCAAATCCTCAATGGGACCTGACGCAAGAACTTCATGCTGACCTGAAGATAGTGACAAAAAACATAACTATAAACTACAGTATATAACTCCTGCACAATTCATATTATAAGTACCTATCTCTGTATTAACTCTTCCGAACAAATAGAACAGCATAAAACCTTACCTTTACGAGCCATGATAGAATCCCATAACCGAGTTCCCTTTGAAACTAGATGAGAATTCTGACTGGAGCTAGACACAAGGTCATCCCACACTTCTCCTTCCTGCTTCACTTTGTTTCTCAAATCGTTAAGTTTCTCTAGTTCCTGTTGCAGGTAAGCCTGATGCAAACGAAACAGAAAATGAAATGCATTAATCTAAGCCAATATGACAACAAAATTGAGTACATCTCACCAAAAAATAACGTCATACCTCTTCAGCACAGAGACCACGGAACTCTGCAGTCATCTCATGGGCTAAATTAGACCACATGGCCTGTCTTTGTACCGCAGTCTCTGCATTTTTCAGAAACCGGCGACGCTCAAGCACCATCCGGGCCTGAAAATCCATTTACACGCACATTTATAAGTTATCCCGTGCACTCGTCAGCAAGGTTTACATAGACAGGTGAAACTATAAAACACAATCTTCAAAGTAACATTTTTGGTACTACCTTGGTCACAGGAAGCAAAGTAGCAGCATGTGAGAAGGATACATCTGTCAGAGAAGAAGGCAGAGGATTGGAAGCAATATCAGCAGGAAATGTCCGCCTATGAACTTCTCTTAATGCATGCAGTGAAAGTTGCCATAAGAGCTCCACAAATCTGCAATCAAAAACAAGAGGTACCACATATACATATCAGATCACATAATGCTGGTCAATTACCTCGAACAACAGATAAAAACCCAGGAGCAGAAATGACTAACTAAGTAGAGATAGCTAAGCCTCAAATGCGTAACGAATACAAAGCAGAAAAGACTAACTAGTTTGCTCATTATCAAGCACTAGAAAGAAACGCTAATGGAACATAAACATAAGAATCACATCAACCAACCTTGGACCACAGCAAGTGGCTAGTGATGAAACCCTCGAATTACTCCTTGGTAATGCCCCTTGTGATTCAAGCTCGCTTATAATGGCTTGAACAACCTTCAGATGCATAATTTCTAGTGTTAAAGTAAACTAAGAATTCAAAAAAGAAAACAAATTTGCTCACAAACAAACACCAAAGAAACTTCATTTTCTCAAGCCCCCTTTTTTTTTTTTGTTACCTTACGAAAATCGCGAGATTGAGCCGAATCGAAAATTGGCCAAACCTTATCAAAATCCTGAGAGATCAAGAAAATACCCAAAATCAAACGACTGATTCCAGAATTCCAAAACCAATTTCGTAACGAGTGAGCCAAGAGAGAGAGAGAGATGGAGAGATTGAGAGATGGAGAGAGAGAGAGAGAGTGAAGATAGATAGAAATCGAACCTTTGCAGACTGAGCAGGGCCACGAAGAGAGGAGAGGATGAAGTAGAGAAGCTGTTCTCCGAGCTTTGGATTGGAATGGCGAAATAACCCGACCCGAGGCGTGCCATTGGAGGCTCCGAGTCCGATCACGTTCGGATCCAAACCCAAAAGCAAACAGTTTGTGTACATTGCACTCTCGAGCTCAAGTTCTCTCTCCTTCTCTCTGTCCATCGTCATCACCGTCGTCGCCTCCGATCTTCTTCTCTCCCCCTCTTCAATGGGTTCTTTTCTTTTTCCCCTTTTAGTTGAATCTCGATCGAAATGTGTTGTTTCCGGCGACTTTTTAAATTTTAATCCCTCAACATTAATAATTTTACATAAATCGCCCCTAAGTTTTTTTTAATCAAAGATCCAAAATTATATGCGAAATCAAATAGATGGAACAAGTGTTAACAAACAAAAGAAATGTAGTAATCGAATCTCTATTAACATTGTCGCAGCAGTTTACGCAAAGAAAGCTTGTAGTTGAAAAAAATTTACATCCATTGTAATTATAATTAAGATATTTTTTAAAAAAAATAAAGAACAAAATCGAAATAAGCAATTTCAAAATCGATTTATGGATCGTAGTATTCTAAAGCCTAACAAAATAATCTAAACTGTGGAAAGTTGGAAACAAAAATTCTTTCGGAAATCTTTAATTGAATACAGTCTTACTAAATTATCTTGGGATCCTAGCCTAATTTCATACAAAAATAGAATATAATATCTTCAACTCCCTAAATTATTGTCATCATCGTTTAAATATTAAACATACAACCAGATTTATGAACCGTAGTATTCTCAATCCTAAACAAAAAAATCAAAACTTCCCAAACAACTCTATTTCAGATGTTTCAATGGGAACCCACTTTCCCTTTCTTATTTATGTAATCGATTTTTTTAATATAACTATTTCCATATGTTTATATATCTCTCTTTTATGTTAAAAAAATGTACATATCAAAATATTTTAGTTCTTGCAAAATAATCTTGAATGTGTACCACGTGATAAATATATTATTAGAATATACATGTAGCACGAGTTAAACTTTGAACACACTAAAAAAAAGTCCTATAATTTGAATACTAAAATTAAAAATCTACAAAATCTTATAAAATTAAATATAATACTTATACAAATTATTCTGGGGATTAATTTATAGAATTAAAGCCTTCCAAGATAAATGAATAAATTAATTATTAACTCATTTCATAATTTATAGAATTGGCATTTTTTTTTTTGGCAAACTTTTTATAGAATTGGCATATGAGTTTGGAATATATTCAATCAACATTTATATGTGCACTAGTGTTATACATAGTAACATGATCTGTTTACTTTTACACCAATTAATTTTAGTTTATCAAATTCCAAATGAATATAATTAATTTGTATATACATCAACCCAATAAAGTTACTTTTATTTCCCACATATCTCTATACTATTCTATATAAAAAAACACACTAATATGGTGTACCGCGGGATAAAACCTAAATAATATTGTAACATCTATATTAAAAGGAATCAAAGAACTTTATCATTTTAAAAATTATAAAAATTACTTATAATTTTTTTTTTGTTTCATGGTAAACTACGGAATAAATTCAATAACTATTTACAACTATACAAGGTAAAAATTTATAAAAACCCACAAAATAACAAACAATTATAACATATTTTTTAATATAATTTTTAAAAAAAAAATATATTCTGGTGATGTATGGCGGGTTAAAAGCTAGTTATAAGTATCAGAAAAATTTTAATAATTTTTTTCTCATATTCAAAACTGAGTTACACAAAATTTTAAATATTGGATGGTAAAATACTTTTTTAAATATATACTTTTATTGTTTTCTGGTGTGGTTAGATGTAAGAAATATGATTACAGACAGCCATACAAAAAATAATTATTTTTTTATCAGAAAATATTACTAAAAAAATACACAATAATCTAAAATTTTGACCAATGACAATATAAAAAATATAATCACGATAACTTATATATAAAATATATTATTACTTATTGTCACTCATAAACTAAATAGTATTTTTGATACGACGGTTTCAAAAAAATAATACGATATTTGGATTCTCAACCATGCACTATCTGGAAAATAAACTTATAAAATGTCCATATGAATATGGATTGTAATGTCATAATCAGGAATAGTAGGGGGTATAACTGGATCTTTAAAAAGTATAACACCAATTTTGTAAAATACTTTGGACGTTATCCCGACGACACGTCAGTTTACCCCACAGGCATTTTCAAACGAAGACGCGAGGCTAAAGCTAATGTGCGCCTAAGGCATTGTCAACAAATCACAACAAGCCACGCGATAAATGTTTCCCCATATCTGGGTGGAGTATTTTCTTTTAAAATTTTAAAGTAAAAAAAAAAAACTCAAAGGTTGGATTATAAATAGAAAGCCGTGGAAGCAAATTTGTCCCTGTTAACAATTTAGAATAATATTATTTAAGTACATTTTGTGTTATGACCTTTAAGTTTTGTTTATTTAAAAATTTATTTACAACATTAATTTCTAAAAAGTTTCCAAAAATAACATTATTTCAGATTTTGTTTCTTAAATATTTTATATATTATTCCAACTAAAAAAATACAACATAATAAATATGGAAATAGAAACTATGATATATTTAACCACATTTTCTATTGTGTATTAAAGATATTCTATCTATAAATCCTTTGCAAACAAATAAAACAACAATTTGATTCCTATTTTGTTTTTAAAACCTGTGAGTTTTGATTCTTAACGTAAGAAAAACTTTAATTCACATTTATTTAAATATTATAATTAATATATATAAACTTAATAAAATTTTAAAATATTACAAATATGTAAAAAAAAAATTAAAATACTATATAATATGGTTATATAGTATATGGGTTATGTTGGAAATAATAAAACAGCATTAAATTTGTGCTAACACATGTTAAATCCTCATTTTATTATTTGTCAACATTATTAATATTAGAATATTTGACACATAAAAATTAAGTTGATTTAACTAAGAATGTGTAAAATAATTCAATCATTAGGAAAAATGTGTTTTAATCATAGCTTATAAATGGCTTAATATGTATTTAGATCTTTTATTTTTTGTTATAATAATTAACATTCAAAATAGAATCTCAAACACTAAACAAAACAAATTAAATATAACAAACAAATGATAATAAAGTATATTGCGGATTAAAAAATTAATATAAATATTTTGCCAGAGTCTTCTCTGAAAGTATTAAAGCCAAAAACCCATTTTTTTGGTGGGGCCAATTATACATTAATATTTTTTTAAAAAAACTTGAAAAACACAAAGAAGATTAGAAAAGATTTGAATCATTGACATTTGGTGCTAATATCCTACCTTTATACCAGTATAACTAATGAAGTATTTAGAAAAAAATGGCCGAATATTCACTATCTTATTTAGAGGCCACAAATATGTGCTTTATCTATCTGTGTCAAGGGCCGGCTCTGCATTTAGACGCACAAATGATCAGAAAATTTAGTTATTTCTTTATATAGAAAACATCCAATATTTAACAAACAAATACAATAAAAATATAAATAGTAATAAAAATTATATATACGCAGTGTACCGCGGCTTAAAATCTAGTATAATACATTATTTCAAACAGTTTTTGTAGATTCGTAAAAAGACACCAAAAAAATGTATAACAATTAGGTTATTTGAAATATTGCGATTTTGAGGCAGCGTGCTTGAGCATATTATTTGATTATTCATGTGAGATGATGATGCTATTGGATTTACTAATACTGCCAATTGTGTAAGATGGAGATACTATAATTTTGTATTGGTACAACGGAACCCTGGTTGGGTTTTTTAATAGGATACTGTAGTAGTGTACGCGTTTTTTGTTGTTATTAAATTTGCATTATCAGTCCAACGGTCGGCTTTTATAATCTTGCGTAGTATTATATTTTTATATGATAATCTTATCCATGATCCTTGAATTTGAACCAAAGCAAACAAACTCATTTGTATAGGACGATTCCTTAAATTTAAAATCTCGTGCATCTTCTCTTTTTATACATGCCAAACCATCTATAGGATTCTAATTATACTAGAATAAAAAAAATCGTATTTAATATTTTTTAGGTTTCTTATAAATACTTTTATAAGTACATTGTTTAAAATCATAGATTCTTTCTGAATGGTAAGTATATTAGCAGTATTCAAAATCTCAGGTTTTGAATATATTATCTATTTTTCTTGCTTTGTTTTGTAACTTTGTAGTTGTCAAATTTACTATATACCCAAAAAAAAATTACTATTAAATTAATAGTAGATAACAAAAAAAAACATCAATTATGTGCATAATATTTCATATATAAAATATAAACCGGCCATGTACAGTATATATCTTTACATCTTCTTTGTGATAAGACAAAGAACTTGGCATATAATCCTTTTCAGTTTCCACAGGTTTTCTTTTAGGTATTTTAAGCACTATAGTTGATTGGTAGATCCCTTATTAATATTACACAGTGTAGCTTAGAAGCAAATCAAGAAAATGTCAATTTAATGAAATATATCATATAGTTTGTTGACCTAAAAAAATATGTATACCACATAGACCACATGCAATAAAAATTGGAGAATCAGAACTAATTAATCAGTTATGAAACGCATTCAAGGTTCCGAAAGCAGTAGTAGTTTTTTTTTCCTTTTCTAAGCAGAAGTAGTTATTCTTGCACTGTTGCTTAAAGCTCGTGAAACCGTTTCTCTATAGTCAATTATCACCTCTTACTAGATTTTAGACTAAAAATTCAAACTCGGGGTATACCGCTAGAACAATTTATTTTTTACATAATCGTAATTTAATCAATTCAATTAGATATGTCTGATATTCTATTACTGATGATGTTAACAAATTCATGAAACGATGAATTATCTATTGTAACACTGAAGTAATGATATTTCAAATTATTAATAGTGATCTGAACTTGTTTCATCATCTATCCCGTCTTGTAATATTTTAAAAATTTAATATGTTTAAGTTTCATAACATTTTAAAGTTTAAATTTTTCTTATATCTCGTATAGTTATATAGTTCCTCTAAAGAACCAAAATAAACTGGATACAAACTTTTAAATCACTATTTAATCATTAGTTTTTCTTGATTAATGTAATATTAAGGCAAAGTTTAGAATTCTATATTTTATTTTGTCTTTTTTTGGTGTTGATTGGTAATAGACTTAACACTTTAAAAATGTTTAAAGCTTTCACAGCTACTTTATGTTATATATAAAGCAAGTGGAGAAGTGGATATGTTTGAAGACAAAACATCAACTCTCTTATATCTTCCTTGTCGTCTTCTACTTCTTTACTTCGTCTTCGTTTTGTGGTAATATTGCGCCTGCTCATGGAAAAAGATAAAAAAACATTAGGATCAAGAAATAAATTCAAATGTCTGTCATTGGCTAGGAAGGATGCTTACATTATGTAAATGTTCTCCACTCTTGAGGTGGGTGGTGAAATTTTCAATGCCTTGGAGAGTAACACTGCATTGCTCACAACGCAAGGCAGATTCACCCGTTTCACTACTCTTGTCTTCTAGTGCCCCTGATGATTCCATAGCATCATCTTTAAAAGAAATAGTTCAGAAACATGTAATTATATCTAAAGACGGTACTGTTGTGAGAGAGAGGACAAATACCTACCTGCCAGTAAACTTGCCAGTAAGCATTCCCAGATGGAAGTGGAAGTGGAAGCGGAGGGGACTTCTGGAGATATTGACCGAACAATGTTGTATTCATACCTATATAGCACGTCAAGAGTACCGGAAAACATTGCCCTAGTAGATATGAGCATTACATTAGCCGGGGGTGGATTCGCCCATATCCAATAAAGCATAGTTGCCGTAATGTCAACGATATCTGTTTCAGAAACTTAAAAAAACTTCAAAAAAAAAAAAAAAAAAAATAGAAACACTATGTAACCAATTCAATTTGGATGTTGAAAGACATAATTGGGTAAAGGATTACTAACCACGGGGGACGTGATAAATACCGATTCCAGAGGGAATAGACTTCTTTCAAGAAGTTGGGAGGGACGTCTGTTAGTATGCCAATGGCAGTGATGGTGAGAGGACCAGAGTAGCCTAATTTCTCCAACGCCCGTTTTATACACGGACGGACCCGACCTACATCAACGTCATCGGGAACCGGACACCTGTTTATGTCCCACCAGACCTGAGTTGGTGCAACACCCTCCACCCCTGCCTCTGCCTCCGCTTCTGCCTTCGGCGCTGCCTTCATGCAGGACATTAAAATCTTAAAAAAGAAAATCAAACTCAAACTCAGAATTTGGAAAACTTGGGTCTTTTAACAAAAAAAGAAAAAAACAACTTAGGTCTTAAATCAAGATGAACACGGAAGGTTAAATGACCCACCTCTCTCGCTTCTTATCGAATCTGAGACGCCAGAGAGAAGAAAAACAATAAAACCTATCCGAGGAACAAAATCCGCAATCGGCAATCGTTTAGATCAAATCTTTTTACTCGGGAAAATATATACAACTAGTATTTGGCCCGTGCATACGCACGAAATTATTATTTGTGATCAAATAATATGTAACTAATTATACATTGTTTGCACTATAATCAGTTTAATTTGACAAAAGTTTTCCGAATCCAATTTTGCTGTAAATGGTTTTTGA
Source organism: Camelina sativa (assembly GCF_030686135.1). Lineage (NCBI taxonomy): Eukaryota > Viridiplantae > Streptophyta > Magnoliopsida > Brassicales > Brassicaceae > Camelina > Camelina sativa. The sequence goes on from NC_141890.1 coordinate 30,244,397, forward strand.
AGAGTTATTATTTTTCAATAGGTTACGTGTTATGTCTTGTCTTCATCTATTAATTTTTTTTTGTAAATTGGTGTTTTTTTCTTGGTTGTCTCTTTGTTCCAAAGGAAAAATAAAAATCATTTAATTAACATATTTAAGAGCAATCCATACATCCAGATTTTTAAAAACGAATATAAATGATATATACAGGAAGTAAGCTATGTATTTATATTTTGTTAGTGCCTAATATTTCGTTTTTATTTCAACTAATTTGTCAAACTTGTTATGCTTTTTTTTCTTTTTTTAATCTATTGTTCCAGCATAACAAACCTACATACAAATATAAAGACCATTTTTAGTATAAATTAAATTCCAACAATCACACATCAACTTTAGAAAAAAACATATGGAAGTAGCATCGAATATATATTAAGATGGTTACGAACAAAACTTGGCCTGAGACCAATTTGATAGAGGGTAAGAGAAACAAAAAGAAGAATTATTATGAAGAAGAATTCAAGTACAGAAAGACAAATCATACTTATAATTTGATGAAGAGCAACATTTTTATCAAATTGTTTCTGCAATAGGTTGATTTCATTTTGACACGTTGAGTTTTGATTCCAGGGCTAATTTCCTATCTCTCTCTTGCTGCAACTGTACTTGTAGTCTTCCCACCTAGAGGAAGGTAAAACACACTTTCAAATAACTAAATTTAGACATTCAAAGATATGAATGATGTAGGAAAAAAGTTCATATTACGAATAAAAAATAAAGGCATATAAAATATGTCTTAGAGAGAAGAATTGAATTTGACTGTGTGAAATAGAAGACTAATCTTGTGGTTGTTGTTGTTCCATTTGGTCTTGTTCATCTCATGCATAACAAAAGACGAAATTAAAGTCCTACCCGTGCTGCAAAATCCCATAAAACAAACAAAGATTTGAGGATGAATTACTCACTATACCTAAATCATTTCATATGCATGAACCCAAAAGTGGTACAGCGAAATAGATATCATATGACCACTCAATTGTTCCTAGAATCTATAAGAAAATGGATTGGTATGTTAGTAAGGAAAAACTGACAGAGAAGTGAGCCACAAAAACTGAATTGTAAAGGTTTCTCTTTGGCATGATTAGCAAAACTAACAATGACATGGATTCGTAACTAAAGATGATAAAACTTTTGATATTGAGATCGACTAAAGAGTTAGATCTCACCGATTGAATGTGCAAGAATCCTTGATTGGAGAAATTGTTTTTGTTTCATGGGCCTCCCATCCATCTTCCTATGTTACCATATCAAAACGAAAACATAAATGAGATTAAAGTATAAAATAAACAGATTAAAAAAAAGAATACTCATTGATGATGAATTATCCTTTTGGCCGAAAGTTTTTCAAGTTCATTGATGAAAAACATAGATATTTTTTTATCGATGATGTAGTATAATATCCCTCAAGCTAGTGGTGGAGAAGCAATGCGTCTTCAGATCATATTAAGAAGAAAGAGAGAAAGTTGTAAGAAATTTGGGGATAATAGAAACAAATGCAGATAAATTTGAGAAAGAAAAGTGGCTTTCATAGTTGTATAAAAGAATTGCAAAAAGAAAGACATGAGATTAATGAAACCCTAAAATCTGATCAGAGTTTAGGTTCCTCCATGGTGACAATCATACCTTTTTGTCAACAGTTTCTTATCCTTCCTTTTCTTTTGACTCAATGTCGTCTCCTTCGCTTTCTCCCTTTTCCATTGATCTAGATTTTGGAATAGACCAATGGAGGACGAAGCAATTAGAGGAAAGTATGAATATGATTTTTTAATTAAGTGAGAATTATATTAGTGACACTTTATTAAAACTCAGAGATCGTGGAGAAAAAATAGAGATAATGGGGAGCAGCAGTTGAAGAGAGATTTTATTTTCTGTCGTGTTAGTAAAGTTCAATTGTTTAAAATGTTTAGGGAGTAAAATTTGTTAAATGGAAAAGATTTAGTTTCTCTTTTTCTTTTGGATTTTTTTTTTTCACACGATTTGATGTAACTATTTTTATTTGATTTTTATAAAAATAGAAAATAAATCTGATGTGGTTTAATTTGGTGGGACAGATGACTTGTGTTTTATATAATAAAGTGTTGATGTCTAAATCGGTCACAATTAGAATGTTTAAGTTCGGTAAAAGGATGGTCGAAGTTTTCTTCTATTAATTGGTGTCGAAACACAAAAGACGGGTTACAATACAACTTAGACGAGTTAGCAAGTAATGAACGAGTTTAGAACGCGGACGAGTTAAAGTGGACGAGTCTTCGAATCCTTTGCTTTTAACCTTCAACGGGTAAAAAAAAGCCCCTCTTTGGCGAACGTCGTGTGCCCACTTTTATAGGGAACTGTGTCGGTTCGTCCATTACAAAGACCAAAATACCCCTTCCCTTCCTGAAGGTTTATTTGGGCCTTCTTATGGGCTGGGCCTTTTGTTAGGTTACAGGCCTACCCCTAACAGTAGCCCCCCCTTCACCCCTAGTTCGTAGTTTTTAAGCGAAGAACTATGTCGGGGGTCGAACCTACGACCTTTCTTTTCCGTTGGAGTCCGTCGCGAAAACCCAACTTACCTGAACGGGCGTGGGCCTTCACTCTTGGTCGTTGGGATGATGATCTTTAGACAAGGTTCGAGGAAGCGAAAAGTTGCGCGTGTGATTACGCGGTTTTCGATGTTTTGGGGTCGAATCATCGTGTGCGGTTCTTGACGCGCGTGAGATCCGGAAACTGTACCGTCGCCGAACGCGTACTGCAATGATTGCGTCTCTAGAATTTTCCTTCCTTCCCTATAAATACCGCTTCTTCACCCTTCTTATTTCATCTTCTCGAGCTCTGCTTCCCTTACGCAGGTATTCTTCCTTTCTATTATCTCGTCTCTTTTTGTCAGTTCGTTCATACTTTGTATTTTTCACTATGACATCCTCCCAATCCGTATCCTCCGATCCTTTCGCTGCTAGTCACCTTCGACGAGCTACCTCCTCCTAATCTAGTGGTTCGGCCAGATCTATTCGTCGCAGGGTTTGGTCTCCGGTTTCTTCCGATTCATCGTCGACGGATTCAGATGTCGCTTGGCTTGCAACGATTCAACACCGCCTTTCTTCCGACCCAGCCGTTTCAAGCTCGTCGGGACTTCCTTGCAGGATCCCTTCCTTAGTTGACGAGCAGTTAACCGATGACCCGTTCTTTCCCGAGGAGATTGATTTCCCTCCGCCGGTTGAAGGCGCTTTTGCACATATTGGTAGATCGACGCTGAAGATTGATTCGGCGATTGACGCGGTTCGCATAGGGAAGTTAGGCACTAGGCCAAACATTCTAATTCCGTCTCCGGCTCAACGCCCCTGGGATGCTCATGCCGGCTTCATATGTCTCTCGGAGAAATTCTTTACCGAGTGTGGGCTCACTTTTCCTCTTCCCTCTTTCTTGATGACGTACTTTGCTCGGCGTAAGGCGACCATTTCTCAATTTACCCAAGCAACTTTTCGGAACGCCGTGGGTCTCTCGATTTTGGCCGAGGCTGCAGGAGTCAAGCTGACTTGCGACAATTTGGAAGAGTTGACGATTCTGAATCCGTCGAATCGGACTAAATCTCCTGGAATTTATTACCTGGGTACGGCAAAGAATACGACCCTCGTCGAAGGAGCCAAGGGAAAAACGTATAATTGGAAAGGCTCGTATTTTTTTCTGGAAGTTACTCCTGGGGTTCTAGAGGACCCGTCCATTCCTTGGTTTTCTGGGTGGAACCCTTCACCCGGTAGCCGACCGTTCTTGTTTAACTATCTTTCTGTTCTTGGCCGGGCTTTGGTTTTACCTAACCCCCCTTGGTTCATCATCTTTTTGTAGTTGTCGTCTCAAGGTGTCTTCTTCCATATCCTCCTACTCTTCAAGTTGAGGTTAACGCGATCAAGCTCCTTTGTCCCTACGTCTGGCCGGGTACCGAGTTGAAGAAAATACCAGCTTCGTCGAGGAAGAAAGGTAACTCGATGTGTTGTTGTTTTTTTTTTTTTTTTTTTAAATCAGTTTTTTGGTTCTGGTGCCCTTGCTTAAAACCGTTTGTTGTCCACGATTTTAGCCGGAACAATGGGGAGACTGAACACAAATGTTCCCGACGTATCTACTCGCTACCGTCGGGTTCCAGAGTTTTCTTCCTTGCCTCGTTCGACTCCTCGCTCGGAGTCTCGTCCCGAGACTTACCCTGCCGACATTGGTTCAACCTAGGGAGTTCCTTCCCAGTCTCATCGGTCGGTCGAGACTTCTTCGAGACAGTCTTCCAAGATTCTTCCTCCAAACCGTCACATCGGGCCTGCCGAGATGCTCCCGAGAAGGAAGACATGCAAGGCTCCTCCTCGTCCCGCTGAGGTTTCTAAAAGTCCTCAGAAGAGGAAAAAGGGATCAGGCCAAGAGCGACCGGATCCTTTGAAGAAGCAAAAGACGTCTGATTATGGCTGGAGCTTCGCTTACTCCTCCTCAGCTCGTCCTTTCCCGGACAACCCTCAATCCTGCGCCGAGCTTTTTCGAAATATTCATTTTGGTGCGGGTCGCATACTTCCTGCTAAGAGGATGAAGGAAGAGGATGCGGTTACTGACGTTGCCGAAGCCGCTTTTGAGGTTTGTCAGATTTACCGATTCCGTATGAAGTCCTCTCGTCTGTTTTTTTTTTTTTTTTTTTTTTTTTTTTTTTTACACTCGTTCTCTTTTTTTTTTTGCAGCTTATTGCACGAACTAATCGTTTGGCTTCGCGCTACGATCGTCGCGTTCGTGATCTGGATGGCGATCATCCGGGAGCGTCGAGTTTGGCTGAGAGGGTTCAACGTCTCGAGACCCAGCTTGGGGAGGCGGTTCAATCTAATCAAAGGTTGAGCAATGAGGTTGCGAAGCTTGAAGATCATCGACGCAGATTAGTCTCAGAGAGGGATGGTCTTATGCAAAAGCTCGAGGCGTCAGACACCTCTTGTAGCAGGCTGCAGCTTACCCTCAGCTCGGAGACGAAGAGGCTCAGAGATCGGCGTGAGGAGTTCGGGTACTTTGAGAGGATTAGCGTCTTTACTAATTTGAGCGCTCGTGTGCAAAAGCTGCTAGCCAAATACAAGAGGTATGCTGACGCGGTCATGGCGTCCAGGGAAAAGTTCCTGGAATATAATGAAGCTGTTGGAAACGTACAGATGCTCGAGACGCTCGTCGCCGATTGTCAAATTTCGCTAACCGCCGATGGGGTCAAGGAGGGGATTGTCGCCGTGATGTCTCAGCTGAGGGATGAGGTGGAAAGCATTGAGCTTCCGGACATTGCCGATGCTGATTTCGACGTTGCTTCGGTCTTTGTTGAGCCTCTCCCCTCTGTCCCAGAATGGGTCGCTTCTTTTGAGAGCGGGGGTGACGAGGATCGTGACGAGGAGGTTGAGGGCGAAGTGTCTGATAGTGGGGAGGCTGAGGCTGATGGGACCGAGCAACAGGTTGAAAAAGACGCGAGCGCTCCGAATGAAGAACGTCCTGCTGATGGACGTCCTCTGACTCCTGGCCGGGAGTCTCCAGTCGATGGTCTTGTGTCATAAATTTGTTTTAATCGTTATCGTTCCTGCCGTGTTTAGGGTCGGCTCCTGTGTATGCTTACTTTTGCGCCGTGTTCTGGGGTCGGCTCCTGTATGTTAAACTGTCGTTGCCGAGTGCTGGCTCCTTTTGAATTTTATTACCGTTTTGCGTATTAATTACTTGTCATTTAATGGTTGTGATTTCCGAGGCGTCTGTTACTGGTCGCCTATCTTTGGAAATTGTGCCTCATACCGTATAAATAATCCTTCAATCTTTGCCAAATTCATTTCGTGTTTTGCTTTGGCGATTTGCTGTGTCTTTTGTGTCTAGGGAAAGGTTGTTCTGATGCTGGTAACGACGAGGTCGGCGTGGTTGCGTAGAGAGCTTGATTACTATCATGCTCGCATTCAGCGGTTGAGGGCTTACATCATTGCTACGCGTCGTTCATTCGAGCGTTACTTTGGTTTTTGTCGTGTAGACTGGATCGTAGAATGTATTGAAGTGTTGATCGACGAGGGGTTCTTTGTTCCGACGTGGCAATGGCAACGACTACAGGACGAGCGTTCTCGTCGTGAGGCATTAGTTGCGGAAGTTGTGATACCTGACCTTGAACAAGGCGACCTTGAGTCTATTGGTCGAAGGCCGTTTGAAGAACGTGTTGAGGTCGTTGCTTGTCGGACTCGTATTGACGTGTTGTGTCGTTATATTAGTCAACTGGAAGGCACGAGGCACTACTTTGATGAGAGCAATCGCACCGAGGGGATTTGTGCGTATCTGGAGGAGATGGTCGCTAATGGTGCTAACGTCCCAATGGTCGTGTTGAAAGATGTGAAGGAGTCATGCCGTTACTGGCAGACGACGATCGGCGGGTTAGAGTTTGTCACTCCGTCGGACGCCGATCATGGAATTGAATGATTGTTTTTCTGTTCCCCCCTTTTTTATGTCCAAAGGCGGGGTCGTTTGTTTTAACACTATTGTCGTCGTTCGAATAAAGTCTTTATATTATCTTTATATCGCTGTTTTATTCTTGCTTCGAGTAGCGTCGTGTTGTGAGTCGCAGCTCGGCTTGGATTTGTAGGATTAGGCGCGACTCGTGATTGTCGGCTTACCCCTTTTTTGCGAGTTGTGACTCGGCTTTTATTTTGTTAGGTGCGACTCATGAATGTCGGCTTACCCCTTTTTTGCGAGTTACGACTCGGCTTTTATAGAGTTAGGTGCGACTCATGAATGCCGGCTTACCCCTTTTTTGCGAGTTGCGACTCAGATTTTATAGAGTTAGGTGCGACTCGTGAATGCCGATTACCCCTTTTTTACGAGTTGCGACTCGACTTTTATAGAGTTAGGTGCGACTCGTGAATGCCGGCTTACCCCTTTTTTGCGAGTTGCGACTCGACTTTTATAGAGTTAGGTGTGACTCATGAATGCCGACTTACCCTTTTTTGCGAGTTGCGACTCGGCTTTTATAGAGTTAGGTGCGACTCATGAATGCCGACTTACCCCTTTTTTGCGAGTTGCAACTCGACTTTTATAGAGTATGTTAGAACGTTGATTCAAATATAAAAGGAAAATATATTACTGGTAGTTGGGTCCCGTAAGACGGGACTGCCTACGTACCCCCCGATCAGGACGGATCAAGCCGCTCGTAGTTCCCATTACATGATTGTTCAAAATAGAAAGAGCAAGCTGATCATAGCCGAGCTTCTTTTTTTTTTTTTTTTTTTTTTTTTTAGTAGTAGTAATGCTTTAGATGCATGGAGTTCCAAGACCTTGGTACAGGTTCGCCGCTCATTGTTAAAAGTTCGTAAACGCCAGGGTGAACGACCTTGGATATTTGGTATGGGCCTTCCCAGTTGGCTCCCATCTTGCCGGCGTTAGGCTCGGCGGTGTTCTCGAAGACCTTTCTGAGGACGAGGTCTCCTTCGTCGAAGTGTCGGTTATGGACCTTCTTGTTGTAGAATTTCGCTGCGGCGAGTTGATAGTTCTGAATTCGTAGCATCGCTTTGTCGCGTTCTTCTTCCAACTCGTCGAGTCGATCGAGGAGCATTTGACTGTTGAGTGCGGTATCTTGGACGCGCATTGTTCGTCGAAGGCTCGTACTGCCGACTTCAGCAGGTGCCATTGCTTCCATCCCATAAGCCAGAGAAAACGAAGTTTGGTTGGTAGCTTGTCGTGGGGTTGTTCGGTAAGACCAAAGTACACCATCGAGTTTGTCGGCCCAAGCGCCCTTCTTGGCGTCCAACCTCTTCTTCAAGCCGTCAAGTATAGTTTTATTTGTTGCTTCGGCTTGTCCATTTCCTTGTGGGTATCTTGGTGTCGACTTTCGCAATTTGATTCGCCATCTTGCACAAAAATCTTCGAATTGCAGAGAAATGAACTGCGAACCGTTGTCGGTGACTATCTCGTAAAGAAGACCATGACGACAGATGATATACTTCCACCCGAAGAGTTGGACGTCCTTGGCCTTGATATTGGCGTAGGACTCGGCCTCAACCCATTTGGTGAAATAGTCGGTGAGGACGAGGATATAGCGTTTCTGCCTGGAAGCGGGTAGTGGGCCAATAATGTCCATCGCCCAGCACATGAATGGGTATGGGGCTACGCCGGCTCGCAAGAGTTCAGTCGGCTAGTGCATTATGGAGGCGTGTCGCTGGCACTTTTCGCATCTGGCGACGAACTTTTTGCATTGTGGGCCAGTTATGGCTGTGATTTTTGATTCGTAGTGCCAGGGCTCGTCCACCCGAGTGGTTTCCGCCGGCTCCCTCGTGGGCTTCTATCATGACACATTATGTGTCGTCGCCGTGTATACATAAGAGAAGGGCTCCGGATGCGGTCCATCGAAGTAAGTGGTCTTTCATTAGGGTATAATGAGCAGCTTTTGCTTTGAGCCATCTCTTGGCCCATTTGTCTGTGGACACGTCACCATCGGCGAGATATGACCAGATTTCAACTCGCCAGTCCGTTGGGTCGTTTTCTGAGGGAGGTTCGCATTGCCGACGTGATGTCGCCGTTTGATAGGTGGTTCAAATTTCGTTAGGCTGGTGAAGGGCGAGGCATGTCTCGGCTCGTGTTCCCTCTATGCTTGGCGTATCGATGCTCTCAACTGGGATGATACGTCGTAGGTCCGGGTTGGATGTTGAAGCGAGTGCTGCTAAGGCGTCGGCCTGGGCGTTGTCCCCTCTGGGGATTTTGACGAGCTCGAATTTGTCGAATCGTTTGGACAGGATTTTGACGACGTCAAGGTACGCTGCCATCAGTTCACTTTTTGTGTCGTATTCGCCGCTAAATTGATTAGCAACAAGCTGTGAATCACAGAAAGCGCAAATTCGTCTGATTTGCATCCCGCTGGGGAGCTTAAGTCCGACGAAAAGTGCTTCATACTCGGCGACATTGTTGGTTGCTTGAAACCGAAGACGAAAAGATTGTTCTAAGATTTTGCCGGTTGGAGAAGTAAGGCGGATTCCCACACCGGATCTAAGGTGCGAAGATGCTCCATCCACATGCAATGTCCACCGGTCGTCTTTCGGGTCGGGGGAGGTTGGCCCGGATACGTCTAGTGGTAGCTCGATTAAGAAGTCAGCCAACACTTGGGATTTAGCAGCTGGGCGTGTGCGGTACTCGATGTCGTACTCGCTGAGTTCGATCGCCCACTTTGTCATCCAGCCAGATTGATTTGGACGGTGTAATACAGATCGTAAGGGCTGGTTGGATATGACGACAATGGTATGTAACTGAAAATATGGTCGGAGCTTCCTTGCCAATGTGGCGACTGCCAGGGCGACCTTTTCGACTATCGGGTAACGCGTTTCTGCATCGTCAAGGGATTTACTTATATAGAAAATAGGTAGTTGTTCTCCTCGGTCGTCCTTGACGAGTACGCCGCTGACGGCAGATTCGGAGACTACGATGTAGAGTAACAGGACTTCTCCAAACTTTAACTTGCTGAATGCATCGTGGCAGGCTTCGTTCCATTCGAACTTCCTTTTGGTCTTGAGGAGTTGGTAGAAAGGTAGGCACTTGTCAGTTGACCTGGATATGAAACGATTTAGGGCCGCAATTCATCCAGTTAGTCACTGCACTTCCCTAGCATTTTTTGGTGATGGTAGGTCGAGTATTGCCTTAATTTGCTTGGGGTTTGCTTCAATGCCTCGCCGAGTCACCAAGTAGCCGAGGAATTCTCTCGATTTGACTGCGAAAGTGCACTTGGCTGGGTTTAGCTTCATTCCGTACTTGTTTAAGACGTCGAAACATTGTCTTAAATGGGTGATATGATTGTTTGCCCGCCGTGACTTGACAAGCATGTCGTATATATAAACTTCCATTGTCCTGCCGAGTTGTTCAACGAACATTTTATTGACCAGTTGTTGGTAAGTTGCCCCCGCGTTTTTTAAGCCGAAAGGCATGACCTTGTAGCAGTATGTCCTCCTGTCTGTGATAAACGACGTTTTTTCCCGGTCGTCTTTGTACATTAATATCTGATTATAGTCAGAAAAGACGTCCATGAAGGTCAGCAGCTCGTTTCCCACGGTCGCTTCGACGAGTTGATCGATTCGTCGTAAGGGGAAACTATCCTTTGGACAAGCTTTGTTTAGGTTGGTAAAATCCACGCAGACTCGCCATTTCCCATTCTTCTTTTTGACGACTACTGGATTGGCCAACCAGTCAAGATATTTTACTTCGACGATGGATCCAGCGCTAAGGAGTTTGTCCACTTCGTCGTTTACAGCTTGCGATCTTTCGGGTCCCAACTTGCGTCGTTTTTGCTTGACTGGTTTGTGTGTTGGATTGGCATTGAGTTCGTGAGTTGTGATGGTTGGGTCGATTCCTTTCATGTCAGTTACATTCCATGCGAATGTCGATATATTTGTTTTGAGAAAAAGGATTAGCTTGCATCGCATGACCTGGGTTATCTCTGTTACGATGTTCACACACCATTTCTTGTCAGTGTCGTCCAAACATATTTCTTATGTCGCAGCGATGCCCTGCTGAATTGGGGTCGGCTTTCCGTCGGTTGGTGACGAGCTGTCGTCGCCGACCCGCTGCTTTGATTGCTATAACTTCTTTCCTGTGCGAATCCTGTGTTCGATCAGGAAGCAAGCTCTTGCACTTTGTTCTTTTCGGGGTTGGGAATTTGACGCACTGATGATACGTCGATGGTACTGCTTTCATCTTATGGATCCACGGGGTCCCAAGGATTACGTTGTAGATAGTAGGCTTGTCGATGACGGCGAACCTGAAATACCTGATCATGCTTCCCAAGAAAATTGGCAGATCGATGGTGCCGACTGACATGATATGATCCCCGTCGAAACCGGTCAAAGAATGGCATTCTGGTTTGACGTCACTCTCTCCGATCTCCATTTGTGCCAGGACATTCCTGAAGATCACGTTTACCGAACTTCCGGTGTCGATCAAAATTTTTGTGACCTCGCTTTCGCCGATCAGTAGTTCGACGACCAGGGGATCGTTCTGCGGCAGAGCCAAACTTTCTAGGTCGTTATTGTCGAAGGAAATCGTTGCGTTTTCGGAGCTGATTTTTGAAGGCCACAACTTCCTTGTTTCGGCCTGCTTAGTATAGTCTCTTATTGACCTGACCGAGTCATTGCATCCTGTTAATCCACCCATGATCATGTTTATCCGTCTTATGGTTGGGGGGCGCTGGTCAGCTTGTCGGTCTGGTCGTTGCCGTTTTTCATGAATGATGGCGCCTGGAGTTTCCATTTCGTCTTCGCTTTGATTAGTGAGGGTTTTGGAATCCTTGACAAATTTTCGAGCGATATTCTCAGCTTGCTTGATGTCGCTGTTACCGGGCCGGGTCGTCTTGCTTCTGTCAGATTTGATGACTATCGTCCCTTTTTTGTATCGTTCCATCAGGATTGTTTGGAGGTAACGACATTCCTCAGTCGCGTGGGTGGCACTTTGGTGATAATCACAATACTGGGTCGCGCTGCTCTCACCTCCTTCCTTCCGGATATATTTATTTTCACCGATCGCAAAAGTTCGACGAGTTCGATCTTGATTTCTGGTAAAGTGTTGTCGTGGCTCGACATATTCGACTTTCGGAGCTGTGATTACTGGCTGCTTGGTCGCGACGCTTGTTTCGCCGGAGTGTTTCTTGGCATTGACCACTTTCTCTTCTTCAAGCTCGATATGTTTTGCGGCTCGTCCCAGGGCGTCAGCTATGGTTTCCACATGAGTTAAAGATAGCTCTTCTTTAAATCAAGACTCATACCAAAGTGCGTTCTTGAGTGCAATGATAGCAGCCGCGTCTGGGATCGAGACGTTGACGACGACCTCTCTAAAGTGTCCAATAAAAGACCGGAGTGATTCATTTCGTTGTTGAGTCAGTGTGTATAGGTTGGCATGAGAGTTCTTGTTTTCCATTAGAACAGAGAATTGCTTTAAGAATGCAGTTATCAGGTCCTTGATACTATCGATTGACCCAGGTGGGAGTCTTGAGAACCAGCTTAAAGCGGTTCCTGTCAAATGCTCGGCAAAGACCTGGCAGGCTCCAGCATCGTATTCCGTCGGGCTGAACTGTAAAGGGCCAAGGGATACGCCAAAGGTAAGAAAGAAGTCTCGCGGATCAACCATGCCGTCATAATAGCCCATCCTTGGCTTGACTGCACGTTTTACCGCCGTAGTAGCGAGTCTTTTAGAGAACGGGGTTCGTTGCGTTGCTTCGAGCATGAGATCCACTTCAGGTGCTTTACTTGTTGCTCTATGGAAGACTGCTACCATTTCTTGCATCTTCTCTCGAATTTCTTTCAGCTCGGCGTCCTTTGTCCCATTGTCTCGCTCGTCGATGCGTGGGGCGGGATTGCGCTCTGGTTGACCTCCTTGTACACCTGTTTCTAGCGTCGTCCTGGCTGGGATGAAACTTGCCAAATTTTGCCTGGTGGAGTGGAGATGGTTGATCTCGTCCTGAGAGTTGATCTGTGCTGTAGTCAGCGCGTCTAATCGAGTGTTAGTTCGCTCTTCTTGTTGGTGAAGACGCATCAGTATCCCGCGAAAGAGCTCGTCTATGCTGGAAATGGGTTGGCTACTGAGCAATGCAAGCTGCGCTGGACTCGGTGCTGGCTCTTCGGTCGTCGGGCTGGTTAAGTTTGTCGCAATGACGAATGTCCCTGGGCTCTCTGTCGCCGCAGCCTTTCTTGGGGCGTCCGGAGTTGGGAGTGTGGTTTGTTCCCCTTGATCCGCCGCTAGAGTGGTCGTTCCACCTGACGAACCAGCTTCTTTACTTCCTTCTTTGGTAACAATGGTCATCTCGTCTAGTTGTTGTAGGTCCGTTCTTCAAACTTTCAAAGAAGATTTCGACTTGGCTCCCCCTACCTAGCGCGCCAAATTGTTGATGTCCAAATCGGTCACAATTAGAATGTTTAAGTTCGGTAAAAGGATGGTCGAAGTTTTCTTCTATTAATTTGTGTCGAAGCACAAAAGACGGGTTACAATACAACTTAGACGAGTTAGCAAGTAATGAACGAGTTTAGAACGGACGAGTTAAAGTGGACGAATCTTCGAATTCTTTGCTTTTAACCTTCAACGGTAAAAAAAAGCCCCTCTTTGGCGAATGCCGTGTGCCCACTTTTATAAGGAACTGTGTCGGTTCGTCCATTACAAAGACCAAAATACCCCTTTCCTTCCTGAAAGTTTATTTGGGCCTTCTTATGGGCTGAACCTTTTGTTAGGTTACAGGCCTACCCTAATATAAAGGATTCCGATGTAACCGACGATGATACTTTATTGTTGGTTTTACATGGCCCGATAACGTGGCCTATTAGTTGTAATGACTCTTTTGTAATTGCACATCCTCTGTATCCGATGGCCCATTAATTACTCTTTTGTATGATAAAAGTTAAACAAATAAAATTTAAACCATGGCAATTGTTTTTTTTTTGCTAGATTAACATCTTTATCATAAAAGATTAATCAAATTGCTGTTGACCAAAAAAAAAAAGATTAACATCTTTATCATAAAAGCAAAATGTTGAGGATGACCAACCCGAATAGGACTTGGTTCAAATGATCAAACCTGTATAAAAACAAAAAAATGATTTAAACTAAAATCCTTATATCTTCATGTGTATCAAAACCTAGAACACATAATAAGAACCATGGAGAGAGACAAGATGTACACGGACGACTGTGTAGGCCGAATACATTGATCTATTGACAAACTAATTTATATAGTAGTGGATGTTAAATTTGGTCGAAAGCTAGAAAATCTTGCTGAGCAAGTTTGAGATATGAATTTGGACCAAACTTGGACATTTGCAAATATGAATTTAATAGGCCGAAATTTATGCATTTGATTATTGGAATAATTTTTTATGTAGAGATTGTGTATTATTTTGTTTTGGAAAATCCTTTGTATCATTAAGAGTTGGAGAGATTATAATAAATTTATAGATATGTTGTTGATCTAATGGCAATAAAATATTACGTTTTTGGTCGATTTCTTTGATTTTGCTAATTGAGCTTTTTAAATTGTTTAATTGTTTAAGGATCAACATTACAAAATAACAATTAAAATAAGTACAATAAAAGGGTAAAACTCAAAATATACTTTAAAAATGTATAAACCCAAAATTGTTTAATTGTTCGAAAACCTGGTTCAATTCTCAGCATGCAAACCAGGTTCCTCCTTCACACATATCTTTAAGTTTCCGTAATTGAATGGATCAGATTCTGCATACTCTTTAATCACACAAGCAATATCATCACAAAGGGTAACCGAGTTTGCAGCAGTTTTGTTACCTCGTCTTTCTCTCGAACATTATTGATCGCCGGGAAAAGAAAATCAAAATAATAGTTCGCATATATCAATCACACCATATCATGAAATTGCCAAAAAAGAAAAGAAAAGAGCGCTTCAATCTGCATAACAAGTAGCAACTATCAAAGTAAGTAACAGGCAGAACTCCTTCAACAAAGCTATATTGGAAGTTTGGAACTATACATTGAGTAATGTGGTGAGAACTGAAGTGAGCTCTATGAATATGTAGGACGTTGTATTGAATATAGCTCTTTTGGAGATAGTATCTACGAACCCTTATCTTTATTCTTACATTGATGATGATGGGGATTGAAACTTAAAAGGTGTCACTGGTTTAGCCAATCATATTCTTACTTTTGCATATCCTAATCCATGAGATTTGTTTGGCTTGGTGATGCAGCGCATCTTATGCTTTCTTCTTTTATTTCCTTTTCTCGTTGGGCTTTATTTACGTTTATGATTCTTGGGCTTTACGTTTTGCTTTGAACTACTTCTTAGTCGGTTTACAACCTAGGGTTCCTCTGCTTTCGATGTATAAGTACCCTCTTAGCTTCATTGGAGAGGGCAGACTTTTATTGAATAATATTTTAAAGCTTTGAGCTTTTCTTTTATCTCTTGTTAATCGGCTATTCTTTGAATCAACGATTCACGAGATTGTCTTTTGTTCGGTTATTCTTTGAATCAACGAACAACAAGACCCTCCCTTCTGTTCGGCTATTCAGAGGAATCAACGAGCACAAGGTTTCTAACAATTACGCTGCGCCAGTTTTGGTATCAGAGCCAAAGACGGTCTTCATCCGGTTGTTTAGTTTCTCAAAACATGGCACCGACACGTAACTCTAAGAAAAACGAAGGACGAGAAGAAGAGTCCTTTAACGAGTGGACAGAGCTTCGACACACCCTGTTGTCGATGCAAGAAAACATTCAGGCAACGATTGCAGAATCTTTCCAAGCCCTAGCAGAAACGGTTTTGCACAACCAATTCCCACATCAAGGTGGTGACTATGAAAGCTCGGAGGATAGTCGTGACAACCCGTTTGCTCGTGACCGTAAACCAATGCAAAGACACCACAAGGGAGCGGGAGAGCGAGAGCAAGACCGGAAAGATAATAGGTGGGAGTCGGGTTTTAAACTCGATTTACCGGAGTTCCATGGTGGTATTCGCGGGGATCAGCTGTTAGATTGGCTCACCGCTGTGGATGAAGTGATGGAATTCAAACATGTTCCAGAGGATAGGAAGGTTGCTTTGGTGGCGACAAAATTCCGGGGACGTGCGGCGTAAGGATAGAACTAGAGATCCGTTGATTCCTCGGAAAACTGGATAACTAGGTTTTGAGAGTCCTCCTCTCAGGGCTTTCGCAAAAGCTCTTGGATTTGTGAATACTCTTCACAGTGGTTTATCAAAACCTCTTTAAATCTTTCGATTAATCAATTCATCAATAACTGAATATAATAGGAGGCCTAAGAAGGCTATATATAATAAAGCATAAAAACCCTAAAACAGAGAATATTCTAGAATAATTATAAGTATAAATTGAAAGATAATAATATTAGATATTTGGAAATATTCCAAATATCTCGCTGCATCAGCTCCCTCCGGCCAAGAAAGATTCGGCCTCGAATCTTCAGCAGGGTTTTTAACATAGGAGATTTTCGCAAATCCATCTTCAGCTCCATCTTTTGGTGTTGCCCAATTTTTGCACGGACAGTCTGACCCGAACTTTGCACGAACTCGGTATGACCCGAAATTTGTACCGACCCGGTCTGACTCAAAATTTGCACGGACCGTATCTTGCCCAAAGTTCGCAAAGATCTCTTCTTCAGCAGAAAACCCTAATTTTGCACGGATCTGCCTCTTCCAGGGTTTTGCAGACTGAAACTTTAACGACTTCTGTAGAAGAACCGAAATTTGCACAAATCGAATCTTCTGCATAATTATCACGAACCGGAACTTGCACAGATATGGCAGAAATCGTGTTCTGCACGGATTTCGCACAGATCTGAAAACGCCCGGATTTTGCACGAACGAAATCCTCATCATAAACATCGTAGCTGGGAGGACCATAGAAATCCTTGTATTGCCCGTACAAGTCTTCTGAAAAAACAAACGGACATAAATTCGTAGGATAGAGACACCCAAACATCATAGTAATCAAAGAACCAATTCGGCTCTGATACCAACTGATATAGCGGAAGCTAATAGGGATAAAACTAGAGATCCGTTGATTCCTCAGAATACCATATAACTAGGTTTTGAGAGTCCTCCTCTCAGGGCTTTCGCAAAAGCTCTTGGATTTGTGAATACTCTTCATAGTGGTTTATCAAAACCTCTTTAAATATTTCGATTAATCAATTTATCAATAACTGAATACAATAAGAGACCTAAAAAGACTATATATAATAAAGCATAAAAACCCTAAAATAGAGAATATTCTAGAATAATTATAAGTATAAATTAAAAGATAATAATATTAGATATTTGGAAATATTCCAAATATCTCGCTGCATCACTTGGTAATGTTGACGATATTATTCAAGTTCCAAAAACCGCAAGAGAAAGATCCACGAGCTTTACCATGAATTTTTAAAGAAGTAGAGCTAGCCTTAAAATCATGAAGAAAGAAAAAAGAGAGAGAACAAAGATGACAGGAAGTACCTTGGTTGAGGATAGCGAAATTTGATCCTCGATCGGTCAGATCAGACACAAGCTGAGATGGAGACAGAGTTACAGATTTTTTAGATTATGTGTAACACATTGATGGGGGATCATCATAGATTGGTAATCCTTTACAAAAAGCAAAAGATTTGAGATGTTGGGGTTTCTGAAGATGGAGCGAGAAGAGAGATATATCTAGAACGCTAATATTTAAATTTAGAAAGCCTACATATTGTAAGATTAATCTCCTCTACAAGGATTATCAACGCATTTAATAAATTAAAATGGAAATATTAAAACAAGAAAGGTAAATAAAATGAAACAGAGAAAGAGAATCATACCAACCGTCTAATACAAGCAAACAATAATAAAACCCTATAGTGTTGGTGTAGTTTTCATTGAGGCAAAAGATGTTAGGACGGGTTTTGATTATACTCGGCACAATGTGGTTGGGACAAAAATCAATATCTAGTTCCCAACAATTTGTGAAGAAAAGAACCATACGTTATCGGAGAAACGACGGAGGAGGTGGTGAAGATAGGATCAGTGGATTGCCTGACGATTTGCTCGTGCGGATATTGTTATTGGTTCCAACAAAGGATGCGGTGGCTACCATGATTTTGTCAAAACGATGGCAGTCTATCTGGACGATGGTGCCACGACTCAACTACGTAGAGAACAATAATGTTACTCACAAAAAAAGATTTCTTTGGATACTTGGTGAAAGTGAGCGACGACCACAATCTATTTGGTGGTTTCTTAACGAGTCATTGAAACTACACAAAGCACCTAGACTAGAAACTTTGGATATAGCACTCGGTCCATATTGTCCTACTGATGCTAATGTGGTAAACTGGTTAGAAAATGCGGTTGAACGTAGGGTTCGTGAACTATTCTTCCATCTTATGTGGTCCACAGAGCCTATTAGCTTGCCTAAAAGCCTTTATACATGTGATACGCTTGTGTATCTCCGTCTTTCCAACAAGGTTTTTGTAGATGTTCATTCTCCCGTATGCCTCCCATCCCTCAAAGATGAAGATTCTCTAGTTGGGCTCTTATCGAGTTGTCCTATTCTCAATTATTTGCATGTGGAGCGACATGACCCAGACAATGTGACAAAGTTTAGTGTTAAAGTGCCATCTTTAGTGACTTTAACGTATCTGAACCAAACAGAACTCGGTGAAGAAGATGTAGAGGATATTGGAGGGTCTTTGGTCATAGATTCAGCTATTTTAAAGAAATTCGCCAACATAGATTGTTCCACAAACTCATGCTCGATTGAGAACAAGCCTCACCTTGATAATGCAGTTATCTACGTTAATAGTAACCTTGATGACAAATTTATTAGATGTCTTTCCTCAATTAGGTTGTTCGAGATAAGTCTAAGCGTTTGCAACGGTACTTTCAATCTCATTTATTTGTTTATTTTTTACTATTGTGTTCTTGTGCTCACTTCAGGTTCCGTGTTGTCACTAGTGTGTAAAATACGTCCTATATTAAATTGGTTTGAGCCATTAGTGTCTTTGCTTCAAAATTCTCCAGAACTGAAGGTTCTTCTCATCGACCAGGTTTGTTCCTGCACCATGCATTAACAAAAAGGCCGCAAAACATCAAAATTAGCAAACATGTTATCATGTTAATTACATTACTTGATGTTGTTTGCTTCCCAGGGTTTTCTCAAGAAGATTTTCCACTTTCGTTCAAGCAACCGAATGATGTACCTATATGCTTGTCAACCAAACTCGAGATCTTTGGGTGGAAAAAATATGGAGGAACAAGGGAAGAGAAACAAGTATTAAGATACATTCTTGCCAACTCCAAGTGTTTGAAGAGAGTTGGAATCTCTCTGAAACCAAGATGGATGTGGAATGAAAAGAAGATAATGAAGGAGTTAAAATCCATGTATAGGGTTTCAACAACATCTCAGCTTCTCTTCTCTACTCAATTGGAGTTTGTGGCCGACGTTGAGAATAACTGACTAATTAATCTTTTATATATCAAAGATCATATGTGCCATTAGCTAGTCAAGCTATTTTTTCTGGTTATTCAAGGTATCTGAACACTAAGATGATCTTAAGTTCATTGTTTCTTATATCAAGAGATAAAACTCCAATGTCTTTGTTATTTTTTGGGTAAATCTTTTAGTTCTTCAATTTTTTTTTACTACTTTCCTCTTTGGATAAGTTTATTATGGGCTCCTTTTAATTCTAGTCATAAACTTTGAATTGGCTTTGGTATATGATACACATGCATGCATTGTTCTCATGATAATCTGTGCTTAGTTGCATTCTTGGGCTGTTCCCTGAAGCTATTGAAACAGCTTCAACCAAAGACCTATCTATATAATCAGTCATCTTTTCTTCTTCATGATCAAAAACTCGATCCTATCAAAATTAGGAGGATATATGCAAAATAACCTATATTATATTAGTTATCTTCCTATACTTGTGCACTTACTCGGTTACCCCTGAAAGCATGAAGACTTCTGGTGCTACAAGTTTGGTCTGTAGGACTCTGAAAGATTGGTTCGCGCGTTTAAACAACAACGGACATTGGGTGACGTGGCTATACTCTTGGAGATTCTTTGATTGGAGCACAAGATATATGCATATCTACAAAGAAGATTTAGACTTATCCTTATTAGGAAAGTAGGTCATAGGATGGATCCTATATATTGTTTATCGAGGCCAACATGTTTGCTTAGCTGTTTTGAGAATTATCTTAGAGTCTTGAGCGAAAATAAGCTTTTAGGTTCTTTTGGGTTTTTGGGTAGATTAAGAATTGGTCAGTGACAAGCTAATTTAGCTATGTGTAAAACTGATTAAACACTCCTTGTAAGGTTATTTAAGTGATTCTTAATAAAAGAAGAAGTTCTTTTCATTACTGTCTACATCTTGTTTTTACAATTGGTAGCAGAGCGATCAACCAACGAGAGCTTGATACTCGACACAGATTGAGATCTTGAGACAGAGATGGATTGAGTTAATGAATTGATGATGCTTCAGAAGCCTATGATGTTAGATGATAGAGGTTATGGTTGCTGGAAGGTCCGAATGATTCAGTTAATCCGGAATCTAGGAGAGGATACTTGGACAGCTGTTGAGGAAGGCTGGGAACCTCCTTGTGAGAAAACTGAAGGTGGTGACAAGATCACTAAGCCCAAGGCTCGCTAGACGACAGAAGAGAAGAGCTTGTCAAAGTATAATGCTAGAGCGCTTAATGCTATATTTGGAGCCGTAAACGATGATGAGTTTAATCTTGTTCAAGGGTGTGAGTCAGCTAAAGATGCTTGGGATATTCTGGAGAAGTCACATGAAGGTAACTCAAGTGTCAAACCAACAAGGTTGGATCAGCTTGCTTCTCAATTCGAAGTTTTAAGGATGGATCCAGAAGAAAGTATCTCACAGTTCACTGCTAAGATGAGTGTTATTGCAAATGAGGCGAAGAATCTTGGTAAAACCGACAAGAATACGAAGATGGTGAAAAAATTAATTAGGTGCTTGCCTTCTAAATATGCAGCTCACAAAGCAGTCATGAGTGTCTCTGGAAACACGAATACCATGAAGTTTGCTGATTTAGTTGGTATGCTGAAGTCTGAAGAGATGGAAGTTGCTGAAGAACTGAGAATTCACGGCAAAGGAATTGCTTTCAAGGCAGGCGACACAAGTGATCAGTTGAAAGAAATAAAGGAGATTATGTCCTTGATGGCAAGGAACTTTGGAAAGGCTTTGAAGCGTGTTGAGAAAGGTCAAGGAAGAGAGTCCTCTCGCTGGAACAGAATCGATGTTGATAGACCTAACAATCATTTCAACATGACTGAAAAAGAGAAGGTTGATCATAGAAAAGATGTACAATGTCACGAGTGCAGTGGTTTTGGACACTACAAACCTGAATGTCCATTGACATAGAGGAAGGAGATGAAATGCTTTGAGTGTAAAGGAATTGGTCATTTGAAAACAGAATGTCCAAATTTGCAAAAAGGAAAGAACAAGTCATTTCTGAGCTGTAGCGATTCAGAGTCAGAAAGTGATGAAGAAGAAGGAATGCTTAATCTCTTTGCTTTCAGTGTCAAGAGTGATGATGTATCAGTTGAAAGCTCAGATGATGATGAGGAAGAGTCAATTACAAAAGAAAGCTATTGTGTTCTGTATGACAATTGGGTTCAGTTGTGTAATGAAAATCTGTTTCTTGTCAAGAGAAAACTGAAATTGGAAGCTAAAATCAATATGCTAGAAGAAAAGAAGTCTGAAGTATTGATGGGTGAGGAACTTCCTCCTACTGAAAAGGAGCTGTTTGAGAAGAAACTGCAAAATTTACAAGAAAAGTATGGTTTGGAGAAAGAAAGATCCACAAGGTTAGAAAGGGAGTTGAATGAGAATCACAAAAAAATCAGGATGTTAAACAATGGAGGTCAAAAGCTGGATGAGATTTTATCAATGGGAATTGTAGGATCTCAGCATCGAGGTCTGGGCTACCACAAGGAGGAGACCGTTGAGCTGTTGTCCCGTGATAAATTTGTGAGTTTTGTTAAAAGCAATGCAAATCATGAAATGGAGCAAAACATTCTGGAAAAAGTGGTAAAACAGAAGGTCCCTGTAACACCAACCAGGAACACACAACTTCAATCTAAGCAAAGAGGTTTGACCAAATCACAGCGTGGACGTAGGATCTATGAGTGTTTTCACTGTGGCAAAACAGGGCATATCAGATCTTTCTGTTTCAAGTTTAAGAACAAAATCAAGGAGCTTTGGATGGCTAGAAAATGTTTCATCGATCCTCTTCATTTTTGCCAAGTCTGGGTAGCTAAAAAAGATCTTTACAGTAAGGATTCAGAGAACAATGAAAGAATGTATAATCTAGCAATTCAAGAGACTGAGGAAATCAACCTCTGCTGTAATTTCTCTAGAATAACCTTTGTGGAAAAGACTCTAGAGCACAAGTGGCCTTTACATCAACAAGCAATGAAGGTGGTGATCCTTGGTATTTTGATAGTCGTTGTTCGCGTCACATGACTGGAAATCCAAACATCCTATCAGCTTATGAATAAGTCCTAGGTGGAAAAGTAACCTTCGGTGATGGTGGAAAAGGCTCCATTAGAGGTAGAGGACAACTTGAGGATAATAATCAGCCATCATTGATCAACGTGTACTTTGTTGAGGGGCTTAAAGCAAATTTGATCAGCATAAGTCAATTATGTGATGAAAGTCTGAGAGTGATTTTCACAAAAATCGATTGTCAAGCAGTAGATGAAAACAACAATATTGTGTTGTTTGGGATTAGATCTGGCAACAACTGCTACATGTGGAAACCTTCATCAACATGCTTAGCTGTATCTGTGTTTGAAGTTGAACTCTGGCACAAGAGATTGGGACATATGAATGTGCAGAGTCTGGTTAAGATTGTTAATGGAGGATTGGTCCGAGGGGTTCCTAAACTTTGTGATAAGCTTGATTCAGTGTGTGAAGCATGTAACAAAGGAAAACAAATAAAGGTGAATCATACAAGAGTTCCAGACATAGCTTCAAAAAGGGTGCTTGAATTAATCCATATGGATCTCATGGGGCCAGTACAGGTAGAAAGCATAAATGGGAAGAAGTAATCTTTGTCTTGGGAGATGACTTCTCAAGATATACATGGTAGTAGAAAGCATAACTGGGAAGAAGTAATCTTTGTCTTTGTCCTTGTCTTTGTACAAGTAGAAACGTACGTTTCTTAAGGGAGAAGTCAGAAGCAGTAGAAAGTTTTAAAATACTTGCATTACAACTTCAAGCTGAGAAAGGAAGCATTGTTCAGATCAGAAGTGATCATGGAGGTGAATTTCAGAATGAAGAGTTTGAGAGATTCTGTCACAGACAAGGAATTCGACACCAGTATGCAGCACCCAGAACACCACAACATAATGGGGTTGTAGAACAGAAGAACATGACTCTACAGGAAATGGCTCGAGCTATGCTTCTTGGCAATAATGTTCCTCAAAAATTTTGGGCAGAGGCAGTGAGTACTGCTTGCTATGTCATCAATAGAGTCTATGTTAAACCTGGTACTAAGACCACTCCCTATGAGATTTGGAAAGGAAAAACACCAAACTTAGCCTACTTTCATATTTTTGGCTGTGTGTGTTATATCCTAAATGACAAGGATCATTTGAGGAAGTTTGATTCCAGAAGCGATGAAGGATTGTTCTTGGGTTATGCCACTAACAGTACAACTTATAGAGTCTTTAACAAGAGAACAAGTGATGTAGTATTTTTCTATCAATTAAATTATCAATCCATAATTTACATTAATCAACTCACTAAGAATACACAAAGATACTTAATCTATTCTTAAACAGGAAAATGTTCTTTTGTCACAATCTTAACTAACAAACTGATTCAAAGAAATAAAACAAGACAATTCAAAACAAGCAAAATCAAAGAAACAGAACACAACTAGCAACAAGCTTTAAAAATCAAGATTAAACAAGTGAACCTTGGGCAAGGTTATTGACTTGGGAGATAGCTAACCAATCCTAGATGTCTAAGAAACAAGCAAGAACAATCCTATGGCTAAGAACACTTATGCAAATCAATCCATTTCCATGATAGAGATTCCTATGCTAATCAAGTGATAATCAACAATTTCCAAAAGCAATCACAAGGCAATCATGCATTATAAACAAGTCTAAATACCACTAAGCACCCTAATCATCATTTTCCATTGGCTAGGAATGCAAAGCTCTTGATTAATTTGGTTCAGGAATTTCATCAAACACTTTATGGGCATGGAAATCCTAATATTTAGAATCAAGCTTGATCAAGGCTATCTAGCATTATTAACACTAATCAAGATAGGAAATACATAAATAAAGCCTTAGACATCAAAGATCAATCATCTATCTCCCTAATCTACCTAGCCCAAAGTTCTAAAAGGTCTACTCACTCATGGTTATGATCACACAAAGGTAGAGGTTTGATCTTTGTGAAATCATAATTAGAGATTATAGAATAGGAGATTTGAATAGAAATTGCTATTAAAAACTTAGAAGTATTCAATCATTCAACAAACCAAGAGTAAACAAGCTTAAGAACCCTAAGTGGCTGCTAAACAAGAGATAAATCTCCCCTTAATAGGGTTAGAGTATTTATAGCAAAATAAAAGGGAGCCGGGTCAACCTAGTTCAAACCGGCCCGGATCAAAACTAAAACAAGTGTGGTGATAGTCTCACACGACCATGCTTTGGCTGCTGGTCCTGACCGCTGGTCTCACACGGCCATACTTTGGCCGCTGGTCTTGGCTGCTTGTCTCACACGGCCATACTTTGGCCGCTGGTCTTGGCCGCTGGTCCAAACAATCAGTGCACGTCTACTCTTCACTGGGCCACTGTTTGGCCGCTGCTCCAAACGATCTTCCTCTTACTGAACTCTATCAGCCTGCTCTTGACCGATTGGGATGGCCACTGGTCTTCACTCGACCACCGTTTGGCCGCTGCTCCTGGTTGCTGGTGGTTCTGGTCATGTGCCTCTTCTCCACTTCATTCTTCGATGCTTCTTTGCATCAAAACAAGCCCAAATGCTCTAAATGTGTTGAGATTACTCCAAGAACCTGAAAGATAACACACTAGATGCAAATGCTCCTAAAACAACCTAGGATGACAAGATTATGCAACAAAACTATGCAAAAAAAAGGCTTCAAACCCAACATAAACACAAGATATCAACTCCCCCAAACTTATCTCTTGCTGGTCCTCAAGCAAGAACCAAACAAAAACTGAGAGAGAGAGGTTTGAAAAAGGGATTCAGAACCAAAAAGCATCAACAAAGGATTCAAACCACAGTCCTTAAATGTAATTCAGTGGTGCTAAGATCAATCAAAGTCCTTACAAATATTTTTCTATGCTTTTCACAATACACCACTCTAGTTCACTTTCTATCTATTGGTAAAGACTTGCAATCCTATTGAGCACCTCTTTCACATCCATTAAAGTGTTTGGTGTGATCTTGCAAATGGAAAATGAATCAAGCTCAATTGGTTTAAGGGAAAGGCTTTTTATAAAGTGGTTGGTAATGGTGGTTTTTGGGTGGTTTACTCTCAAACAAAGAGGAATGCTAGATAGTTGTGAAACCAATCTAAGACTGAGAATAATTTAGCCATACAAAGCTTAGCTCTTGATATTCTACCCACCTAGAAGCTTTTCTATCCTTTTTTTCATCTTTCTTATCTTTCTTTCAAACCCAAAAACACAGCCTTATTCAACTTAAACCCTTTTTCTTCTTTACTTATGGTCTTAAACTTTTGAATATCTTTAAGGCTTCACTTTAAACACAAGCTCTCATCATTTTTTCTTTTTTTCTTTTTTAAAACTTCCTTGAACTTCTTTTGATGAACTCCGATTCTCATTAGACTATGCCTTAGCATTCTTTTTTTTATGAAACTTTTCTAGGAGACAACATCTTGACTTTTCTTTCTCTTTTTCTTCTTAAGAGACTTAGAGCTTTTAACCAAACTTAACCTTAGAGATAAATCTTTTCTTTTCTTTTGACCAAATAATTCTTTCCCCTTTTTTTTATTCTCTCTTATTTCCAAACCTTTACCCAAATCAAAATTCTAACCACCTATTTCTTTCAAAACCAGTCCTATTAGCTAGCTCTAAAAGTTCCAAACCTAGCTAAAACAAGAGCCAGTTCTTTGTCATTCTCAATAATCTCAAGATTTCACAACCTATAGCATTATCAACAAAGAGGCCTCACTCAACAAATTATCACAAGGCTTGAAAGAAAAGGTTGGGGTTCAAAGGTATGACAAGAGATTGGGTTAAACAAAATAGAGTGGCAATTAGAGATAGTTAACCCAAATGAAAAATTCCATGAGCTAGCATTCATAGTCCATAAGCAAGATATTTTAAAGATCAAATTAAAGTCCAAATAATATAGAGATGCAGCAATGATCAAGTAAGCTTTACACTAGAAGAAAATGCTTTCAAGTGATACAATGCTTTAAGCTTAGACTCTTCATTTTTTCCCAAAGATTAAACAAGCACCAATGAACTATAAATGAGGGTTGTGGATTCAATCCTAAGACTCTACTTTTACAAGGCAAATTCATCATTATCCCCAATGCAAATGCATACTAAATGCTTCTAGACTCAATCCTAAACACAAGAATGAATATGCAAAGCTAAATGCATTTTTTGGTTTTAAACTTTTTCAATTTTTTTTTTTTATTTTTCTCAAACATAGCTATTAACAAATGCATGACACTAAAAAATAAAAATCAAAACAAAACACAATGTTAGATGGTTAGTCCCTCCCCCAAACTTAATTCACACAGTCTCTGTGTGAGAAAAGCTGGGAAAGAGACGAACAAGACAAAAAATAAAACTCTATGTACAAGGACTTGGAGTGTACCTCTAGTTCATGGAGAAGTTAAGAGAGTAGGAGGAGTTACTAGTGCATGGTGTTGGAGACCTCTCTGCTCTTCTCTTCCTCCTTTGTCTCCTCTCATATGATGAAGCTCTTTGTAGG
Source organism: Camelina sativa (assembly GCF_030686135.1). Lineage (NCBI taxonomy): Eukaryota > Viridiplantae > Streptophyta > Magnoliopsida > Brassicales > Brassicaceae > Camelina > Camelina sativa. The sequence continues at coordinate 30,270,867 of NC_141890.1, forward strand.
TCATAGAAACCAATTGCAGTACTAGCTTCACCATGGACTGAGTGTCTCTCCATCTCATCCTCAACCTCATCTGCTTGTTCCTATCTTGAGTCCACAACAACTTCAGGGTTTGGATTTGAGATACTTGCAATGTCAAGTTTTGCCTCCACATGCTTCAATCTCTTTTGAAGACCTTTCATTCCCTTGACTAACTTCTTGATGTTCTTCCCTTGCCATTTAGCCAAACGCTGGAGAAGATGGATGTGGGTGTGTGCTTCTCTAAGAGACTTGTTTGTAGTGGCTTCTTCAAATGGCTGGAAATCATACCTAGCACTACCATAAACTGGGCTGGGAGGAGCTGCTTGAGAAGTGTCCTCTGCTTGTTTTCTCCCCTTCTTTGAAGTTGTTATTGGAATCACTGACCCATCATCCTTAGAGGAGTACAGGAAGTCATCTTTAATCTGGCCGTATATTCCATACCTCATATAAAGGGTTGTGACATCCTTTTGAGGGAGCAGGAGCCTCTTCTTTTGCATGCTTTAGAAAATGTAGCCATAGCAGACATAGAAACCTCTCTCAGTTTGGCCATCCAAATAAGTAGTCTTCTTGAGGTAAACTGGGTCAAGCCTTGCAATGTCATGGTCAAACTCACCAAGCTCAACTCCTTTTGCTTGCAAAATGGGGGTGACAAGTCCACCCATACTTAGAACAGGGATTTTATCTTTTGTTGTCCAAACCCAATCTTGGTAGTGAAGCATTTGATGAAGAAAAACAGCAGCAACACAAGTATTTTCAGCATTGGAGAATGAAGGATTCCTTTCTTCATAGGTTCTTAAGAAAGGTTGCAGCCCTGCTAGAAGACATCCAAGTTCATTGGCTAGAACTCCTCCAGCTTCTCTTCTTGCAAAAGAGTGTGAGAGAGGACCTTGTGAGCATATCTCACTGTAGGATGTTGGATGCCTGAGTTCTTAACTTGACCAGCTATGTATCTTCCCACACCAATATCTTTCCAAAAAGAATCATACTCCTTAGGGTTAGTGTTGTATTCTAGCCTTGTTCCTGGTTGAAAACCATAGATAGCTTCCAACTCTCCAAAAGTCATCTTGTAGTGCTTCCTTTGAACTTTAAACTCAAAATGCCCAAGATCATTATTCTCCTCCACCATCTTATCTTCATAATAAGTCACTGACAAGGATGCAAGGAACTCTCTTGTTGGCTCAACATAGGTGGGAAAAGCCATATTGAAGAACTGTCCTAATCCCAAAGTTGTGAAGATAGTTTGCATGTCTTCAAGGAGGCCAACATTGTGAAGGAATTCATGATCTGGATATCTAGTTAGAGCAAACTTGACCTTCTTAAGGTGCTTCATCAGTTGGGAATAGGTAGGCTTCTTCTTGATTGGTTTAATCTGCTTTTCCTTGGCAGCTGGAGGTGGTGGACTCACTCTCACTCATATCCCTTTCCTCTGAATCATATTCCTCAATCACAAGCTCCTTACTCTTCTTGCTTGCTAGAGATTTTTGTTTACCAAGTGAAGACTTATACTGAGTTGCTTTCTTCTTCTTCTTCTCAACAACCCTTTCTACAACCTCCTTTGCCTTGGTTTGTTTTTCTCCAGGTTTCAAGTTGGTTCTACCCATTGTTCCTATCAAAAATACAAAAACACTTGAAAAATATTAGTAAGGCTCACTAGGAGCCACAACTTGAATCCACAACAAACAAGTGCTAAGAAGTATTTAAGAGATAAATCAAGTGTTAAGAAGTATTTAAGAGACAAATGTGAACCAACTAAGATACAAACTTTACAATCAAACTCAAAATTACTTCTTAAAAATTTAAGAACTCAATAAACCATCAAACATGATCAATTGGTCTCCAAAACTGCTAGTCTCTTCCAGGATGTTTAATTGAACAATAGACAAGGTAAAGAAACAATAAAACTTAAATTTCCTCAAATTTTTTGATTTTAAGTACTCTCAAGAACCCTAAATGCTCATAAATCAAAAATTTCAAGAATAAACACCAAACATAGCAATTCAAGCGAAATTGGAACCAACTAACATCAATATAAAGCTAAACAACCTAAAATCAATGCATAAATAACTGGCTGGTCGATTCTAGCACATATGGGGTTCAAACTTGAATGAGAGAAAAGGAGAGATAGAATGTCTTACCTTGTTGTCGATGAGTAGTGAAACAGAACTAGCAGGTGGGGTTAGAAGTAATTAAAAGAGCTTGCAAAACCGAAACCAACACACCAAAAATCTTTGAAATCGATTGAGAGATGGGAGAGATACAAAGATTTTAGTGTTCTAAGGGTTTTAGGAGCTTGAAATCGACAAAGAGAGGAGAGATAAGAGAGTTTCGGGTTTTAGGAGGCTGAGAGAAGGAATAAACCGGCCAAAATTGATTTGAAAAGTTGAAAATCAAACCGGTTTACTAGGGGTGGACCGAATTAAACCGAGAAGGAGAAGGAGACTTACCTGGATGGACTCCAACGACCGGCCTTTGCCCGATGGTCACAGCCGATGGCCTCACTCAGCGACGGTTTACCCGATGGCCTGGACCGCTGATACACTCGATCAAAATCCCTCAACGCTTCACGCGGCCAATGCTTTACCGATGGTCTTGAACTGATGGCTTCACACGGGCACGGTTTGGACAATGGCCTGGACCGCTGATACACTCGATCAAAATCCCTCAACGCTTCACGCGGCCAATGCTTGACCGATGGTCTTGAATCGATGGCTTCACGCAGGCACGGTTTGGCCGATGGCCTGGACCGCTGATACACTCGATCAAAATCCCTTGTTTCACTCATCACCCTCCAACGGCCACGGTTTGGCCGCGTCTCTTGCCCGCTCATGGTTGCGATCGAAGACCTGCTTAGCACCCATGAGTCTCAATCAGCCAGGCTTCATATGTTCAACACCAAGTTCACACAAGTCTCCCAAGCTTCCTATTGCTCAAAACTCAAAAACACAAAACCTAAAACACACATACTAACAGAAAAGTAGAAGATATTTACATAAGGATACCATGAGAATGCCTCCCAAGTGCGCTTGGTTTACGTCTCTAAGCTTGACGTTACCGCACCGCTTAGGTGTCTTGAGGTTCTGAGAGAGAAACAGTTGTTCCCTCCTCAATGAAGTCATTGGCTAAGTAGTGCTTCAACCTCTGTCCATTAACCACAAACTCTTTTCCAGCCTTGTTCAGCAACACCAAGGCTCCATAAGGTCTAACCTCCTTGATCTTGAATGGTCCTGACCAGCGGGACTTGAGCTTTCCGGGGAATAGCTTCAAGCGGGAATTGAACAGCAACACCAAATCTCCTTCTTTGAAAACCCTTGGAAGAATTCTCTTGTCATGGAATGCTTTTGTCCTCTCCTTGTAGATCTTTGAACTCTCATAAGCTTCAAGGCGGATTTCCTGTAACTCATTCAATTGTACCAAGCGTTTCTCATGAGCATTCTTGATATCAAAGTTAAGAAGCTTGACTGCCCACATTGCCTTATACTCTAACTCAACTGGCAAATGACAAGATTTTCCATAGAGAAGGTTGAATGGAGTGGTTCCAATTGGTATCTTGTAGGCAGTTCTATATGCCCATAGAGCATCATCCAACTTCTTTGCCCAATCTTTCCTTGTGATACCAACTGTTTTCTCAAGAATTGACTTGATTTCCCTGTTTGAAATCTCAACCTGACCACTAGTTTGGGGATGGTAAGGTGTAGCAACTTTATGCTTCACTCCATGTTTCTTAAGAAGACTCTCAAAGACCTTGTTAACAAAGTGTTTTCCTCATTCACGAATGACCACTCTTGGAATACCAAACCTTGGAAAAATGATTGTCTTGAACAACTTCAACACTACCTTTGCATCATTGGTAGGACTAGCTATAGCTTCCACCCATTTAGAGACATAATCAACAGCCACAAGAAGGAAATGGTCTCATGAAGAAGGAAATGGTCTCATGAAGTCAATACCCCATACATCAAACACTTCAACTTCTAAAGTAGGAGTTTGTGGCATTTCATTTCTCCTGCTGATGTTGCCTTTTCTCTGACATGAATCACACTTGGAGATGATCTCTTGAGTGTCCTTGAACATAGTTGGCCACCACAAACCAGCTTGAAGAATCTTTGTGACTGTCTTGAATGTAGCAAAATGACCTCCATAGGCTGCTCCATGACAAATTTCTACTAAACCTTCTATCTCTTCTTTGGAAACACATCTTCTATAAATCTTGTCCTTACAAAGAGTATAGAGGTAAGGTGCATCCCAATAGTAGTTGTTGATGTCCCTGAAGAACTTTTTCCTATCATAACCAACCAGATTTGGTGGCTCTATTCCACAAGCAAGATAGTTAACAAAATCAGCATACCAAGGACCATTCTCTTCCAAACTCATGACCTCTCCAAGCTTTTTCCAAGTCTCATTGGTCTTTTCAAGGAGTTGAATTGCCATTATCTGCTCTTCAGGAAGTGCATCATTGATTGGAATCTCATTCTCAATCCTTAATCTTGATAGATGATCAGCTACTCCATTCTCAATACCCTTCTTGTCTTTAATCTCCAAATCAAACTATTGAAGTAGCAATATCCATCTCAACAGCCTTGGTTTAGCATCCTTCTTTGCTAAAAGATGTCTCAATGATGCATGATCAGTATGAACAACCACTTTTGAACCCACCAAATATGACCTGAACTTTTCAAATGCAAAGACAATAGCAAGGAGCTATTTTTCTGTTGTAGCATACTTGACTTGAGCTTCATCCAAGGTTCTACTTGCATAGTATATAACATGAAGCTTCTTGTCTTTCCTTTGACCAAGCACTGCTCCAATTGCATAGTCACTAGCATCACACATGATTTCAAATGGCAAATTCCAATCTGGAGCTTGAACTATTGGAGCACTAACCAACTCTTCCTTTATCTTCTTGAAAGCTTGAAGACACTCCTCATTAAACTCAAATTCAACTTCCTTACACAACAATCTTATAAGAGGTCTAGCAATCTTTAAGAAGTCTTTAATGAACCTTCTATAGAATCCAGCATGGCCTAAAAAGCTTCTTATCCCCTTGACTGAATTTGGTGGTGCTAGATTGGTCATCACATCAATCTTAGCTCTATCAACTTCAATGCCTTTCTCAGACAACTTCAATGCCTACCAACACAATTCCTTCTTTCACCATGAAGTGACACTTTTCCCAATTCAAGACCAGATTTGTTTCCTCACACCTCTTAAAGACCCTGCACAAATTAGAAAGACAACCAGAAAAAGAGTCTCCATAGACAGAGAAGTCATCCATGAAAACCTCCACAACATCCTCAATTAGATCAGAAAAAATTGACATCATGCATCTTTGGAAAGTAGCTGGAGCATTACACAATCCAAATGACATCCTTCTATAAGCAAAAGTACCATAAGGACATGTGAAAGTAGTTTTTTCCTGATCATTGGGATGTATGGGGATTTGAAAGAAACCAGAATAACCATCAAGAAAGTAATAATGAGTATGACTAGCAAGCCTCTATAAAATTTGATCAATAAATGGTAAAGGAAAGTGATATTTTCTAGATGCAGCATTAAGTCTCCTATAATCAATACACATGCGATGTCCAATTATTGTTCTAGTAGGAATCAACTCATTTTTATCATTCTTAATAACTGTAACTCCTCCTTTATTTGGCACCACATGTACAGGTGAAACCCATGTACTATCTGATATAGGATATATGATGCCAGCATCAAAGAGTTTAAGAATCTCTTTCCTCACCACATCTCTTAAGTTAGGGTTTAACCTTCTTTGTGGTTCAATGGAAGTCATTGATTCATCATCTAAATGAATCCTATGAATGCAAAGAGTTTCATAAATGCCTTTAATATCATCAATTGAATAACCAATAGCTCTCCTATACTTTTTTAATTCACCTAGAAGAGTAACAGTTTCTTGTTCACTAAGTTCTTCATTGATAATGACAGGATAAGTAGAGTTTTTACCTAGAAAAGCATACCTTAGCCCCTTAGGGAGTGGTTTAAGTTCAATCTTGGGTGCTTTAAGCTCACTCCAATCTTCATTTGAGTCTACTTCAACTGAACACACCATTTGCTCTTTCAACTCAAGGAAGCTTCCATCATCACTAGCAGGCTTGTGAGAGTCAAGAATCTTTTCATACCCTTCACTATCTTTCTTTAGTAAACCAAACTCTCCTTGTTTAACTGTCAAGGTGTTTTGGAGCTCATCTTTTATTGCCAATTCCTCCAAAAGCTCATCACCTAAAGCTTCCATCTTCTCAATGTAGAAAATTTGACCATCAATTGTAGGCTTCCTCATCACTTTGTTGATGTCAAAAGTCAGGGCTTCCTTGCCCAAATTCAATTGAATCTTCCCACCTTTCACATCAATCATTGTTCCTGAAGTTCTTAGAAATGGTCTCCCCAAGATGAGTGGATCTTTTGGTTCTTCATCCATTTCAAGCACAACAAAGTCAGTTGGGATCTCAAAATGGCCAATCATCACTGGTAGATCTTCAAGCACTCCAACTGGTGTTCTAACTGACCTATCAACAAGAACAAGGGTGATCATACACTTCTTGTAGTGAGTGAAACCTAGTGATGCTTTGGCAACTGAGAGAGGCATCAAGCTCACACTAGACCCCAGATCACATAAACAATGGCTAAAAGATAGAGGTCCCAATGTGCAAGAGTGAGTGAAGCTACCAGGATCTTCAAGATTCTTTGCTACTACCTTGTTTTGAATAATAGCACTGCACTCATGAGTTAAGATAATCATTCCTTGTAGAGCTTTCTTCTTCTCCAAAACTGCATCCTTGAGGAACTTGTTGTATGATGGGTTAACCAAGAATGCATCTATGATAGGCATTGTAATAGTAACATCTTTCATTTGTGCATCAAACATAGCTCTATACTTGTCCACCTGTTGCTTCTTAAACCTACCAGGAAATGGCAATCTCGGTTCATATGGTGGAGGCACAAATAGAGTTTCTTTGGCAACAGGAGAGATAAGGATGTGGTACATTCATTTGTTGTTGAGGTTGGGAATAGCTTTGAGGTTTGGCTTGGTAATTCCCTTGAGGTTTTGGCTGATAGTTGGGTTGGGAAGGAAAACCAGGTGGTTTTTATGGTGGATAACTCTGATCTTGTGGGTTCTCCACATTGGTGCTGCGGTAAGAGAGGTTAGGGTGGTTACGGTAATTGGGATTGAACTTATTATACCCTTGGCCACCTACATAGTTGACCTCTTCCTGTCCTTCAACACAAGCATCCATACCTTCTTGATACCCTTGATAGACATCACTCTCTATAACAAAGTGGACTGGCTTTTGATTGGCAAGAATCATCTTATCCATCTTGTCATTCAATGCTTTGATCTCCTTGCGGTGTTGCTCATTCATATCAGTATAATCCCTTGGAGTTCTATCATAATCCTCCCCATAGTTTCCATCACTTTGAGCAAGATTCTCAACCAGCAACATTCCTTGTGCAGCATTTTGACCCAAGAAGTTCCCATTGCTTGTTGTATCAAGTAGCATTCTATACTAAGGCATAACTCCTATATAGAGTGTACTCAACTGTGACTCCATGGAGAAACCATGATATGGACATTGAGAGATGTACCCCTTGAATCTTTCCCATGCTTCACAAAAACTCTCAATTCCCTTTTGAGCAAAGCTTGATATCTCATTTTTTAACCTTGTTGTTCTCGTAGTGGAGAAGAATTTGAAGAGGAAAGCCTTCTTACATTGATCCCAAGAGGTGATGGTGTTATGAGGTAGATTCTTCTCCCAAATGTGAGCCTTATCACCAAGAGAGAATGGGAAGAGGCGAAGCTTGAAGGCATCTTCAGAGATACCATTGATCTTAACAGTCCCACAAAACCTATCAAATTGGTCCAAGTGATCAAGAGGGTCTTCCATTGCCAAACCATGAAATTTTGATCCTTGCACCATGTTGATAAGACTGGCCTTTATCTCAAAGTGATTGTTCTCAACTGGTGGAGCTCTAATACCAGTTCTATGTCCATTGACATTTGGTGCATCATAGGCTCCAATGAGAGGGGCTTGTCTTGGTATATGGTTTGGAACTCTGTCATCATTGGGCTGGCCATTTCCATTATGACCAGCAGCAGGAGGAGGGTTGTTCTCCATAGCTTGGCGGGCTAATCGGCAGTTCTCTCTTTCAAAACGGTGAATGTCTTCAACAGGTTCAAATAAATTGGCTTGGCCTTGACTTCTCAAGTTCATACACCTTGCAAAAGAGAATTCAAAACACCAAAGCAAACCAAGTAAGTAACAATGTAAAGTAAGTGAATAGGCTCAAGCAAAGTTGAAATCCTAATGGTCAAATTGAATGCAAATGGGCAACACCGCCAAATTGATGTAATAATACATCAAGTTGAAATCCTAATGGTCGTTGTAGTATAGTGGTAAGTATTCCCGCCTATCACGCGGGTGACCCGGGTTCGATCCCCGGCAACAGCGCCAAATTGATGTAGTATTTTTCTATCAATTAAATTATCAATCCACAATTTGCATTAATCAACTCACTAAGAATACACAAAGATGCTTAATCTATTCTTAAACAGGAAAATGTTCTTTTGTCACAATCTTAACTAACAAACTGATTCAAATAAATAAAACAAGACAATTCAAAACAAGCAAAATCAAAGAAACAGAACACAACTAGCAACAAGCTTTAAAAATCAAGATTAAACAAGTGAACCTTGGGCAAGGTTATTGACTTGGGAGATAGCTAACCAATCCTAGATGTCTAAGCAACAAGCAAGAACAATCATATGGCTAAGAACACTTATGCAAATCAATCCATTTCCATGATAGAGATTCCTATGCTAATCAAGTGATAATCAACAATTTCCAAAGGCAATCACAAGGCAAGCATGCATTATAAACAAGTCTAAATACCACTAAGCACCCTAATCATCAATTTCCATTGGCTAGGAATGCAAAGCTCTTGATTAATTTGGTTCAGGAATTTCATCAAACACCTTATGGGCATGGAAATCCTAATATCTAGAATCAAGCTTGATCAAGGCTATCTAGCATTATTAACACTAATCAAGATAGGAAATACATAAATAAAGCCTTAGACATCAAAGATCAATCATCTATCTCCCTAATCTACCTAGCCCAAAGTTCTAAAAGGTCTACTCACTCATGGTTATGATCACACAAAGGTAGAGGTTTGATCTATGTGAAATCATAATTAGAGATTATAGAATAGGAGATTTGAATAGAAATTGCTATTAAAAACTTAGAAGTACTCAATCATTCAACAAACCAAGAGTAAATAAGCTTAAGAAACCTAAGTGGCTGCTAAACAAGAGATAAATCTCCCCTTAATAGGGTTAGAGTATTTATAGCAAAATAAAAGGGAGCCGGGTCAACCTAGTTCAAACCGGGTCAAACTCGGATCAAAACTAAAACAAGTGTGGTGATAGTCTCACACGGCCATGCTTTGGGCGCTGGTCCTGACCTCTGGTCTCACACGGCCATACTTTGGCCGCTGGTCTCGGCCGCTGGTCTCGGCCGCTGGTCTCGGCCGCTGGTCCAAACAATCAGTGCACGTCTACTCTTCACGCCCAAAGCATGGCTGCTCTTGGCCGCTGCTCCAAACGATCTTCCTCTTACTGAACTCCATCGGCCAGCTCTTGACCGATCTGGATGGTCGATGGTCTTCACTCGGCCACCGTTTGGCCGCTGCTCATGGTCGCTGGTGGTTCTGGTCATGTGCCTCTTCTCCACTTCATTCTTCTATGCTTCTTTGCATCAAAACAAGCCCAAATGCTCCAAATGTGTTGAGATTACTCCAAGAACCTGAAAGATAACACACTAGATGCAAATGCTCCTAAAACAACCTAGGATGACAAGATTATGCAACAAAAATATGCAAAAACAAGGCTTAAAACCCAACAAAAACACAAGATATCAAAAAGAATGGTGGTGGATTTTGTTAATGTGGTATTCGATGATAGGAGTAGACCTGTGCTGGTTCGTATCGAAGATGAAGAACATGAGATCCAACATATGCCAGTTGTAGAACCACATGTTCAGAAGAACACAAAAGAAACTGCATCATGTGACAAAAATGGAAAGGATGAGCAAATTAGAAGTATTAGTTGTTCCAAATCAACTACAAGTGCATAAGAACCACTCCGCAGCTGATGTAATTGGGAACATGGATGAAAGAACTACTCGACATTTTAAACTGAACTTTCAGGAAATGCTTCAACAATCCTGCTTTGTAGCACAAATTGATTTGTTTCAATACTCTTGCTTTGTATCTCAAATTGAGCCAAAGAATATCTTAGCAGCTCTTGATGATGAGTTCTGGTACAATGCATGTCATGAGGAGTTAGAGCAGTTTACAAGACTTGATGTGTGGGATTTAGTTCCAAAGCCTGATCATGTGAATGTTGTTGGCACAAAATGGATCTTTAAGAACAAGATTGACAATGAAGGATATATTGTCCGAAACAAAGCAAGACTCGTTGCTCAGGGATACTCGCAAGTTGAAGGTGTAGACTTAGATGAGACATTTGATCTAGTTGCACGCCTATAGTCCATCCAATTGTTACATGGTATGGCTTGTCTGCTCGACATTCGGCTCTATCAAATGGATGTTAAGAGTGCTTTTCTAAATGGGTTGCTTCAAGAAGAGGTGTATGTTTCACAGCCAAAAGGATTTGAAGATCCACACCATCCTGACTATGTTTACAAACTTAAGAAGGCCCTCTATGGACTCAACCAGGCCCCTTGGGCATGGTATGAGCGCTTGACCCAGTTTCTACTATAGAAAGGCTTTGTAAGAGGGAGTGTTTATAAAACCCTTTTCATCTATCAAACTTCCTCTACAATATTGATTGTGCAAATCTATGTTGATGATATAGTTTTTGGGAGCACTCAAAAGGAGCTGGTTGATATGTTTGTCAAGAAAATGACTAAGGAGTTTGAAATGAGTATGTGTGGAGAGCTGAGTTACTTTTTAGGACTACAGATTACACAGTCTAATGAAGGCATTTTTATCTCACAGAGTACATATGCCAAACAGCTTGTGAAACGGTTTGAAATGCAGACAAGCAAGCCCAAAACAACTCCTATGAGCACATCGTGTATCTTCACTAGAGATGAAGCCGGTCCAAAAGTGGATGAGATATTATACCGTGGGATGATCGGTAGCTTACTGTATCTTACAACAAGTAAGCCTGATTTGTGCTACAATGTTGGAGTTTATGCTCGATATCAATACAGTCCTCGTCTGTCACACTTAACAATTGTCAAACGAATCATCAAATCTGTTAAAGGTACACTAGATCATGGTTTGTATTACTGATATAATCGTGGCCAGAAAGGAGACAGAAGCTGCAGAGAAACCGGATATCGTGGGAAGGATCACTCGTTCAAGAGCTAAGGAGATGACCAAGGAATCTCATTCACTCATAGCTGACGACTTCATGGTTGTCTTTTTTTGTGCGAGTTTACATCAACCGGACAATGGGGTTTGATGGTGAAGAGTGGTCTTCATCAACTTGACATTGGGAGTGGAATCTCTTACTTGAAAAGGTATGCTCCTTCTTTGTCACTGTATTTTTGTTCTTAGGTTAGGCTTGGCTATGTTTTTGGGTTAACCGTTTGTTGATGTGTTTTTTCTAACAATTGTTTGAAAATTTTCATAAACCGTAACTTGTTCCTTTTATGTCACTGTAAATTTTCATAAACCGTATGAAATTTTTCATAAACCGTTTGTTTGTTTTTTTATCAAAAGAAAGCGATATTAGATTTAAATCTTAATTAAAAAAATAATTTACTGGTTTATTCTCAAAATGATTAAAAATGAAATTAGTCTTGACTTTAAACACACCTTTGATGTGCTTTTGAACACAAAGATTTTCTGAAAAAGTTTTCAGTTGTCTATTCAAAGTGATATACTGAAAAGTATATCTCCTTTGTACAAACCAGTCATTAACTTTAAACAAACCTTCACCTCAATATAAACCTTCAATGTTAACTTTAAACAAACACTAACCTAATCCATTAACCTTTTCTCTACAACACAATCAATGGATTCTCATAAACCTTTTGATAGTGAATCGCAAAATTTCATGGATCTTTTGAATTCTCAAAAAAATTCCAACGCTTCTGCTAATTCCGAACAAACCTCTCACCCTGTCCAATTTAGCTCTCCTTTCTCTACTCAGCCTACTCAATTTTGACCTCCCTTCTCTTCTCAGTCTATCCAATTTAGCCCTCCTTTCTCTTCTCAGTCTATCCACACTAGTCATCTATTCTCTTCTCAACCGGTTAATCTTAGCACCCAATCAGATTCTCAAGACTGTATAGAGGTTACGCAAGATGACCATGAAGAAGATGGAGGTAGAGTAAGTAGGAAGAGGTGGACTACAGAAGAGGATATCCACCTCATAAGCGCTTGGTTAAACACAAGAAAAGATCCTATAGTGAGTAATGAGCAGCGGTTTGGTAGCTTCTGGAAGAGGGTCGCAAACTACCACAAATCAAATGGTGGAGCATCCGGTTCAAACTGTCGAGGGGATAGTCAATGTAAGGCCAGGTGGAACAAAATAAATCATCAAGTTAACAAGTTTGTTGGATGTTACACACAAGCTAGTACTAGAAAGAAGAGTGGAGAATCAGAAGACGATGTGATGACTATGGCGCATGAGATTTATAAGAACGACATTAATAAGCCATTTATTTTAGAGCATTGCTGGAGGGATTTGAAGCATGATCAGAAATGGATGACTGAGGAATGTAGTAACAAGAGGACCAAGCTTGCTTCAGACGGAACATACTCATCGAGTTCAACCAATGATGGAGCTGATGTGAGGCCTCTGGGGGTTAAAGCTGCTAAGAAAAAAGGGAAGAAACCGGAAGTGATTACTGATGTGGAGGATGGTTCGGTAAAAAGGTTAGACCGGATCATAGCAATGAAGGATCAAGAACAAGCAGCTAAAGAGAGACATGCCAAAATGAGATTGCTAGACAGCCTGATTAACACCCGCTGAAGTTATACTTAGGGACAAGCTCCTTGACCAAATGTGTACACACATCTAGGTTTAACTCTTGTTGTGTTGCAACATAATTTTTGAAAATTAAACTTGTTGTGTTTTAGACTTGTGAAACTTGTTTCTTAGATTCACTTGTTGTGTTTTAACTCTTGTGTTACTCACTTTTGTTGTCTTTTTCTTTTTTTTCAGGTTTCGGGTCATCATATGTAGTTGTGTTGGTGTCACAAGAAGGGAAACAACTCTTGATGTGAAGTGAATGGAAGATGTTTGAATGTTAACAAGTTTGAATGTTTTGTTTGTATTTGTGTCGGCTTTTGAATGTTTTGTTTGGTTGTGTGTCGGCTTTTGCCCTTTTGTAACTCTTGTATGTCTTTTGCCCTTTTGTAAGGGTTGTATGGCTTTTGCCCTTTGTAAGGGTTGTATGGCTTTTGCCCTTTGCAAGGACAGTCATGACTTCTCCAGCCCGTGAATGTTTTGTTTGGTTAACCCGTGAATGTTTTGTTTGGTTGTGTGTCTTTTGTAAGTCTATATATTGGACAAAGTTTTCACAACTGCATTTGCTTCTCATCCGTTTCTTCTCTTCTGATTCTTCTCATCTATTTTCTCTTATTTTCATATCGTGTTTTGTTACAAAAAAACATCTTCATTACAAACTCATTTCCATTACAAAATAAACCTTAGTACAAAAATGTCTAATTGGAGTTCTGATGAAAAAATTGATGAAGAAATTGATGAAATGGTAGAGGAGGAAGTTGATGAAATGGTAGAGGAGATCCAATACAACTACTCTCATCCAGAAGTACCAACAGCTCCTATAGTCCGAAGGGTGCACATTAATAGAAACCGCGAAGAAGGCCACACTCGATTATGGAATGATTATTTTAGTGAGAATCCGACTTACATTCAAGATATGTTCCGCCGTCGCAATAGAATGAACAAACCATTGTTCATTCATATTGTTAGTACTATTGAGAATGGAGTCTCATACTTCAGACAAAGACGAGATGCTACTGGACGGCTCGGTCTTTCAGCACTTCAAAAATGCACAGCAGCTATCCGTATGATGGCATACGGATGTGCGGCAGATGCGGTGGATGAATATTTACGACTAGCTGAAACAACCGCTTACAAATGCCTTGAAAATTTGTAGAGGGGGTTATAAATCTTTTTGGAGACGAGTATCTCAGACGACCGACAGCGGAAGACCTCCAACGATTACTGAATATTGGAGAACATCGCGGTTTCCCTGAAATAGTAGGGAGCATAGATTGTATGCATTGGGAGTGGAAGAATTGTCCAACTGCATGGAAAGGACAATATTCACGTGGATCTGGAAAACTGGCAATCATACTAGAGGTTGTGGCATCACAAGATTTATGGATTTGGCACGCATTTTTGGACCACCAGGTACGTTAAATGATATAAATGTTTTGGACCGCTCACCGGTGTTTGATGATATCCTAGAGGGCCGAGCTCTGAGAGTTACATATGTTGTCAATGGACGGCAATACAAAATGGTGTACTACCTCACTGACGGTATCTATCCCAAATCGGCAACTTTCATCCAATCAATTACACTTCCACATGGCCATAAAGCAAAACACTTTGCTCAATGTCAAGAAGCATGCCGGAAAGATGTAGAGCATGCATTTGGAGTCTTGCAAGCTCGTTTTGCAATCGTGAAGAATCTCGCGCTTTTTTGGGATAAAGGAAAAATAGGGAAAATAATAAGAGCATGTATCATTTTGCATAACATGATAGTCCAAGACGAAAGACATGACTACAATTTCTACTATCCATCAGAGTTCCATCACGGAGAAGGAAGCGGAACTTCTCATGTCGATTTAGCATTTTCTACAAATATGTCAACAAATCTAAACAATTTGATGGGCAATCGAAATGACGTTCATGATCCCCAAATGCATGATCGTTTGAAGAAAGACTTGATTGAGCATATATGGCAAAAATTTGGTGCAACCCAACAATAAATCTTGTTCCGAATTTTATATAATATGTTTAATATTTTAATTTTGTAAGATATGTTTACTATTCCGAATTTTGTAAAATATGTTTAATATTCCAAAGTTTGTAAAATATGTTTAATATTCAAAAGTTTTATGTAATATAAAAATTTTAATAATTGTTTTGTCATTTTTGATTATTAAAGTTTGATAATTTATAAACACAAATTAAAAAATTATTATTTTAAAAACTGAGCAACCTTTTATAGGTTCTCTAGTGGAGGGATAATTTTGTTAAAATTCTCTTAGGGTTGCTTTAGTTAATTTAGTATTAATTATATAATTAATTAAGTCAAGAGTAACTTATGATGGGTTCTCCACTAATGATGCTCTAAGCTCCCCTACAAACTAACAACCCCTTCATTCATCAGACTCCGAGTCCACCATCTCCCCTTGCTTGTTTGGCAAAAATGAGTCAAAACACACAATTGAGATAATAAACAAAGAGCTGAGTCCGAAAGAAGAAAGATAAACTTACCTGCTGCGAGAGCATCCTGCAAGATCTTGATAGCCAGACGCATGGCTTTACGATCAGCCCCTGAATCAGCCTTAGGAGCATGGTGAACCAGTTCAGGCAGTGTTGTCTTTGCAGCAGTTTTGCGCGGAGGCGGTTGGCGATCAAGTACCACCGGATGCTAAGTTTGGAGTAGTTGATAGATCAGACTGGGAAACGGAAACCAAAACATGGACTGAGCTTGCAAACCAAGTTGGAGAATCTGGTCATAGACCATCCTGCCAAAATCGAACGGTATTTGATGCATGATCATATATATGACCATAGCTCGACCGGTTGAGATGTACCCGTTGTTGGCAGTCGGGGACCAGTTGCTGCAACACAGCTTGTGCAGCTCCTTGATGACTGGATTCCGAACCACTGCAGGGATCCACTGTTTCCATTGCTTGACCTTACCATCAGACATGAACAGAGCTAAATCCTCCTCCAATATTGCAGCAGTGCGTTGGCGTTGCTCACGAAGATTCACCGATCTGAGACCAAACAGTTCATTGATTCGTGCAGGCGAGAAGTCATACACCCAGTCACGCACGAGTACATCAACCGACTCAGTGTCCACCTTAAAAGTTGGGAGATTGGCCCAAAATTCGTAAACCACATCAGCAACATAGGGTCCTACTCCTGTCACGATCTTAAGCAACCCAGACCTCCTAATCAGGGACTTGAATGTCCCATCATCACCAAAGACAGCACTCGTTTCTGGGGCCAGGGTGCGAGCAGAAAAGGAAACATACCTACGTGCTGCCTCAGTAGAGATAAACCACTTTCGGTCAAACAGGGTAAGGACTGGACCACCAACTCGAGACTTGTTTGAATCCCTGGCAGTACACGATCGCTTGGCAAGGGCTCCCGAGGCAACCATTTCCGATTGTCGCTTGTGAAGGCGAGAGGACATGCTTGGTCCTGGGATCTCAACCGATGGATCAGAGTCGGAGACCTCAACCACGGAAGAACTGATTATGCCCTGCTTCTATTGTGGAGAGGCAGAGGAGGAGTCGCATGCAGCAGGGGACTGAGGCGGATCGGACACCGGGACAATTGGACCGACACGTGAGGATGCAGTGGTAAAGTGCTCAGGAATCTCCTCAGTTTCCAACCCATCGGGGTTGTAGAGAACCATGGTAGTACACGAAGGAGTCGTCGAAGTTATATCTGAAGAGGTTGATCCACCACCAGACAATTGATGTTCCACTGGAGTGATGTCTTACCGTGGTTGCACGAGTCGCTGTAGTCCACTCAGAATAGATTTCATCTCTACAACACGGTTAGCACATATTGACAGTGAAATAAAAAAAAATAAGATCAAGAAGGGGAAAACGATGACCGTTCAATGGACTGTTCGAATTTTTAGATGATGTGATAGGCCTCGATCCTCTTATATATTCCGTGTAACGGGCCAGGATGGGCCTGAGATACACCACGAAGAGAAGCCCATATTGACCTACAGCCACTTGCAAACAGCTTAGTGCAACAATGCTTAATCACGAGCTCGAGTAGAGCAATCACTTAAATTATTCCAGCTCATTGATTAGATGATTCAGACAACACAGAGAATTTCGTTTAGGGACCCAAAAGGAGATTGACACATGAATCATATTGTTGATGGAATTGAATACCTGGAAATTCCTCTTTTGTAAGAAGTGCCAACTTTCTCTTCAGGACTCACACCAAACACTACCACAACTGTCTGAATTGTCAAAAAAAATAGCAGTCGACAATGGTGGTTAGACCTTCACACTGTCATGCTTTCAATCCTTTTATGCCATCCAAACATGCATAGGCAGCTGGAAAATCCTTTGAGGAGGTCGAGAACCATTTTTTTTTTTTTTGATTTTTTTTTTGTATACACACATCTCTCATGTTCCACATGACTTTGTTTTCTCAAGCGCCACTTTGAGGTCCATATATCTTTGTGATTCAGTGATATCATTGACTTCTCAATCACTGAATCTTGTTTAATCTTTTGATGGAGTTGTGAGTCCCTGTCTCTCCTCGGCTCTTTGACCTCCTAATGACATGACAACATTTTACAAGAGGCATGGATCGGCATGATATGCAGCTATTTACCACACAGTCTTTAAGCACAAAGCAACATACTGATCTTTTATGTATCCTAGGATTTCCATGGTCTGATCTGGTGTGTGTCCCTATCATCCAATCAGCACCACTAAAACAAAGGATTAGATTTCACAGATCCCAATGGACTTTCTCAGATTTGTAAATCTGTTAAAGTCCAATAGCTTGGTAAATAAATCAGCTAGCTAAAATTCAGTGCTTACATGATCAATCTCAATCAGTTTCGCCTCAACTAATTCACGAATGAAATGATGTCTAATATCTATGTGTTTGGTTCGTGAGTGTTGAACATGATTCTTTAAAATGTTAATTGCACTTTGATTATCACAATGAAGAAAGATAGAGTCAGAAGCAATACCATAATCAACAGCCATCTGTTTCATCCTCATTAGTTGAGTGCAGCAGCTTCCTATAGCAATGTACTCCGCCTCAGCAGTTGACAGGGATACACTGTTCTACTTCTTATTGTGCCATGATATCAGATTATTTCCCATGAAGAAACATCCACCACTAGTGCTCCTGCAATTGTCTACAGAACCCGCTCAGTCTGCATCACAGTAGCCTGTTAAACTGATGGTTGTATCCTTGGTATAATAGATGCCAAGTTCTATTGTGCCTTTGATGTACTTGATGGTTTTCTTCACAGCCAGGAGATGAGATTTTTTAGGCCTTACTTGATATTTGCACACACACCAACAGCCAAACAGATGTCTGGTCGGCTTGCTGTCAAGTACTGGAGGTTGTCAATCATCCCTCGATACATCTTCTCATCAACATCCTCTCCAGTTTCATCCTCTGAGAGCTTGTCATTTCCACCCATAGATATTTTAGCCTTCTTACTGGTTGTGAGACCGAATCTTGTCACCAAAATTCTTGCATATGTACTTTAAGAAACAAAAATCCCATCAGCTGATTGTTGTACCTGCAAGCCCAAGAAGTAGGTTAGTTCACCACACATGCTCATTTCAAACTCATCGGTCATATTCCTCACAAACTGATCCAAAAGTTGCTGACGATTTGATCCAAAGAGAATGTCATCCACGTATATTTGCACAAACATCATGTCTTTGTTGAGACTGAGAACAAATAGAGTCTTGTCCACACCTCTACGAACATATCCTTGATATATAAGAAACGTCGTCAGTCTTTCATACCAAGCTCTAGGTGCTTGCTTGAGTCCATACAGGGCTTTCTTTAGTTTGTATACATGATGTGGATACTAGGGGTCCTCGAAACCCTTGGGTTGCTCCACATAAACTTCTTTATGAAGAATTCCATTGAGAAATGCACTCTTGACATCCATCTCATCCAATGTGAACTTCAAATCGCATGCCATCCCAAACAAGAAGTGAATAGACTCCAACCTTACAACTGGTGTAAAAGTCTCATCAAAGTCAACCCCTTCTACTTGTGAATATCCTTGAGCAACTAGACGAGCTTTATTTCTCACAATGCACCCATTTCCATCGCTCTTGTTTTTAAACATCCACTTAGTCCCTACAACATTAACATCATTCGGTCTCCTTGTTAGTTCCCATACATCACTGCGAGCAAACTGTTCAAGCTCTTCCTGCATTGCAGCTATCCATAACTCATCTACCAAAACTTCTTTGTGATTCTTTGACTCAATGGAAGAAACAAAACACCCAAACTACACAACTTCAGAGTCCTAAGACATTGGTTGAATGACAGATTTCTGCTTTTTCCCAGCGAGATGCAGAAAATCAATGTAATCGTTTCTCTGTATCAATTATCACCTCTTATTCACGATCAGAAACCTGGTTCTCAACATGCAAACCAGGTTCCTCCGTCACACATATCTTTAAGTTCCCTACTTGAATGGATCCGATTCTACATACTCTTTAATCACACAAGCAATATCGTCACAAAGGGTAACCAAGTTTGCAGCAGTTTTGTTACCGCGTCTTTCTCTCGAATATTATTAATCGCCGGGGGAAAAAAATCAAAATAATAGTTCGCATATATCAATCACACCATATCTAGATTAAATTTCCAAAAAAAAAAAAAAAAAAAAAAGCTTCAGTCTGCATATCAAGTACTTTACAGCAACTATCAAAGTAATTAACAGGCAAAACTCCTTCAACAGAGCTATATTGGAACTATACATTAAGTAATGTGGTGATAATTGAAGTGAGCTCTATGAATAGGACGTTGTATTGAATATTAGCTCTTTTGGAGATAGTATCATACAGTAGCTAATTCACCATAGCGTTTACCCTCCCTCATATTTCTTAGAGCCAATAACATCATGGCGCAGCTCTAGCTTCGCTTAGATCAGCAAAAGTTTCTTCGCAATTATTGGTATATATGGATGCCTCTTCGGTGTATATTAAACATAAAAGTGAAAGTGCAAAACCACATATAGTCTGCTTACAATATTGTAAGCTCTCACAAGTTCTGACGTGGTGACGTCAGTGTTAAGCATCTCAGATTAAAAAATGAAGGAAAAAAATGAGGACAAGAAAAGTACGAACCCTTATCTTTGTTCTTATATTGGTGATGGGGGGATTGAGACTTAGAAAGGTGTCACTGGTTTAGCCAATCATATTCTTACTTTTGCAGATCCTAATCCATGAGATTTGTTTGGCTTGGTAATGTTGATGATATATAGACATATTCCAAGTTCCGTAAACCCCAAGAGAAAGATTCACGAGCTTTACCATGCATTTTTATGGTAGTAGAGCTAGCCTTAAAATCATGAAGAAAAGAAAAAGAGAGAGACAAAGATGACAGGAAGTACCTTGGTCGAGGATAGCGAAATTTGATCCTCGATCGGTCAGATCAGAGACAAGCTGAGATGGAGACAGAGTTACAGATTTTTTAGATTATGTGCAACACATTATTGGGGTCCATCATAGATTGGTAATCCTTTACTAAGAACAAAAGATTTGAGATGTTGGGGGTTTTGGAAGATGGAGCGCTAATATTTAAGTTTAGAAAGCCCACATATGTACAATTAATCTCGTCTACAAGGATTATTAACGCATTTAATAACTTAAAATGGAAAAATAAAAACAAGAAAGGTAAATTAAATGAAACAGAGAGAAAGAGAATCATACCAACCGTCTAAGTTAGACGGTCTAACACACGCAAAAAAAATAATAAAACTCTAAAGTATTGGAGTAACTTTCATTGGGACAAAAGATGTTAGGACGGGTTTTGATTATACTCGGCTCGATATGGTTGGGACAAAAATCAGTATCTAGTGCCCGACAATTTGTAAAGAAAAGAGCCATATGCTATGGAGAAACTACGGAGGAGGTGGTGAAGATAGGATCAGTGGATTGCCTGACGATTTGCTCGTGCGGATTTCGTTACTGGTTCCAACAAAGGATGCGGTGGCTACCATGATTTTGTCAAAACGATGGCAATCTATCTGGACGATGGTGCCACGACTCAAGTAGGTAGAGAGCAATAATGTTACTCACAAAAAAAGATTTCTTTGCCGTTTACTTGGTGAAAGTGAGCGACGACCACAGTCTATTTGGTGGTTTCTTAACGAGTCATTGAAACTACACAAAGCACGATTAGAAACTTTGGATATAGCACTCGGTCGACGGTCCATATTGTCCTACTGATGCTAATGTGGTAAACTGGTTAGAAAATGCGGTTAAACGTAGGGTTCGTGAACTATTTTTGCATCTTATGTGGTCCGCAGAGCCTATTAGCTTGCCTAAAAGCCTATATACATGTGATACGCTTGTGTATCTCCGTCTTTCCAACAAGGTTTTTGTAGATGTTCATTCTCCCGTATGCCTCCCATCCCTCAAAGATGAAGATTCTCTTGTTGGGCTCTTATCGAGTTGTCCTATTCTCAATTATTTGCATGTGGAGCGACATGACCCAGACAATGTGACAAAGTTTAGTGTTAAAGTGCCATCTTTAGTGACTTTAACGTATCTGAACCATTGTGTTCATTGCAGGTTCCGTGTTGTCACACGGTTAACTTCTCCCAACTTATAGCTAGAGTGTAAAATACCTCCTATATTAAATTGGTTTGAGCCATTAGTGTCTTTGCTTCAAAAGTCTCCAAAACTGAAGGTTCTTCTCATCGACCAGGTTTGTGCCTGCACCATGCATTAACAAAAAGGCAGCAAAACTTCAAAATTAGCAAACATGTTATTATGTTAATTACATTACTTGATGTTGTTTGCTTCACAGGGTTTTCTTAAAAGTGAAGATTTTCCACATTCGTTCAAGCAACCAGATGATGTACCTCTATGCTTGTCAACCAAACTCGAGATCTTTGAGTGGAAAGAATATGGAGGAACAAAGGAAGAGAAACAAATATTAAGATACATTCTTGCCAACTCCAAGTGTTTAACTCTGAAACCAACATGGAATTGGATTAAAAATAAGATAATGAAGGAGTTAAAATCCATGTATAGGGTTTCATCAACATCTCATCTTCTCTTCTCTACTCAATTGGAGTTTGTGGCCAACGTTGAGAAGAACTGACTAATTAATCTTATATATATATATATCAAAGATCATATATGCCATTAGTTAGTCAATCTATTATTTCTGGTTATTCAAGGTATCTGAACACTAAGATGATCATAAGTTCATTGTTTCTGGTTAGTCAATCTACTCCAATGTCTTTGTTATTTTTTGGGTAAATGTTTTAGTTCTTCATTTTTTTTTTACTACTTTGCTCTTTGGATAAGTTTATTATGGGATCCTTTTAATTCTAGTCATAAAATTTGAATTGGCTTTGGTATATGATACACATGCATGCATTGTTCTCCTAATAATTTGTGCTAGTTGCATTCTTGGACTGTTCCCTGAAGCTCTTGACACAGCTTCAACCAAAGACCTTTCTATATAATCAGTCATCTTTTCTTCTTCATGATCAGAATTCTCGATCCTATCAAAATTAGGAGGATGTATGCAAAATGACCTCTATTATATTAGTCATCTTCCTATACTTGCGCACTTACTCGGTTACTACCCCCCTTGTATACTTTTAGAGCCAGGTAACTATGAGTCCAGATAGGATATGAAAATTGTATATATATGGTATAAAAAATGTGTATTTGATAAAGAAGAATCCGCTACACTACACAAGGTACAACCAATCCTATATCCTCACATTTTGCAGAGATATTGATATATCATATTATTTATGTTTTTGAGTCTTAATAGGTTTTATAGGATTTTGGTACGGATGGAGCAGAATGAAGCAATTTGGATCGTTTTGGAGCATTTAACCGGATGAAATCAATTCGAAGTCAAATCAGAAGTAGTGGTGTCGATCGACACCACCTTTGGTGTCGGTCGACACCCCAGTACCCCGACACGAGAAGACTCAAGTTTTGGAAATTTTACAAATCTGCCCCAAGGTTTTCCATATTTGCATCATTAGTTCCTGGACGTGTTTTAGGACATATATATATAGTGTTTTTGGGTTTTAGTAATCTTGGAAGTTTTACTTTAGCAAGTTTTATTTTCTGCAACCCTGAGAGATATTGAGAGATATTGAGAGCTTCTGGGAGAGAGATCTGAACTCCTTTGAGAGAAGAATTCATGAACTCCTTTTACTTTTTAATATCTATTGGTTATTATTCAGAAAGATGATTTGTGTTTCATTGAATATGTCTGAGTAGTTTGCTTGTTAGGTTCAGGGTTTTTTACAGGGATTTTATGATTTAGATCTGTTTATTTAGGATTCATTATCTTTTTAGATCTTCATCATATGTTGTTCCTCATATTAATTCTTGATTGATCACCTAGAGTTAATACCTTAGGAAAATAAATTGATATGAGAATATAATTGATTTTCCTGATAAAACCTTTTGATGAGCAAAATTACTTCTTGCAAAGAGATTTGATTTAGTAATTTTGTAACAATCTAAACCTGTTTTTAAAGCTGATTTTTAACCTAGAATTTTACAAAGAGATTTGAATTTTCTGGTTTTAAATTTAGATAATATTTGCACTAAGAACTGATTTATTTTATAAAAGAGTTTAGAGTTCTAGATCTTATTTTTAATTGCTTGAATCCTAATTAATTTATTGATTTGATATTCCATAATTTCCTGAGAAATTCTCTAGACCTAGCTTTTTGATCCTTGAATTTTCACAGCTTTTATTTAATATTTTGCATTGCTTTTCTTTATTTAAATCAACTTGTTTAGCGTAATATGAAAACTCTATAATTTATTGAGTAGTCTAGAGTACTTGTGGAATTCGACCCCTAAGTACTGCAGTGATCTCTTAATTTGAAAGAGTACCTCTAAGGTTTAATTTGAGCATATCATATATTACTATTAACAAAATATTGTGTAAATGGAAAATTGGAACCAAGAATAATGGAAGCACAATAATCAAACATATTTTATTTATTAAGAAAGGTAAATACAATGAAACATAGAAATAGAGAATCATAAAAGGATCATACGAACCGTCTAATATGTATACATAAGAAAAGAGAAGAATAATAAAAAAAAAACACTCATGTGCATTGAGAAAAAGATGCTACGAAACTCAAAAAACAGTCCGGAACAATTTGTGAAGCAAAGAACCATAAGCTGTCCGAGAAATGGAGTTGAAGATAGGATCAGTGCATTGCCAGACGATTTGCTTGTGAGGATCTTGTCATTGGTTCCAACAAAGGATGCAGTGGCCACGATGATTTTATCGAAATGATGGCGAACTATATGGACGATGGTGCCACTAAAACAAAATCTCTTGGCGGTTTACTTGGCCGTTTATTTCGGAAAAGTAAGCGACCACGGTCTATCTGCTGGTTTCTTAACGAGTCATTACGACTCCACAAGGCACATCGATTAGAACGTTTAGATATAGAACTCGGTCCACATTGTCCTATTGATGCTAACGTGGGAAAGTGGATTGCAAGTGCGGTTGATCGCAGGGTTCGTAAATTAGGGTTCGATCTCATGTGGTCCGCCAAACCTACTAGCTTGCCTAAAAGCCTTTATACATGTGATACGCTTGTGGCTCTCCGTCTTTCCAACAAGGTTTATGTAGACGTTTCATCTCCGGTATGCCTCCCATCCCTCAAACGCTTTATCTTGTCTCTGTGGTATACAAAGATGAAGATTCTGTTGTTAGGCTCTTATCGAGTTGTCCTATTCTCATATATTTGTATGTGGTGCGACATAGCCAAGACAACGTGACAAAGTTTAGTGTAAAAGTGCCATCTTTAGTGACCTTTGATTATTATAATTCGGAACGAAAAGTACTTGGTGAAGAAGATGTAGTGAAGGATCTTTGGTCATAGATTCAACAATTTTAAAGGAATTCACCATCGCAGATATTTCGACAAACTCATGCTCGATTGAGAACAACCCTCGCCTTGATAAAACACGTATCTACTTTTGTAGTTATCCCGATGACAAATTTATGAAATCTCTTTCCTCGGTCAGATATCTCGATATATCTCTAAGCGTTGAGACGGTACTTTTCACCTCAGTTTTATTTAAATTATGATCACATTTCCACCAGCTTTTGACTTATGTATACATGTTGTGTGTGTTCATTGCAGGTTGCGTGTTGTCACGCAATTAACTTCTCACAGCTTATAGAGTGTAAAATATGTTCTTTTAATTTAGATTGGTTCGAGCCATTAGTGTCTTTGCTTCAAAATTCTCCTGAACTAAAAGTTCTCGTCATTGACCAGGTTTGTGACTGCACATGCATTAACAAAAAGGGCAGTACAAACGTACTTCAAAATTAGCAAACCATGTTAATTACATTACTTGATCATGTTGTTTGCTTCACAGGGATTTCTCAAGAGTGAATATTTTCAACTTTCGTACAAGCAACCGGATGATGTACCTCTATGCTTGTCAACAAAACTCGAGATCTTTGAGTGGAAAGAGTATGGAGGAACAAGGGAAGAGAAACAAATAATAAGATACATCCTTGCCAACTCCAAGTGTTTGAAGAGAGTTGGAATCTCCTTGAAATCAACATGGAAATGGAATAAAAAGATGATCATGAAGGAGTTAAAATTCATGTATAGGATTTCAACAACATCTCAGCTTCTCTTCTATACTCAATTGGACTTTAGAGTTTGAGGGCTCTTGATATTTAAAGTTGGAGATAATGAACCTCATTGTTTGAGGCGTCTGGGGTGTAAAATCTATATTAAGTTGTTGGGATTTTTATTTCTGTACTAATAATTCATGTTGCTTTCATTCTAAGTTTAATAGAGGATTATAGATTGGTAATCCCTTGTATATCTCCTGTATATTAATAAAGAAGCATTCTCACATAAAAAGCTGACGTGTCGCACGACTTTTTAATAATATAGTCTTATTTCTTATTATTATTTACATCAATATGCCAATGAAATATACGATAATATTTATTTCTATTAGTTTTTAAAAATGAAAGACTTAAAGACCAACTATTAAAATCCGAAAAATATTTAATTACTATTTTTATAACATATTTTCTTATTAAAAGTAAATAATATTTCAAAAACAATTAAAACTTAATTATTTATTTAAATTTTTTAAATGCAAAACTTATTCTCTTATTTTAAAAAATCTGATAACTATACATATATATTTAAAATTTTTAATAAAATTAATTATCACAATAATCATAGAAGTAAAAAAGATCTGATGACTATTCATATATATTTAAAAATTGTAAGAAAAAATAATTATCACAATAATCATAGAAGTAAAAAAACACAGAGAGCCAAATTTATGTTATTCTGATAGAAATGAACCATATATATGTTCGAGATGACATAAGAAATGAAAATACTAATTTATGCAAAAAAACTAGAGCCAACATAAATATGGGAAAAAAAATTAGAGCCAGAAAAGGTTATATTATTGAAAGTAATATTTCACAAATAATTCAAACTTATTTATTTATTTAACTTTTTGCTCAAAGTATGTTTATGGAAACATTTACCATTGAATGTCATTTAATACTTATATTCATATCCAAATAAGTTTATTTAATTCTCTCTAATTAATAATTGCCACCAGATTTTACTTTTTTTTTAATAAACCCTATCGGCCGACCCGATCAGCCCCAATAGAAACGCACCAAAGTGCTTCATAGTGGACTTCTCTCTGAAGGGGCACCCATTATCTGTCCCGAATTTGGAATACTTTCCGACTAATATCATAGGGTAGTCAAACCGCCTGCATTTCTGACTAATAGATAAATCAATTGGGCCAAGACCCAACTGACAGACGTAACATGGGTTAGTTCCTTCCAACATTTACCCAGTTCTCCCTTACCACTGGACCACAGCTGTGCAGACCAGATTTTACTTATGTATTGTGTTCATTGCAGGTTGCCTTGTGTCACACGATCAACTTCTCACAGTTGACATATCGTAAATATGCCCGTTCAGTTCAAATTGTGAAAAGACCCGTCCCGTTTTTTTTTTAAATAATAAATAATAATAATAATAATAATAATAATAATAATAATAATAATATTAATAATATTAATAATAATAATAATAATAATAAACTAAACTAGTTGACCCATACCCACTATCCACCTAACCAAAAACACACAACAGCGGATAACATAACCAATACCATTAAACCAATAAATCCAATAACCATTATTAATTCATTATAATTAAACCAATAATCCAAACAACATGAATCAAAGAACCAGCAACCTAAACCACATTCTAATGACTCATCTCTAGCAACCTAGCAAAGCCAGACAACAACCAATCGAGACATTAGAACATCCTCCTCTTCATCGCCTTGATTCCACGATCACACATTGCCTTTACCTGCACCGCAAACACAAATTGAGATGCATGAGTATTTGATAGACACTCAATGAGGCAATCCTCCCATCAATTGGGCTATACACACAAGCAATTGAGATACTCTAATCATCAAACAACAATCAACAAACAAACTAGGAACTGCATCGACCGACACCAACCATGCATTGACCGACACCAACAGGGGTTGCATCGACCGACACAAGCTTGCATCGACCGATGCAAGACTAGCCTGCATCGACTGACGCATGCTCGACATTGCACGAAATCCCTAATTGCATCGACTGACGCCTCCACATGGCATCGACTGATGCTCCTTGGTCAAAATGCGCTGTCCTCGCAATGCATCGACCGACACACAAAGTACATCAACCGATGCACGTGCCGAGCATCGTTTCTCCTCGAAGCTTCTCGCTGGATCACCGTTCCTACACCAACAACTCGATCCCAAGCCACAAGAAAGCTTCACAAAGCCCCAAATAACATTCTAACAAGCTAAACAACACATAAACAAGCAGATCAGAGAAATCTCCAGCTTAGATAAGCCATGGTCATGCACTCACCTTTGCCAAGAAGATTCTGAACCTCAAACAGGAAGATCTACGCTTCTAGGAAGCTCCTACCACGATCCCAACTACAGATCTCTACAGGAACAGCCTCAAATCTCCCAAAAAAACTCAAGAACACTCAAGAACTTTTTCCTCTCTTTATTTTTCTCCCAAAAACGGCCAAACTCGTCTAATGACGACAAAACTCGACTTAGAGTTTTCCCTAACCCAAAACGCAGCGTTTTACTTAAGCCGAACTGCAAAGAACCAACCTTGCATCGACCGATGCATCCCCTAAACCGGGATTCTGGTTCGCGGATGTTACAAATTGTCTTGAGACATTAATGTCTTTGCTACAAAGTTCTCATGAACTAAAAGTTCTTCTCATCGACCAGGTTTGTGCCTGCGCATGCATTAACTAATTAACAAAAGGGAATTTCAAAATTAATTAGGAAACATGCATGTTAATAACTACATTATATTCCTTGATGTTGTTTGCTTTGCTTCACAGAGACTTATCAAGAGAATGAAAGCCCTTATACTTTCATTTAATGAACCGGATGATGTACCTCTATGGAGGAACAAGCCAAGAGAAACAAGTATTAAGATACATATTTGCCAACTCCAAGTGTTTGAAGAGAGTTGGAATCTCCTTGAAATCAACATGAAACGGAATGAAAAGAAGAAGATAATGGAGGAGCTAAAATCCATGTATAGGAATTCAACTATGATGTGTCTGCATTTTATAGGATTTTAACCTTAGTTTTTACACTTGTTTTGAGTCTTATATTAGGTCCAAGTGTGCTTTAGAGTCTTTTTAGTCTTTTGTGAGTCTGTAAAGGTTCTAGGTCACTTGGGAAGGAAACTGAGCGTTTTGGGGATGAAAACAAGCATCTGGAAATAAAATGGTTGAAGAACGATCGGACTAGCAAGCAGATGGAGCAAACGCAGAAAAGCATCCGAGATCGGCTGAACCTCATTCGAGATCGACCAGTCCCGTACCCGAAGCAACTTTTCCTTTTATGTTTTAAATCGACTTTTAGGGTTTTATTTTACTATTTAAGCACGAGGTTCGACCTCTAGAAAGACAACTTTTATTCTACGCAGCTTTTGAGCACTTGTAAGCTTTGGGAGAAGATCTCTTATCCTTTCTAACCCTTTGGAGAAGAATTCTGAACCCTTTTATTTCTCTTTGCAATTCAATTATGTTTTCTTCATCTTTGATTTGCAGTTCTTTTACTTCAATGTCTGAGTAGTTTTACTATTGGGTTTCGGGTTTCAAAAAGGGGTTTATGATTCTCTAAACTTAGGTTGTTAGATTTGGGGTTGATCTTATTGTTCTTCATCTATTGTTGTTCTTAATGCTTAAGCTAGACTGATCACCTAGATTAAGATCTTAGGTTCAATTCATCGTGGCACCGAAAGTGTTGTTGAGTTACTTTAAAGAAACATAGGTGAGCAAGGTGGACCTTAGCCAACGGAAGTTGAAGTTGAGGCACCTTGTGAACAAATCAAACTTGAACTTAATGCTTGCTTGTTTAGCTGGATTCAAACGGAAGTTTAGGTTCTAGCTATTTCTTTGCATAGTTAGCTAACACTGCGGAAGTAGATTACCTTTATAATTGAGATTTGAGTTCAAGAACGGTATATAATGCTTTCCCAATCTATCATCCAAATTTGTGGTTGTATCTCCTAACTGATTCCCTACGCCCAATATCTTTTCTTGATTTCAAAACCCTTATTTATTTTCTGTTTTTAATCGGTTACTTAAAACACAAACTTTCTCTTTGCCTTAGCTATATTCGGTCTATATAATTTCATAGTGCATCGCCTGGTCTCTGAGGATTCGACCTTGAAGTGTTACGACGACACCACTGGATCGTGGTTGAGTGCACATTAGGTTCTAATTGACCTTTGATCAAACTACATCTCAACTTCTCTTATCCACTCAGTTTGGAGTTTAAGAGCCCTTTGACACTTTCATAGATTACATATTTACATGTATAGAGTCATGAATTAATTGTGCTACCAATTCATATTGCTTTCTAACTACTATATTAATTGGGAAGTACAAAAACTAACCTTAAAATGTGTAAAAATTACATTCAATTGCCATTAGAAAAACTTTATTAAGATTAATTAATTAAATAAATAAATATAATTAATTAAAAAACGAAAATTGGGGACACATAAAATAAAATAAATTGAAGAAAAGTAAAAAAAATCTATTAGAATCAAAACTAATTGGTACTTTAAAAAAAATAACAGCTAAGATTTTAAAAATCTAATCGAATAAAATCTAAAGTTCATTACATTCAAATGTTTTATTAACAGGTTTTCAATAAACATTTTTAAAATACAAAAATTTTATATAAGCAAACCAAATTTTTAATCACAAATCTTTATAAATAAAATAATAACAAAATAAATTATTAAAAAATTTATCAAACAAAAAGTTCAGCCCGTGGTTTTCCCCGGGTTAATACCTAATTCTACATTAATTTGGAGTAAAATCGTCACAAACTCTGAATTGGCCTTTTGGTACATCATCAAATTTACACTGATTGTTTTTTCTAAATATCTATTGTTTGTCTTTTCTCTATATATGTTTTAATGAAGCAAACAACATATTTGCTTTCTAATAATCCGTACGTATTCATACAAAAAATCTGAAAAAATAGATATAAAAAAAGGTGGAGAAAATGGCGGAAGCCTAAAACCACACGGACCTCTTCCTTCTCGAATATAATTTCTAGTAGTTGAAGCTTCCGTCGTTATCTCTACTATTAGAATTGCCAAACATCAACAGATTAGTGCACGTTTTTATATTATATAAATCAGAAGATTCGTTATGTTCCTATATATATTCGGTTACTCCCCCTTTTATCCTTTTATTTTTAGAGCTGATAACTAGAGAGTAGATAGGATATATGTAACATCTAGGGTTTTCGTGCTATGTCGAGCATGCGTTGGTCGATGTAATGGGAGTATCGGTCGATGCAAGTGAACCTTGCATCGGTCGATGCATATCATGTGTCGGTCGACGCAACCCCAACTGATGTCGATTGATGCATGCTTGGTGTCGGTCGACGCAGAGTCCTGGTTTGTTATTGTTGATTGTTGATTGTTGGTTGATGGTTAGAGATGTCTCTATTGCTTGTGTGTATAGCCCAGTATATGGGAGGATTGCCTTATTGAGTGTTTATAAAATACTCATGCATTGCAATTTGTGTTTGTGGTGCAGGTAAAGGCAAAGTGTGATCGTGGAATCAAGGCATTTAATAGGAGGATGTTCTAGGGACTCGATTGGTTGTTGTCTGGCATTGCTAGGTTGCTAGAGTTGGGTCATTAGAAACATTACTAGGTTTCTGGTTCTATGATTCATGTTGGTTGATTTTTTGCATATTGTTTATGTTATAATTATTAGATTATTATTGGATATTGGTATTGGTTATTTCTGTTGTTGAATATGTTTGTGGTTAGATGGCTACTGGGTATGGGACCACTAGTTGTAGTCTACTTATTATTACTATTACTATTATTTATTATTTATAAAAAAACGGGTCGGCTCGTTTCAATATGAAAATTGTATCTATTTAGTATACAAATGTGCGTATATGATAAAGAAGAATCCACTACTATGTAATGTACTACACAAGTTTCCAGCATCTCTTGTTCAGTCAATCCTATATTCTTACATTTTGCAGACTTCAATCAAACCATCCTCATGATCATAGACATATACAAACAGAGCCGGCCCACCCATAAAGCAGGAAAAATAGCTGCTTTAGGCCACAGATATAATAAATGTTGTAGGTACATATATACAAGAGATTAGGCAGGTTTGTGGGCTCTGTATCATGCAATTAAGTAGCAAGTCCTTGTAGAAGTCCTTGGAAAGAGCCTTCAACACAGCTGGCTTTTTCACAGTTTTTTTTTTAAATTTTATTTACAGGTTTTTGTTTTCCTCTTTTTTGGTTTTCCTTTTTTTTTGGTTGGAAAAGTCGTACATTTTTTAAATAAATTTATTACTTTAAATTAATACAAATGAAAATCTTATTATATAAAGTTGAGTTTTGAATGTTAGTCATTACCATGATTTTGACACGTGTCAAGTTATTAACCTGAGATTTTGACATTGTAAAAGTTAATATTTAATAGAGAATTTAAGATTACGACAAAAACAAAAAATTTTGTTTAAAATAATATTAATAATGTAAAATAATAATTATCAAAAAATTACAAAAACTAAGCAGTTTTTTAAATAATTATAAGGAGATTATATATATATATATAATTCATAAAATTTGAAATTATAACATTAGTTACTTATTTTAATTTTAAGTTATTAATTCTACAAAAAAAAATAGTAAAGGGATTAAGGAAAATATACAGTAAATTACTAATTCTAAAAAATGTAAATACACACTTCTATATAAACATAGATCGTCTCATATTTTTTCATCTAACAAAATAATTTATTCAAAAATATTGCTTTCAACTTTGTTCTATTGGTGGAACTTTTTTAATTGGAAGACAAATTTTCCTTTTTTTTAAAAAACCAAAATATACTTCTACTTTCTCTTTTTTCAGTTTGGAATAGGTAATATTTGCATCTTCTTTTTCTAATACTGTATTTTAAAATTTATTGTAGTAGTTTTAAATTGTTTTCTTTAATTTTTATTTTTATCTTTGAATTATTTGAGATTCATATATTACAGTGCTTATAATTTTTTATTATTTCTTTAATTATGTCAAATTAATTTTCTTCTAATTTCTCAACTTTGATTGGTTGGTCATAGAACTTTTTTTGTACAAACATAATTGTTACCATCCATTCAATCCCAAAAAGAGATAAAGAGGAGAAAGTCATTAACCTAATGGCTGAATAAAATAGGCTAATCAATCACAAGCTTACAACAAACATAGATAGATTAAAAAAAATCGTTGTTGATAGATCCATAGGAGCTCGGAGACAAAGGCTACATCATGGTATGTCAAAGAAACTTTCAAGGATACATTGGAAAATTTAACATTAGTTACTATCATTTTGAGGTAGCTAAAAGACGTGAACATGTTCTTTCCACACAAAAGGAGAGCAGAGCCGAGGTTCTCTTTATGGTGGAGGAGGGTGGACACAAGGTTATCTCTCCAAGGAAGGAAGGTGGGGGAGGTTGGACGCAAGGTTAGTTCTCTACATAAGGGAGGAGGCAAAACTGAGGTTCTCTCCATGGTTAGTCATACACTATTTTGATGTAATTTATTTTTTATTTGAATTACTTTTTGAGCTAACAACTTTAATGATTAATAAAACTATGCAAAATGGTGTGGTTCCAATCGGGTGGCTGAACTATTGGAGCTGATATCAGAGCCTGCTTGATTGTGAGGAAAGCCTCCAAGCAAACATCAGTAAACTCAAAAAGGATGTCCTTGCATAACAGTTGGGTGAGTGGTCTAGCTATTTTAGAGAAATCCTTTATGAATCGTCGATAAAATCCAGCATGACCAAGGAAGCTGCGTATATCTTTCACTATTTTAGGCGGTTGTAGATTGGTGTAGAAGTCTCATTTGCGAGGCAAGACTATGAGATTAAGCATAGTCTAATCAATTTGGTTCAGAATTGTGTGTTTCACGGGTTGCCATCGGAGAGTCCTCTAGATCACATCGAGGCTTTTGAAAGACTGACTAGTACGACGAGGTCTAATGGTGTCCCCTACGACTACCTCATGCTGACTTTGTTCCAGTTCTCTTTGGCGGATAAGGCGCTGAGATGGCTGAATCTTCTGGATCCTGGATCGCTCACCACTTGGGCACAATGTAGAGCAGCTTTCCTAAATCACTTCTACACCAAATCGCGCTCAGCTAAATTTCGAAGCAAAATCACTACATTTTCTCAAGGAGGCATGGAGACATTTTGCGAAGCATGGGAGAGGTTCAAGGAATATCTGAGAGACTGTCCTCACCACGGTTACACCCAAGAGAACCTGATGAACATCTTCTATGGGGGTATCGAACAAAAGTACCAGATGGCGTTAGACACAGCTAGCAAAGGAGACTTCTCCACAACCACCGCAAATGAGGCCAATGCACTAATAGAAAACTTGCGGCAAGCAATAGCAATCACGGCACAGACTATGATCGTATGGTGCGGGTCAATGCTGTCGAGACTGATGCTATTAAGGATCTCACAGCCAAGGTGAATCTCCTACTGAAAAGGGATCACCAAAACGTTAACTTGTGCGAGGAACAGGCTGGGGGATATGCAGATTTCGGAGCTGAGACATACCTTGAGGGTACGGAGGAGATGAACTACATAGGAGGACAAAGAAATTTTCAGAATCGAGGCTTTAACCAGAATTTTAGGAATCATCCTAACCTGTCCTATAGGAGCAACAATGTCGAGAATCCTCATGATCAGATCTATCCACCACGACCTCAGCAGAGCAATTTCGCACAGGGCTTCCCGAACAAGGGGACAGGCTTTCGAGGATCGAATTTTCAACAGAAACCTCAAGTCAATAACTTCTCACAAGGTTATCAAGCGACTCCACCACAGGCCGCAGCCTCGCAAGAGAGAAAATTCGAACAGATGATGCATGCTTTAATGGAAAATCAAAAGAAAAACGCCACTAAGGTGAATGTCAAGATCGACAGCATGTATTCTGAGCTGAATGGGAGGATAGAATCATTAAACACTCACATGAGAGTGTTGGAGAACCAAGTGGCACAGTCTGCACCGAGAGTCAAGGCACCTCCAGGAACACTTCCAGGGAAAAACGAGGCTAATCCAAAAGAATTTGTAAATGTCATCATCCTTCGAAGCGGTAGGGAACTTAAAGAACCACAGCAAAGAGAAGGGACTGACCGATCCAATAACAAGACTGGCCAATCCAAAACACAAAATCAGGAAAGCACCTCTGACGAGGTTCCTAACAAAGCTACTGATGGCATTAAAATCTCTGGTACAGCTACTGCTGGGGGGAGGGCAACCTTGCAGACCCCAATCGCCTTATGTACCCAAACTCCCTTGCCCTACTCGTCGTAAGTCCAAGATATAGGAGCGAGAATATGAAAAGCTGAAATCAGTGGTAGGAGCTTCAGGTCAGACTCCCTTTCATCGAAGCAGTAAGGATGGTTCCATCTCTCAAGAAATACATGAAGGAGATCCTCACTGATAAGCTCAGTTTGGAGAAAGTAGTAATGTATATCACGCAAGAATGCAGTTCAATGCTCCAAAATCAAATGCCAGAAAAATGTGGAGATCCAGGACCGTTTACTTTTCCTTGCACAATAGGAGATCTCAAGTTCAATAAATGCCTCTGCGATTTAGGAGCAAGTGTGAGCCTGATGCCACTCAGCGTTGCAACGCGACTTGGTCTATACACTTTCAAGCCGACCCAAGTCACTTTAGTCCTAGCTGATCACTCTACCCGACATCCAGAAGGGGTATTGGAGAGCCTACCAGTGCAAATTGGGAACTTCTATATACCCACTGACTTCATTGTTTTGAAACTCGACGAGGAATCCCAAGAACCCATTCTACTTGGAAGACCTTTCTTGGCCACGGATGGTGCAATGATAAACGTCTGAGAGGGAAAAATTTATTTGCACATGGATGATTTGGTCTTGAGATTCAACCTGGAGAAAGTAGCTAAGAAACCCACAATCGATGGCCAAACCTTCTGGGTTGACACAATTTGAGAAATAGCTGACGAGATCTATGAAGAAGTGTGTACAAGTGATCACCTGGCCGTGGCATTGACAAAGAAGGAACCAGAGCTGGGATACCTGTCTGAGGAGACTGTGAAGATGGCAAAGACACTCGATGCTGCAACAGTTCTGGGAAATGAGGTCCTATTCGTCAATTTGCAAACTGGACTGACCGATCTGGAAACTGAATTGACCGATCCAGCTCCTCCTGTGGAAATAACCGATAAAAGCGATCGGTTGACCATTCTTGGCGATGGATCAACCAATCCCGAGATCTGCTCTGGGACCAAGGAGAACCAGGAGGACTGGAGCGAACTCAAAGCTCCAAATTTGGACTTGAAACCACTCCCTGAAGGGCTAAGGTACACTTATCTTGGACCTAACTCCACCTATCCTGTTATTATCAATTCTAACCTGAATAATATTGAGACCGCACTCTTGCTCTGCGAGTTAAGAAAATATAGGAAGACTTTGGGCTATTCCTTAGATGATATTTCAAGTATATCATTGGAGTTATGCTCACACCTTATTCACCTTGAAGACCCTTCTAAGTCGTCCATCGAACATCAAAGAAGGCTGAATCGAAACCTCAAGGAAGTGGTGAAGAAGGAGATCCTTAAACTATTGGGAGCCGGAGTTATTTTCCCAATCTCTGACAGCACTTGGGTGAGCCCAGTCCATGTATTGCCAAAGAAAGGAGGGGTGACAGTAGTTGCAAATGAAAAGAACGAGTTGATCCCCACCAAGAAGGTAACAGGATATCGGATGTGCATCGACTACCGCAAGCTCAATGCAGCCACCAGTAAGGACCACTTCCCCCTTCCATTCATTGACCAAATGCTTGAGCGCTTAGCAAACCACCCTTATTACTGCTTCCTTGATGGTTACTCCGGTTTCTTTCAGATTCCGATTCACCCGGATGATCAGGAGAAAACTACTTTCACTTGCTCTTATGGCACATTCGCTTACCGACGGATGCCTTTTGGGTTATGAAATGCCCCGACAACGAAGCCAAATTGATCAAAGGTCAATTAAAACCCAAGGTGCACTCAACCACGATCTAGTGGTGTCGTCATAGCACTTCAGGGTCGAATCCACAGAGACCAAACAATGCACTATAAAATTGTAAAGATCAAATCTAGCTAAGGAAAAAGGAAATTTTTGTGACAAGTAATTATCAAAACAGGAAAAATAAAAGAGTGCTTAAATTCAGAGAAAAGTATTGGGCATTGGGAGTCTATTAGGAATTATGATCACTAATTCAGATGATAGATTGGGAAAGCATTAGATACCGTTCTTGAACTCAAATCTCGAATGTAAAACTAACCTATTGTCGCAGTGTTAGTTATCTATGCAAGGAATTGATTAAACTCTAAACCGTCGTTTGAATCTAGCAATCCTAGCAAGCAATAAGTTCAAGTTTGATTTTGTTCACAAGGTGCCTTAACTTCAACTTTCGTTGGTTAAGGATCACCTTGCTCACCTATGTTCTTTTCAAGCAATTCAACAACACTTTTGATGTCTAGATGAATCAAACCTACAATCATAAACTAGGTAGCTAATCTAGTTTAAGCGTTAAGAATAACAATAGAGGAAGAACACAATAGATCAATCCCAAATCTAACAACCTAAGTTCAGAGAATCATAAAACCCCTTTTGAAACCCGAAACCCAACAGAGAGACTACTCAGACATAGAAATCAAAGAACAGCAAATCAAAGATGAAGAAAACATGTTTGAATTGCAAAGAGAAAACAAAAGGGTTCAGAATTCTTCTCCAAAAGGTTAAAAAGGATAAGAGATCTTCTCCCAAAGCTTACAAGTACTCAAAAGCTGCGTATAATAAAAAGGTGCCTCTCTAGAGGTCGAGCCTCGTGCTTAAATAGTAAAAATAAAACTCTAAAAGTCGGTTTGAAACATAAAAGGAAAAGTTGTTTCGGGGACAGGACTGGTCGATCTCGAGCGAGGATCAGTCGATCCGGAATGTTTTTCTGCTCTCACTCCATCTGCTTGCTAGCCCGATCAGTCTTCAACCAATTAAGCTCTAGATGCATATTTTCATCCCCAAAGCTCTCAGATTCCTTCCAAAGTCACCTAGAACCTGTAAAGACTCACACAAGACTAAAAAGACTCTAAAAGCACACTTGGACTTAACAAAAGACTCAAAACAAATACAAAAACTATTGTTAAAATCTTATAAAATGCAGACACATCAGTATTGTAGCAAAAAGAAAATTTATAGTACAATATATTTTATTAAATTTAATTTTATTTACAAAAATTTAAACCCGCACATTGGACGTATCCTTATCTAGTGGAATATATAATAAGAGGGGGTATTCAATTTGATATTTTAAGGATTTGGTAGGATTTTGATATTTTAGAATTTTGAAAGATTTAGGAGATTTATAGGAGATTCGATTGTGTTTTAGAGTTTTTCTATTTAAGAAAAAAGAAAATTCTCCAAGATTCTATGAGATTTTATATTAAACTTTGGATGATTTTAAAATATTTTACAACACAAAAAAAAAATCTATGTCAAAATATTTATTAAATTCTGAGGAAGACGATAACTTTATCGCCACCACCACACATTCTAGTAACATATTCACCAAGTAACATTTTCGATTGTTGAGATGTGAGTTCTTGATTAAAATTTGCAGGATGGGAAAGAATGGTTCTGCAAATCTTATATCTTGGTCCCTCGAATCTCTTGGAACCAAACGCAAGCTTCACAAAAATGTCGCAAAAGCTGATCGTTTCTCCCATTGTAAAGACTTTGGTCTTGAGCAAAGTCCCTGAGAAGGTTCCTTATCTATCTGTTTAAATCTTTTTTGGTCCAAAACGGGGTTTGTTTTGATGTGATCATCGCAAATGATTCAGGTAAGGGATTGGATCGATGAGATAGCCCGTGACTGGAGATTTAAAAGGATTATCCCAGCTCATTTCGAAGCTCCAATAAAAACGCAGGAAGATCAGAGTTTCTAGCTGCGTTTGGGTTCCTAGACGATCTTCTAGGGGAAAGATATGTAACTCGTCCTTCACTCTCTCTACTCTTCACTTCGCTAATGGGAAAAGCAGAGAGCTATTTTCGTTAGAGTTGTTGTCGGACTTGATTTTTTACGGATAATTTTTTTTTTGTGAAATCCTTTAAAATCATAACTTCAAAACATAGGATTTTGTTACTCATATTTGTCAACTAAAAAAACAAAAAAAGTCTTGTAGAATCGTTCAAAGTAGCATTTTTTAAAAAGTTGTGATATTTTGAATAACACTAGATTTCAAGTAAGTTTTATAAATCCATGATTGAATAACATGAAATTTTAAATTATTTTAGATGATTTTACATAAATTTTAAGTTGAATAACACTGGATTTTAAAAGATTTTTTAGAATCATCAATTGAATAACAATTGATTTTAAAAATACTTTAAAATCTTCTAAAATATAAGTTGAATACCTCCTGAACATCAGTAACAAAATATTGTGTAAATGGAAAACTGGAACCAAAAAAAATGGAAGCACAATAATCAAAAATATCTTATTCAAATAAAAAAGTAAATACAATGAAACAGGGAAAGAGAGAATCATAAAAGGATCATATGAACCGTGTAATATGTATACATGAGAAAAGAAAAGAAAATAATATAAAGAAAAAAAAAAACACTCTTTTTGACAAAAATAAAATAAAATAAAAAGAAAACACTCAAGTGCATTGAGAAAAAGATGCTACGAAACTAAAAAAAAACAGTGCCCATCGATTTCTGAAGCAAAGAACCATAAGCTGTCCGAGATATGGAGTTTGAAGATAGGATCAGTGCAGTGCCAGACGATTTGCTTTTGAGGATCTTGTTATTGGTTCCAACAAAGGATGCAGTGGCCACGATGATTTTATCGAAACGATGGCGATCTGTATGGACAATGTTGCCACAACTTGAGTACACAGAGATCGGAGATTTTGCTCACAGAACAAATTTTCTTGGCGGTTTTAGCCGTTTATTTGGAAAAAGTAAGCGGGCACACCAGAGTCTATTTGGCGGTTTGTTAACGAGTCACTTAAACTACACAAAGCACATCAATTAGAAAGTTTGAATATAGAACTCGGTCCACATTGTCCTATTGATGCTAATGTGGGAAAGTGGTTAGCATATGCGGTTGATCGCAGGGTTTGTAAACTATGTTTTCAGCTCATGTGGTCCGCAGAGCCTATTAGCTTGCCCAAAAGCCTTTATACATGTGATACGCTTGTAAATCTCCGTCTTTCCAACAAGGTTTATGTAGATGTTTCATCTTCTCCAGTATGCCTCCCATCCCTCAAACGTCTTGAGCTTGTCTCTGTGGTATACAAAGATGAAGATTCTCTTGTTAGGCTCTTATCTAGTTGTCCTATTCTCGAATATTTGTATGTGGAGCGACATAGCCAAGACAACGTGACAAAGTTTAGTGTAAAAGTGCCATCTTTGGTGACCTTAAAGTATGTTAATCTGAACCCAAAAGTAGAGGATATTAATCTGAACCCAAAAAGTAGAGGATATTGAAGGAACAACTTTGGTCATAGATTCAGAAAATTTAAAGGAATTAGCCATCGGAGATATTTCGACAAACTCATGCTCGATTGAGAACGAGCCTAGCCTTGATAAAGCAGGTTTATGCTATTTTCGTTATCCTGATGACAAATTTATGAAATCTCTTTCCTCGGTCAGATATCTCGATATATGTCTAAACGTTGAAACGGTACTAAGTTTAATTAACCTCATTTTTTTATATATATATTGTTATGATCACATTAATTGATTTCCACCAGATTATACAACTTACTTACTTATGTACGTGTTGTGTTCATATTGCAGGTTGCGTGGTGTCACGCCATCAACATCTCACAAGTTACAGATTGTAAAATATATCCTTTCAAGTTAGACTGGTGTGAGCCATTTGTGTCTTTGCTTCATAATTCTCCTGAACTGAAATTTCTTCTCATCGACCAGGTTTGTGCCTGCACCATGCATTTTACAGTAAAAGAAGTAGCAAACACATGTTTAATTGTTGTTTTTGCTTCACAGGGACTTCTCAAGAATTAAGACTTTCCACTTTCGTTCAAGCAACCAGATGGTGTACCTCTATGCTTGTCAACGAAACTCGAGATGTTTTTGAGTGGGAAGAATATAGAGGAACAAGGGAAGAGAAACAAGTATTGAGATACATACTTGCCAACTCCAAGTGTTTGAAGAGAGTTGGAATAACTCTGAAACCAACAACATGGAAGCGGAATGAAAAGAAGATGATCAAGGAGTTAAAATCCATGTATAGGAGGATTTCAACAACATCTCAGCTTCTTCTCTACACTTTATCTTGAGTTATTTTAAAGTTGGAGATACTGAGCTCTCGAGTAATTTAATAGATATATTAATATTATTGTAACTCGTGTTCTTGGAATTATTTGTTTAAAACTGTACTAGTAATTCATGTTGCTTTCAATCTAAGATTTGGAGTAGAGTAGTAGTACGCACAAACTCTGAATCTGGCTTTGGTACACACATTATTAATTTTTCCTAAATATTTTTGTTTGCATTTTGGTTAAAATTTGGTATGTGAACAATTTTTTTTGTTTTGTCTCTTTTTCTTTTTTAATATAGATTTTTCTCTTAAAAAAAAAAAAAAAAAAAAAACAGATGAAGAAAACAACAAATTCGCTTTCTAATAAGAGAGTCGATCCGTACGTATTCAACAAAAAAATCTAAAAAAATATAAAATTTCTAAAAAAGTTGGAGAAAATGACAAAAGCCTAAAACTACACACACCAACCCCTTCCTCCATTTTGTAGTAGTTGAAGCCTACAGGTTCCTTCTTCACCTAACTAAACCTTGCTTTCTGATTTCTCTCTCTCGCCGAAGAATCTGCATCATCGTCTTCTCAGGTTAGATTTCTCAATTCTTCTTATTTCAGATCTCTTTCTTTGCTTTTCTTTTTTTTTTTTTTTTGTTTCTCCACGATCGTTAATCGTGAAAGTAAAATGAGCCGAGGTTTATTCTACGATCCGTTTGATTTTGTTTTCTCTCTTTTTTTTGCTCTCTAAATAGATTTATATTTTGTTTGATTTCTCTGGTTTTTTCTTTCCGCTGATGAGATTTGATCTATGTGATGTAACCGAGGCTGTGAACATTTTTTTTTTTTTTTTTGGTTGAATTTCTCAGTTTTTTTTTTATATATAATGATTCAAATTATGATACAAAACCGTTAGTTCATAGAATTGTTCAGTGGTGCAATTTAGTTTGAGTGTTGTTGTTTGACTGTGAGAGACTTGACTCTCTTTTTTTGTGTGTGGAATTTTAAGAGATGGGATCTGGTCAATGGCACGTTGAGAAGAGGTCTACGTTTAGGAATGATTCGTTTGTTAGAGAGTACGGCACTGTTCCAGAAACTGGTTGTCTTTCAATCGTAGTGCTTGGTGCTTCTGGTGATCTTGCTAAGAAGAAGACTTTTCCTGCTCTTTTCAACTTATACCGTCAGGTTTGTTCCATATCACCAGCAACTAGTAGTGCATGTGTTGAATTGTCTATTAGTTTTGACTTTTTTTTTTGTTTTGTTTGATATGTATGTATGTATGATGAGCAGGGGTTTCTCAATCCAGATGAAGTTCATATATTTGGTTATGCTAGGACTAAGATTTCTGATGAAGAGCTGAGAGATCGGATTCGTGGGTGAGTTCAACAGTACTGATTTGGTTATTAGCTTGAGTCCAAAGTTGATACTGAATAGTTTTTTATGCAGATATCTTGTTGATAAGAATAATGCTGAGCAAGTTGAAGCTTTGTCAAAGTTCTTACAGCTGGTTAGTATCTATTCTTTTCAGGATGTTGATTTTATAAATAGAGTCATTTTTAGCGTTACTGGAATAAACGAGTTTCTGGTTCTATTGCTTTGTAGATTAAGTATGTGAGTGGCCCTTATGATTCTGAGGAGGGGTTCCAGAGATTAGACAATGCAATTTCGGAGCACGAAATCGCCAAAAACAGCTCTGAAGGGTCCTCTAGGAGACTGTTTTACCTTGCACTTCCACCGTCTGTTTATCCTTCTGTATGCAAGATGATCAAGACCTGCTGCATGAACAAATGTGAGTCCCTTTTCAGCTGTGGAATTTATTTCCTAGATACAAATGGTTAACCTGCTTGAACCTAAGGCATGTATTTCCATCTACTAGTCAGTCTCTTTACAATTCATGTATTTATATTGTCTCACGACTTCCAGCTGATCTTGGTGGATGGACACGGATTGTGGTTGAGAAACCATTTGGAAAGGATCTGGAATCTGCGGAACAACTGAGTTCTCAGATTGGAGGGTTGTTTGATGAATCTCAGATCTATCGTATAGATCATTATCTTGGAAAGGAATTGGTTCAAAATATGGTAACATGCTTGGCTATTAAGGTTTAGTCATCAAGCTATTTCCTTAGACAACTCAAATGATTATTTTTATCCCGTCCATCACTTGCAGCT
Source organism: Camelina sativa (assembly GCF_030686135.1). NCBI lineage: Eukaryota > Viridiplantae > Streptophyta > Magnoliopsida > Brassicales > Brassicaceae > Camelina > Camelina sativa. The sequence goes on from NC_141890.1 coordinate 30,314,035, forward strand.
GGTCCTCCGATTTGCCAATCGCTTTTTCTTGCCACTTTGGAATCGTGACAATATCGAGAACGTGCAGGTAAGAGCTGCTGAGCTAAGAAAGAAATTGTCAGACTGTTATTTAGTGTCGAATGCACATATATTTCAAATGCTTTTCTTGCAGATTGTTTTCAGGGAAGATTTTGGAACTGAAGGGCGTGGCGGATATTTTGATGAATACGGGTAATATTTTATTTTTTGTGTCTTCTAGTTCATTATATAGGGTGTTAATGAGATGACACCAGTGCGTTTCTGATGACATCTGCACTTCTTGCTTTACAGAATAATCCGTGATATCATTCAAAACCATCTGCTCCAAGTAAGTATACCTGAGATATTTTTCGTGATAACAAAACATAATTGTACATCTATGTGAATGTTTTTTCAGAGTGTCTCTGTTAATGAAAATGCTTTCATGTTTTAACTAACTGAGTTTCTAATACTGTAGGTTCTTTGCCTTGTTGCCATGGAGAAACCAATATCTCTTAAACCTGAGCACATCCGGGATGAGAAAGTGAAGGTGATCAATATTTTTTTACCACTTCTAGCCATTCTATCGGGCTTTCCTTGCCTCTTTTCTTTGTATTCATATGATTGGGAACATCACCGTTTGATCTAGTTATATTTTCCTTACAAAGTCACCTTAGAGAGTTTACATGGATTGGCTGATATTCTCATTGGCATTTTCAGAATTTACGTTACTGATTATTGTAGTGAACTTCAGGTGCTTCAATCGGTGGTTCCGATAAGCGATGACGAAGTGGTTCTAGGACAATACGAAGGATATAGGGATGATCCTACTGTTCCAAACGACTCGAACACTCCAACATTTGCCACAACGATCCTTCGCATACACAATGAAAGATGGGAAGGTATATGTCCCACTTCGCTCTTAATCTTTTCATCTATCAGTCAACTCGGGATAACCAGTAGAAAATTGACATAAAATATGAGGTTTGATGGGTCAATATGATCAAATATAGCGTCAATCTTTTGGTGGAAGCACTTGGATGAATCATAACGTTTTCGTTAACATTACTGAACATCTTGTTATTGAGTGCATATTAATCAGCACGGAGATGAGAAAAATTGTAGGTTTCACATGTTCTCATGATCACTCATGATAACATCTTAAAAACAAAAGACATCAGTTACTTCATATTCTGATTATCCCATCAACAGAATAAATTTTTTCTTCAGGAATAAAAGTCCATTTTTATTGACGTACTAATTGATATATATCTTCCAGGTGTCCCATTTATTCTAAAGGCCGGAAAGGCGCTGAATTCGAGGAAGGCAGAAATTAGAATTCAGTTCAAGGATGTTCCAGGAGACATATTCAGATGTATATTCTTACCATGACGCCTTCTTTTCAATGTAGCATAAGTGCTTCTACTAGCTTTTTGGTTAGAAATTTATGTACTAAGACTCTCTTGCAACAGGTCAGAAGCAAGGAAGGAACGAGTTTGTGATACGCTTGCAACCTTCAGAGGCAATGTATATGAAACTAACTGTAAGTATATGGTGAACAACGAAACTTTTTTACTAATTACTCTGACCTTGAACCATTACAGTTACAGTGAACCATGATGCTTTTGCCACACAGGTTAAGCAACCAGGTCTAGAGATGAATACTGTGCAAAGTGAACTAGACTTGTCGTATGGGCAACGGTACCAAGGTGTCGCGATCCCTGAGGCATACGAGCGCTTAATTCTTGACACGTAATAACGAACTTGTCTAAATTATATACTACCACAATAGTCTTTGTATATCTAGCTGGCTCCTTCTGTTCCTCCATGTTATCTTCAACCAAATCTGGTTCCCATCTATCTGCAGAATCAAAGGCGATCAACAACATTTCGTTCGTAGAGACGAATTAAAGGTAGAAACATTTTCTTTCACCGCCCTTGAACCATAGCAATCTCTGAGATCTCTTCTTTGTACGCTACAAGTGTCAGATTTTACTTCATCCCTAATGTATAGACACAATACAGACCTGTAAACTTTAGCATCATACATTTCAGGAGCTAATTTGGTATGCATTTTGATAATTATTACAGGTTGCGTGGGAGATCTTCACGCCGCTACTTCACAGGATCGACAGAGGAGAAGTGAAGTCAATTCCATACAAATCAGGAAGCCGAGGACCAAAAGAAGCTGATCAGCTGCTAGAAAAAGCTGGTTACCTTCAAACTCATGGCTATATCTGGATCCCTCCCACACTATAAATAGTTAAATACCCTACGTAATACACAATACATGTATCTCCGTATATGTATAAAATTATGCATCTCTTGCTGAATAGTTCCCACATTGAGTTTGGTGTTTGTACGTGAGACTTACTACTTCATCACATGACACATACTGCGTCTTGTGTTTGCGAAGCGGCTTTGTAGAAATAAAAATAAATAAAATCTTTTATCTATACCATAATTTAAATTTAACTTTTGTTAGAGCTCGTTTAACGAATGAAACTGATGACACACACAAGTTCCATGAGTTTGTCGACAGTTGAAACACAGAACAAGTTCCATCTAGAGTTTGTCGACAGTTGACACATGTATATAAAGAAGAGTTTGTTGAGGCACATAAGTTCAGTGCCATGTTACTGACCATGTTTTTTTTTTTTTTTTTTTTTAACAAACTCTCCATTCAGTTAAGTTACAAGGTTTTAGGTACTCCTTTCTAAAGGGAGTATAGTACAACCAACTAACTTACATAGGAGAATAGAAAACCACGATATGTTGCGTAAGAAAGCGAACAACATCCGGATCAAGCTACAACACAAGAGATAGCAAGCTTGAAAGCCTACGTACAAACAACTAAAATAGAGATAAAAAGGTACTAAAAACAGAAAGATAGTGAGATCCACCAAGTAGAAATGCCACATGAAGTGACGGAAGGCTGACCAAGACCAAATAACTGGCCGCAGAACGACAAATTGCCACACTGGAATACAAAGATTCCGACAGGTTTTTAAAAACCTAACTCGCACTAAAGATGATGAATCTTCAGCTCCCTGAAAAGGGAGGCAGCATGTAGGTTGGGAACAAATTCCCAAAAGTCGAGTGCCGGAAAAATGGTCTAAAATAAAACCACCTTGCCACACCAAGTTGAAAGATCTAAATCGAGTAGATAACGAGGAGCGGGAATCAAGAAGAAACCATGTAGACAAGAGAGTCGAGATAAGGGAAGAACAAGAGAGCCAACAACACCAACCAAAGCTTGAAAAATATCTCTCCTTATAGGAAGTATTTCTGAAATGACTCTCATTAGATGAGAAAATTAAAATATTTCCATTGGAACAAATAGCCTTTGGATCTTTCAAGATTAATGGACCAAAAATAGTCAATAAGTTGGAGTGAGCCATAGAGGCAAGTCTCTCCTTGTGAGAGGAGGAAGGCAAAATATGTCTCTCCCATGAGGATTGTACATTTAAATTGTGCCAAATAATTTGTGCAATTTGCCTATACATGGTCTTATTCATAATTAAAGCTAAATAGAATCCTGATTTTTCTGGAGTTGCCAAGGCCATTAACAAGAAAACTAAGCACTCCTTCCAAAACCATGAGAACAGAAGTTGATCCATATCTTTTAGGAATTTTTCAGTGCTAGACTGGCCCAATAAGGGGAAGACTAAAATCTGGCCCAAAGAACAGGAAGAGAGAAATTGGTCCATGTCAATTATGTCGACTCTTCTTCCTCGGCTAAAAGTCTTAGAAGCAAACCAGAGGATGCGGCGGCTACACGGCGACACAGCAACGAGAGCCGGCGACAAAATCCGGCCTGGGGTAGGTCTCAGTTGTGATTGGGAAGGGACTCTTATGGCGATTTGCGAGTTCGATGGATCTGGATGAGCAAACGAGATACATGGCGGGGGAAAGAGACCCATGGCAGATCCAAAAAGGTAATAAACTCGATCTGGGAAATGAAGCAGATCGGGAGGTGACATCAGTAGTTCCATCTTCGACACAGTTCCCATCACGGAGAGGCATAAGATGAGAAGTCGGAGAACTTGGAGGCCTGAAAGAATTCTCGCCGGTGACAAAGTTGGCCGGCAGAAGGTGGAAAAAGATTCCCAAAGTAGATCTGATTGGAGTATTCCCACCGGTGGAGGAGACTCTAGCTGTCAGAGCAATTTCGTTTCCACGGCAGCTTTCTCGAGCCATAAATCTCTGGTTACGAACACAGAAACTCCGGTTACGTCATTCAATAACTCTGACCACTCCGAGAAGCCAACCAGGCTAGGAGGAACCGAGCACAAAATCGATCTTTGGATTGCCACCGAGAATAGATCTGACCCAAAGACGACCACCGAAAAACGGGAGAGCTTGCCTAAGATATAAAAGCGCCAGATCCGGGAAACCACAACATCGTCGTAAACTAACTCGCATTGGCTGAGAGAGATGCAAAGGCACTGGAAAGGAAAAGATCTCACCGATGACGAAGTCAAACGGTGGAGAAGACTAATCTGAAAGAACGAGAAAAAAAAAAGAGAAGTTTTATAAAAGGAAGAAAACGTCCGACGCCGGCGAGCATGAGATCCACCAGCGCCGGAGAAAATTGAGATCTTGTTTGTTTCGAGAATAGTGTCTGAACGAGAGAGGTTTGTAGTACGTCTCCTTTTTTTTATTGGTCTCGTTCTTTTTTTTTTTTTTTTTTTTTCTTCTTTTAAGACCAAATCTTCAAAAGTGGCAGAGTTCACGGGTTACACTGTTTTTACTACCAGCCAAATTCTACCCGCCAGCTTATAATTTGCGTCCATGAGCATGCTTTGTTTATGCAAAATCAATTTTGATTCCATATGGAATGATTTGGCTCAGTTTATTTGCATTGAACGCTCCTAGGTACCATCTAAATTTACTTTTTCTTTTTTCATGAATCCATTTCACAAGCAACGTACTTACAGTATGTAACAAACAACGTACTTACAGTTTAATCAGAACCCATTTTAGGGACGTAGAATCACCAAAAAGCATAAACTCATTTTATTTGTTGAGAATTAGATACTCAAACAAGATGAACAAAAAGAGAGATTTTTAAGTAGAATATAAATTTCGGCGAGATTCAGAACACAATAATGACAACTCAAACAACTAGTTTCTTCTTTTCTTCTTCAGAGTTCATCAGAAAACAAAAGAGCATTTAACCTTTTTTGATTCAATCAGATTCACAACTTTATCATTACAATATCGGAAAATGCTCCCCAAACAACCTGCAGATACCACAATACAAAGTCATCAGAAAAAGAAAAAGAAAAACACAAAACAACTTGATTTTATGGACTCTAACTCTATGGATTCAGATTAAGGTTTCACATACCAGCATATCTGATAAAGATCAACGGTTCAGAGCAAAGAGCATGCTCTGGCCACCGGGTAAGTACGCCACATTAGGAGACCTAGCAAGTGTAGATGCAATCTCCCTTGAAGCCTCAATCCTCCTGAGCTCGATAAGTCCCATACCTGCTTTAGCCGTAGCATCAGAGATCAACTGAGCAGCTTCACTCTCACCTTCAGCTCTTATAACCGCAGCTCTCCTCTCTTGATCAGCTTTCATAACCACAAACTTAGACCTCTCAGCCTCCTGCTGAGCCACTTGTTTCTGCTCAACAGCCCTTGAAAACTCAACACCGTAAGACAAGTGGGTGATGGCTACATCTTCAAGCACAATGTTGAATTCCTTGGCACGGTTGATTAGTGACTCTCGAACAAGTGCTGAGACATGAGGACGCTCTGTGAGGAGCTGGTCAGCGTTGAACTGTGCAACCACAGCTTTCAAAACCTCATTTCCAATCGAAGGAAGAACTTTTTCGTCATACTCTACACCCAAGGTTTGGAATATGTGTGGCAGACGCGACACCTTCACAATGATTTAACATCACATCAACACACTAATTTATAGACCAGGCGATTGAAACCAAATCACAACATCTCAGATGATTAAAGCAGTATAGGTACCACTTCATCTAAAGGTAACTATATGTATCAATCAAAACCCCAAATCCTAAACCCTAAATCCAATTCCGAAATGAAAAACATCTGAAAGACCTCAATACGGAGAAATCAAATCAAAGCGATTTATAGTTCGAGAATCAAGAAGCGGAGTATAATTTTAAGATTACCTCAGGGCGAGAGAGAACACGAAGGCTGAGATTAACCATCTGGAGATCCTTAGTACCAGAGATTGAAGAGAAGGTGTGAGGCTTCGTGCGGATATCGAAGATGTGAGGCCTCTGGAGATAAGGGATCAAGAAATGAGTCCCTTCACCGACCGTCTGATCCAGCACTCCCCGGAATCGATCGAAGAGCACAGCTCTCTCTCCGCCGTCAACGGTGAAAAGCGACGTATTCAGCACCGTCGCCGCCGTTCCGAGACCGAAAGCCGCCTTCGCCAAATTGGAAAGGAACGAAACCGCCGCTTGTTGGCTTCCCATTTTTTTTTTTTTTTTTGTGCGTGTGACTGAGATTAGCTTGGATCGAGAGAGAGCTTTGAGAGACGACGATGAGGAAAGAGTTTTTGCTAGGGTTTAATGGGATTGATGATTCTGGAACCTACCACGGGAAATGATTTTATGGGCCAAGTATTTTAGCCCATTAATATAATATAAAAGCCCATTAATAGTTTTTAACGAATCCTACTGTATTTGTTTTTTTGAACCAAGAGAACATTTGTATTTTTTGAAGTAAATGTGACATTGTGACCCATGGTTTTTTGGACTGACATATTTTGTATTCACATCTATAGTTACAGAATGAGAAAAGTGGCCGTCGCTAGCAACACAACTTTTTTTTTTTTTTTTTTTTTTTTTGCTAGCAACACAACTTCTCAGCAACTAATTTTCTTTTGCTATGTGGATGGTTTTTGGAAATATGATGTTGTTTGTTGTAGTTTGTGTGGGTTCTACAGTTCTTTGATGGGACAACGGATCTTCTTGGTCTACAAAAATAGTCGTTAAGAGTATATATGGGCTATGACTTGTGGTTGTGTTCACATTTTGTGACTATTCTTTCGATTTCACTAATATGATTACAAACCACTGCTAATATGATTAACATTAATTTCCATTTTCCAGTAGTTGTCTCATAATCTATGGGCCATCTCTATTTTTTTAATGAAATCGAATAATACGGCTTATCGAGTATTGCAAATATTTTGGTCGGGCCTGCAAGTCAACGTTGGTGAACAAAAGTATTACTCAAACACTAAAAGTTTATAAATGAGAAAAATCATACTTTTCAAATATCACGGCAGGAAACGTTTGTTGTTGCTTTTTTTTTACTCTATAACTTTTGAAAGCTATTTTCTTCCTTAGAAAAGAAGTCGTAAAACTTTAAATTATATATTCTCAGATTAAGAAATATAAAGTTTATGTCTGTCTATAGACATATATTCTTGAAACATTTTTGTGACTATTTTGACCAACAAAATGTTTTTTTTTTAATAAGGAATATTGAAAATGTATATGTAATCAGAATATGGCCACGGTTTAGGGTTGCATGGGGATCAAAACTTAATACGAAAGCATAACAGTTTCCAAATATTTTATCCTTAACATTATTGCTTATCTATTCAGTTAAATAATACAAGAGTCATCAATTTAAGTCGTCTCGAATACTATGAAAATGATGGAGGAGTTTTACTTGTAAAGTCACACGGTGACCTCACCACGTTATTAAAAATGTCAAAGGTTTCGGTGTCGAATCTTGTAGAGGTTTGAAAATAACAATATAACTAATAGTTATATTATAGAAAACTCCCTCAGTTTTGACTATCAACTTAAAATCTCTTGAAACCAAAAGGTCAACTTAAGATTGAGCTAAATTTAGTTCTTTCAACAATTTGACTCCAACCGGATATGTAGTCATCAATATTATCCAAACAGGTAAAATAAACAACCGAAATGAAGGAAAGCTGATAATTTGACTGTTGCAATTTTGTCTCCTTCAAAAGTTAAAAAAACCAAATGAGTTATCAAGAAGACTCGGATTTTATCAATTTTAAATTTTGCATCCGAAATTTTCATTAAACTAATATGATAAATGAAAACAAAATCTTTTTGAATTTAACAAAAATTCTATTGAACATTAAGATGAGAAATATGCCAAAAAAATATCGTCTGGATGTTGAATGTCCACTTGTCAGTAAATTTTGTTTTAAGAAAAAATCGAACTCAGAAAACAAGTGTTTACGCTAAACACTGAGTTGAACGATTATCTGAATGCTAAAAGTAGATCAATAAATTTATTTTGCAAAAAAAACTCAACATGTTGTTTTTTTAAATTACTAAATAATTAAATGATATTAGAATAAAATTGGACATAGAATTTAGCATGTGATTCTTGTTGATTGTATTGTTAGATGATTTCATAGAGTATTTTTTTATAGAGATATAAACCAATATAGTAATAAATACACAAAATAATATATAAATATAGAATTCTAAGATGATAGATCAAATACTTTTATGATGAAATTAAGAATTGATATAACAAAAAAATGATATGTTTCCATGTTAACCAGAACATAGTACATGTTCTATAAATATGAGTTCTTATATTTAAAATTCCCCTTAATAAAATATCTAGTGATAACTTAAATATGGGATTTTCCATATACATATTAGTTCAACATTCTTTATTCCACCAATGGTCGTTATTTATTTCCAAACTAAACTATAGTAGTATAAGATATGTAAGTTAATTATCACATACATGTGTTCACATTAGTACAATCTATACTAATAAAAAGTAAAAGCTATAAGCTCTTAAAGACGTCCACATATGATTTTAAACAACCTATAGGGATTTGACATATTACTTATTAACATTTTATACAATTTCCAGAATAATCTATATTAAGAATTATTTTAAACAACCTCTCAGGATTTAACATGTTATTCATTAACATTTTGTAAATTTCCAGATTTTTTTAGAAAAAGGAAAATTTTAAATTTATGGAAATAAAAGAACTATGTACAATATCAAACATCGGCTATAAAATTTTTAGATAAAGGTTCAAAACTATTATAAATAAGATTAATATGCTACCAACAATGAATGAGCAGGAAAGCTTGATTTATCAGGCGTCCAAGTTCAAAAGTTTTATATTCGGTTTGATCTGGTTTTTTATTTGATCAAACTAAAACTTTTTAAATTTTAAAAGTTTAAAATATTATAAATATTGAAACTTTTTAAAAGGTTCAAATTTTATATTTTGAAACCTTTTAAAAGTTTAAAATATTCTAAATATTGATGTAAAACATAAATTATCTTATTTATCTACGTTTGTGCTTTTTAAAATCACAATTTTTGTGTATATACATATTTTTAAAATCACAATTTTGGGTACTGTAAAACATATTTTTGTTTATGATTTTATAGATGAGTTGATATTCTTTCATTAATTTTTATTTTTTATCTTATTTTTTATTTTTATGAGAAAAGAAATGATTTTGTTCTTGGAGTTTGATGGGTTAACAAGTTGTGTGGTAATCTAAAAAAAAGGTTTTTCGGTGGAAGAATGTGAAGAAGTTGACGAGGAAGAAAAAGAAAAAGAGTATAACGAAGAACTATACAGTAAAAGTTACGATAACAATTACCACAAAATTTGACAATGAAAACGACAAGAAAGAATATGAAGAATAAGAAAACATTGAGTAAAAAACACGAAAACATAGGTGGTAGCGATCAATTAAATATGAAAACGAGTTAAATTCATGATGATAAAATTGTTTCTTTTTTCTCGTGGTCAAAGAAATGGTTTAGGATATGTGAGGTCATCAGTTTGATTCACCTCGCCTGGACGTCGAGTTAAAATCTTGATTTTTTTATCATATTTGATTTTTATAACACAACTGATTTTTACTGATTTTGCTGGTAATCATGAATTTCACAAATTTTATGAGAAAAGAAATGATTTTGTTCTTGGAATTTGATGGATTAACAAGTTGTGTGTTAGTCTAAAAAAGGTTTTTCAGTGGAAGAATGTGAAGAACTTGACGAGGAAGAAGAAGAAAAAGAGTATAACGAATAACCAAACGGTAAAAGTTACGATGACAATTAAAACAAAATTTGACAATGAAAATGACAAGAAAGAATATGAAGAATAAGAAAACATTGAATAAAAAACACGAAAACATAGGTGGTAGCAATCAATTAAATATGAAAACGAGTTAAATTCATGATTATAAAATTGTTTCGTTTTTCTGGTGGTCAAAGAAAATGGTTTAGGATATGTGAGGTCATCAGTTTGATTTGCCTTGCCTGGACGTCAAGTTAAATTTATGATTTTTTTATCAGATTTGATTTTATAACACAACTGATTTTTTGTTGTAAAACACTTGGAGTGGATCTTCCATAACCAGCCCATACACGTCCCATACACGGCCCATGTACGTCCAAGACCATAAGGCCCATCGGCCACCTCCTTTAGTCTAAGTCGGTTTATGATTCCTAATGTAATTAGGCTTTGCCTTTGACTATATATATGTAACCTCCATTCGATTGAATAAATAATAAGACAAGAGAAAACCTCCTTCGATTTCTCTAGTTTCCAACACCTTATCAGCACGAGTTTTCCCTAAACTCCAACTGAGTAAAATCCCTAAAACCCTAAAGCCGCCGCACATAAGTCCTTGTTCGTTCAAGCTCTCAAACGGAGGATAAGTTCGTGACCAGTTCGTGAGTTCGTGGGTGCGTGATCAGCTTCTGTTCGTGATCAAGTTTGATTCCTACCTAGTCTGAGGTTCGTGATCAAGTTCAAAGGTATATCTGAGGTCTTTAGCTCCCAGAATCAATTCCAGTCAACCCCAAATGGTGGAAGGTAAATCAATCTAACTTATTGGACACATATGAATCGAATCTGGATCTAAACTCTATAAGAACCCTAAGATCTACAAGTAAACAATCAACAAACAAAACCCTAAGCTTTGAAATCCTGAAACCCTAAAAACCCCAAAACTTTAAAATCTTATTGTTTGAGGTTTAGGATTGCTTAGATTGATTGCAATTGCACTAATTATACTTTTTTAAAAATCTAGTTGTAATTGCTTGTTTGCTTGTTGCATGAAAACCTTAGAACTTAAATCCTAAAAATCGAATAGAGAAAATATTAATATGTTTTGTTCTAAGTATAATCTGATTGTTCTTGGCTGTTTTGTTTAAAATCAAAACCCTAAAATTAGATCTTAAAATCCGAATTCCTAGAGAATTATTACCTCCCTAAAATTTGTCATTATCATGTTTAAAGAAAAAGGAAAATTTAATAAAAGGAAATTTTATCTAAAAAAAAAGAAAATTGCTAAAACCTGAAATTTGTGCATATTTCCTGTTCATACTAGAATTTGTCTAGGATTGTATTTTCATGCATGTTAAACCACGAAAATTTGAGTATAAATAAGCATGGCATGGTTCGGTCTCAAATACCGCATGGCCCTAAGTGATTGGCATGGTTCGGTCTCAAATACCGCATGGCCTAAATTGTTGCATGGTTTGGTCTTAAATACCGCATGCTAATCGGATGCATGTTTTTCTATTTTATAGATAGCAAAGCTCAACAACCTCTCCTATGCTGCCCTTAATGTTTCTGGAGATAATTACTTGCAATGGGCATTGGACACTAAGATCAATCTAAAATCAAGGGATCTTTGTGAGTGCATTGAGGATGATAATGACTGTTCTGAAAAGAACAAGTACAAGGCAATAATGCATATTCGCCATCACCTTGCTGAGAGTCTCAAAAATCTGTACCTCACTATTGAAGATCCTCTTGACCTTTGGACAGAGTTGAAAAACATATATGGACACCAAAAGACGGTGCTCCTACCAAAGGCTCAATTTGATTGGAAAAACTTAAGGATCCAGGATTTCAAAACCGTGGATGAGTATAACTCAGAGCTATTTAAGATAGTCTCAATCCTAAAGTTATGTGGTACCGAGGTGCCTGAGGAGGACTTGCTAGAGAAGACATTCTCTACCTTTCACTCCAATAACGTACTGCTTCAACAACAATATCGTGAAAAGGGGTTTAAGACGTTTGCAAGCCTCATCTCTTGTTTGTTGCTTGCTGAGCAGAACAATGAGCTATTGATGATGAATAGTGTTTTGAGACCTCCGGATACAGCTCCATTACCGGAAGCTCACAAGGTTGACAAGGCAAAGAAAATCCTAAAGAGCCAAAAGAGACTAAAGAGTCTAACTATGTCCATAGGGACAAGTGTGGCCGTGGCCATCGGAGAGGTAGACGTGGTGGTCATGGTCGTGGGACCTATCAAGGACACAATTTTGGTGGTCAAGGCCATGGAAACCGATTCGGCGTTAGCCGGGGTCGGGGTAGAGGCCGCAAGTAATTTAAATCGCAACATAAGACCAAGTCCACTTGCCATAGATGTGGTATGGAAAATCATTGGGTAAAGACATGCATAACTCCTAAGCACCTTGTTGATCTATATTAAGAGAGTTTGAAAAAGAATCCAGAAACTAACCTGGTTTATCTCGATGGGGAAGAAGATTTCAACCATGAGAATGATGACCAATTGGATTATAAGACTTCAGATTGTCTAGGAGAGGATAATTAAATTTAAAATTGTCTTGGTTTAATTTCTATGTTTTAGGCTTTGAATTTTATTGAATTATGATTTTGGTTTAAATTCAATTATATTATTACCTTTAAATATGCATTTGTTATGCTTTTTATGGCTAAAACATAATTCTTGTCCATATTGAGAAATGGCTGAGGACAAGAATATGATTGTGGTGGATAGTGGATCAAGCCACACAATTTTGAATGATAAGAGATATTTTGCATAATATCATTTTTAAAAATGCCAATATTAGCACAATAGCGGGTATAGCAAGTTTTATTGAAGGCTACGGCCAGGCACACATCTTGAACTAAGTTATGCCTTATATTCACCCAGCTCAAAGGCGCTTATTGAGTTTAAAAGACATTCGTTTGAATGGTTTACATGTTGAAACTAAGGGTGAAAGAAACCAAGAGTTCTTATACATTATTGAAATCACCCAAGGATCTAAGAAAATCCTAAGAGACTATACCCGCATTGTTTACTGGTTTTTACCATGCTAAGATTAATATGATAGAGGCTAATTTGGCAATGAATAAAATGTTCAATGAACAATGCACTTTATGGCATGACCGGCTTGGCCATCCGGGTTCTAACATGATGCGTAAGCTAATTATGAATTCTAATGGGTACACTCTAAAAGAGAGAATAGTTATTCCTAAAAATCTCACGTGTGTAGCATGTACACAAGGGAAACTCATTTATAAGGCCATCACCAGTCAAAGTAAATAAAGAGATTTTCCACTTAAGACTATACGTCTAGAAAATGCTGGTGAACTTACATCCCAAGCGTTTAATGATTATTGTATGTCCATGGGGGGGAAGTGTGGAATATCCCGTGGCACATGTACATACACAGAATGGATTAGCTGAATCCTTCATTAAACGAATACAATTGATTGCTCGACCATTACTCCTGAGGTCGGAGCTTCCTATGTCGGCTTGGGGACACGCAGTATTGCATGCAACAGAAATTATACGCATCAGGCCATCTAGTGAGAATAAAGAATAAATATTTGCCATCCCAATTATTAACGGATCATGAGCCAGACATATCCCATCTAAAGACATTCGGGTGTGCCATTTACGTACCGATTGCATCATCACAGAGAATAAAGATAGGACCTCAAAGGAGGATGGGAATATATGTTGGATATGATTCCCCCACCATTATTAAGTATCTTGAGCCAACTACGGGTGATTTATTTAAGGCCAGATACGCGGATTGTCAGTTTGCTGAATCCGAATTTCCTATGTTGGGTGGAGAGAATAACAAGCTGGTCAAGGAATTATCATGGAATCAAACATCCTTAAATTGGCAAGATCCTCAGACTCTAGCATGTAAGGCAGAGGTCCAAAAGATTATACATTTGCAAAAGCTAGCTATTCAATTGCCAGATTCCTTTGCTGACCCAAAGAGAGTGACAAAATCATACATACCAGCTTGTAATGCACCAGTACATATTGATGTTCAGAAGGAACACAATAAGCAAGTTGCTACAGAGTCTAAGGCCAGTTTGAAACGAGGTAGACCATTAGGTTCCAAAGATAAGAACCCTCGGAAATCTAAGAAAGGTGCAAATCAAACCGAGGTTAAGGAAATTATAGACATGGTCGCGGCAAATCCTAAGGTACCGAATGAGGTTTGGGACGCTGAACCTCAAGGACCTGAAGGCATTGATAATAATGAGATCTCAATCAATTATATCATGTCTGGAATATAATGGAACCGTAAAGATGTCGACATCGATGAAATATTTGCATACAAGGTAGCACTTGATATAAATAAGGATCATGAACCCACGTCTATATTAGAGTGCACTCAAAGTAAAGATTGGTTAAAATGGAAAGAAGCCATTGACGTGGAGTTAAACTCTTTAAAGAAGAGGAATGTGTTTGGTCCGATCTTAAGGACACCATTCGATATAAAGTCAGTTGGACACAAGTGGGTATTTGTAAGAAAGAGAAATGAGAGTAATGAAATCGTGAGATATAAGGCACGACTTGTAGCACAAGGATTCTCTCAAAGACCAGGAATAGATTATGAGGAGACATACTCCCCAGTGATGGATGCAACGACTTTTAGATATTTGCTAAGTCTGGCTATAAGAGAAAAACTGGATTTGCGGTTAATGGATGTTGTAACCGCATACTTATATGGTCCACTGGAAATATGAAATTTATATGAGAATACCAGAGGGTATTGAGCTCAAAGATAAGAGCGGTTCTCGAGAACAATACTGCATAAGGCTAAACAAATCCCTTTATGGACTGAAACAAAATGGGCGTATGTGGTACAATAGATTGCGTGAGTACCTAGCCAAAGAGGGCAATGATCCCATCAGTCCATGTATCTTTATAAAGAAGTTTGCAAAAAAAGGATTTGTAATCATAGCAGTATATGTGGATGATTTAAATATCCTAGGAACCTCTAGGGAAATCGCCCAAACAGTTGAATATCTCAAGAAAGAGTTTGAAATGAAAGACCTAGGTAAGACTAAGTTCTGTTTGGGGTTGCAACTTGAGTACATAAATGATGGAATCCTTGTGCATCAAATGGTATATATTGAAAAGGTACTCAAGAGATTTAATATGGACCAAGCTCACCCATTGACTAGCCTAATGGTTGTAAGGAGCCTTGATTTGGATAAAGATCCATTCGGTCCAAAGAAGGACAATAAAGAAGTTCTCGGTCAGGAAGTGTCATACCTCAGTGCTATATGAGCGTTAATGTTCTTGGCTAGCCACACTATACCAGACATATGTTTTGCCGTGAACCTCCTAGCTAGATTTAGCTCATGTCCAACCCAAAGGCACTGAAACGGTATCAAACATGTTTTACGTTACCTACAAGGGACAACAGATTTGGGTTTATATTATACTAACTATAACAAAGAAGGCTGAGTTGGTTTTGCTGATGCAGGTTATCTATCTGATCCACATAATACAAAGTCTCAAACCGGCTATGTGTTTACTCACTGTGGTACCGCGATTTCGTGGCATTCTATGAAGCAAAGCATTGTGGCCACTTCGTCTAATCATGCGGAGATCCTAGCAATTCATGAAGCCAGCCGTGAATGTGTTTGGTTGAGATTGATGATTCAACATATCAGGACAGATTGTGGCATGGCCGACGATAAGGAAGCAACGGAAATATATGAGGACAATACGGCCTGCATCGCACAGCTCAAGGAAGGATACATTAAGGGAGATCGGACGAAGCACACTCTACCCAAGTTCTTCTTCACACATGAATTACAAAAGGCCGGAGAAGTTCAAGTGGTGCAAGTTCAGTCATGCGACAACTCAGCCGATCTCTTCACCAAGTCACTGCCGACATCAACATTCAAGAAGCTCACGCACCAGATTGGAATGCGGAGACTTAAGGACTTCTAGGGATGTTTGGAACAGGGGGAGTAATGTGTGTTGTACTCTTTTTCCTTCACCATGGTTTTGTCCCAATGGGTTTTCCTGGTAAGGTTTTAATGAGGCAGCACCCCAAGCGCATTATAGAGATCCTTCCTAGCATCGGGCAAGGTTATGTCATCCAAGGGAGAGTGTTATAAAACACTTGAAGTGGATCTTCCATAACCGGTCCATACACGGCCCATACACGGCCCATGTACGTCCAAGACCATAAGGCCCATCGGCCACCTCCTTTAGTCTAAGTCGGTTTATGATTCCTAATGTAATTGGGCTTTGCCTTTGACTATATATATGTAACCTCCATTCGATGGAATAAATAATAAGGAAAGAGAAAACCTCCTTCGATTTCTCTAGTTTACAACATTTTTTTTTTTTTTTTTTTTTCAACCAAACATTAATCAAATTAAAAAATAACTCCAAGATTGGTTGCCCAAACCGGAGGAAAAGAGTTTACAAAGGAAATTTCAGAGGAAAGCAATCTTGAAGAACGGGCTAGACAATCTGCCCTTACATTGAGCTCTCTAGAGATCCTGATCAGGGAGAACGAGGAAAAGCATGGTCTGAGCACAAGAAACTCCTCTAACAGGTTCGAAAAAGATGGCCAATCGTCAGGCGTCTGCACCATCGCCACCAATTCTGCACAGTCTGTCTCAAAGCTTTGACATCCAACTCCAGCCGCCAAGAGTGACTCCATAGCCCAAATCAAGGCTTGTAGCTCTGCATGTAAGGATGTAGGACCGCATCTCTGACTCCGTGCTCCCAAAAGGAGAGTCGCATCATCATCACTACAACACCACCATCCTAGACCCTGCATAGCATCTGACCCTTTCCAAGAACCATCAATCTGACATCGAGGAAACGCTCCCCTATCCTCCACCAGAGGCGTAGTATGCAAATACCTATCCGAATAGGATTTTGCTTCTTCCCATAGTAATTTATCATTATTCGCCTGGTGTAGAATTTCCGTCGGCTCGGCCTGTAACCCCTGAAAAACTTTTTTATTCCTATCTTTCCATAATGTCCAAAGTATCCAAGGAAGACGATTAGCTACATCCGAATCCCCCGACTGAGAGGCTGCCCGCCAAAAAATAAAGTCTAAATTTGCATAAATTGAAGCAAATGGAAAGCCATCGGGGACTAACGAAACTAGGGACAACTCCCAAACATCGAGCGAGCGAGGGCACTCAAAGAGAGCATGATTGATAGTTTCTGGTGCAGCCCCACACCGTTTGCAGAGTGTATCACACCGGATACCCCTATACGCAAGTCGTTCGAGCACTGGGAGGGTGCCCGACGCAATCTGCCAGAAAAAATGTTGGACCTTTGGGGGAACATCCAGCTTCCACACCTGGGCCCTGAGGGCCATACATGTTGGTCCGTATTCGACTTCCGTCATCAGTTCTCTGGCTAATCTATAACCTGATTTAACCGTATACTTCCCTGACTTGGTAAAATGCCATACTAACCGATCCCGTTGCTGGACCTTACTGACCGACATACGCCGAATAATCGGTATATCCCCCGGATCCAGAAACTCTTCTAGAGTAGGCAAGTGCCAATCCTTCGTGACAGGATTAATTAAGTGGTTCACCATCAAGCTCGGTAACCAGAGTCGTCCCCGACCATTGGCAGGACGTGGTCTAATATCCGGAATCCATGGATCTCTCCAAACCGAAATAGAACTACCCGAACCTACCGCCCATCGCGCTCCATATTCCACTAAATCTTTCGTTGAAAAAATACTCCTCCAGGCAAAGGAGGGATTAGAAGGTTTTTTGGCCATAAGCGGGTGTTTATTGCTAAAATATCGGCCTTTCAAAACCCTCGCCATTAATGACGTCGGGTGTTGAATTAAACGCCAATACTGTTTTGCTAACATAGCATCATTAAATTGTTCCAAGGCTCTGAAACCTAGACCCCCATCACACTTATCCTTACATAGTTTATCCCAAGCCACCCAATGTAAACCATGAGCCTTATCGTTGGATTTCCACCAAAAAGTGGAAATAGCACTCGTTAATTTAGATGTCAACTCTTGCGGCAATTTGTAGCAGGACATCACATGCGTGGGAAGTGCCAAAGCCACCGATTTAATCATAATCTCCTTACCACCTTTTGATAAAAGCTTTGCATTCCAACCATTGACACGATCATCCAATCGATCCTTGACATATCCAAAAACCTTATTTTTTGAACCCTGGAGGCTTTCAGGAATGCCCAAATAAGATCCCATACCTCCCTCTTTGGTAATACCAATAACTGACTTCAACTGATCCCTTATCTCAGTAGGAACCTTCTTGCCAAACATTATAGATGATTTCTCTAAATTAACCTCTTGTCCTGAGGCTTTGCCGTAATTCCTGATAATTTCCATGACCGTCTGACATTCTGTCGCCTCTGCTTTACAGAAGAAAAGTTTACAACATTTTTATATTTTAAAAAGTTGTGTATCTGAAATTTAATTTTTTTCTTAGTACTAATTTTAATTTTGTTTATGAGATTAAATTTTATTACCGTAATCAATCATATATAACTTTTATCAAAATTAGAAGCTATAAGCTCCTAAAGGCGTCCACATAGAATTTAAAATCTCCAATTGTGATTAGACATGTCACTAATTAACACTTTTTAAAATTTCCTGAATTTTCTATATTAAGAATTATTTTAAACATCCTATCAGGATTTGACATGTCATTCATTAACATTTTTTAAATTTACTGAATTTTTAAGAAAAAGGAAAATTTTAAATTTATGGAAATAAAAGAACTATGTACAATATCCCACATCGGCTAGAAAATTTTTAGACAATGGTTCAGAACCATTATAAATAAGATTAATATGCTTTCAACAACGAATGAGCAGGAAAGCTTGATTTATCAGGCGTCCCAGTTTAATAGTTTTATTCGGTTTGATCCGGTTTTTTATTTGATCAAACTAAAACTTTAAAAAGTTTCAAAAAATATACTAGAATATTTCAAATTTTTAAAAGTCTAAATATTATAAATATTGAAACTTTTAAAATTTCTTAGCTTTTAAAAAGTTTTTAAATATTATAATTTTAAAATTTTAAAATTTTAAAATATTATAAATATTGAAACTTTTTAAAAGGTTCAAATTTTATATTTCGAAACCTTTTAAAATTTTCAAATATTATAAATATTGATGTAATACATAAATTATCTTATTTATCTACGTTTGTGCTTTTTATTTCTTATGAACTGTAAAATATATTTTTTGTGTATGATTTTATAAATGAGTTGATATTCTTTCATTAATTTTTTATTTTTATCTTTTTTTTTATGAGAAAAAAAATGATTTTGTTCTTGGAGTTTGATGGGTTAACAAGTTGTGTGGTAGTCTAAAAAAAAATGTTTTTCAGTGGAAGAATATGAATATGTTGACGAGGAAGAAGAATAAAAAGAGTATAACGAAGAACCAGACGGTAAAAGTAACGATGACAATTACCACAAAATTTGACAATGAAAATGACAAGAAACAATACGAAGAATAAGAAAACATGGAATAAAAAACACGAAAACATAGGTCATAGCGATCAATTAAATATTAAAACGAGTTAAATTCATGATGATAAAATTGTTCCGTTTTTTTGGTAGTCAAAAAAATTGTTTAGGATATGTGAGGTCATCATTTTGATTCGTCTCGCCTCGATGTCGAGTTAAATTCATGATTTTTTTTATTTGATTTTATAATACAACTGATTTTTATATTTTTAAAAAATATGTACGTGAAATTTAATTTTTTCCTTAATACTAATTTAAATTTTTTTTAAAATAATATTTTATTACCATTTTCAATTATATATAATTTTCATCAAAATATATTAAATAAACTCATGCGTAACCTCGATTCAAAATCTAATAATTTAAAAGAAACATACGTTATGTAGTATGTACTACTACGTGTCGAAGGTTCAGATCGAAACTCTAGTTGGTGGGAAATTAATAACAACTATACAACAACCAATTACTCCTTAATTTTAATCTAAGAGTTTTTTTTATATTAAAATTTTAATCTAATAGTTTCGTTGACCACTCTAACGAAGATGAAATGGATTGAAATAAAGAACAAAAATTCTGTGTGTTGGAAATGATTTTTCACCCTTAGGAGGAAAGACCTACAAGGTGACACGTAACTTACCATTTACCAAGTCAACTGAAGATTTTTGTAGAGGACAGCAAGCTGCAAGTATAGGCCATCCCAAATTCCCCTGTTAGTCGAAAACTTCATTCCGTATACATGCAGCTTCCGAATGTCCACTTGGGGAATTTGGGATGGCCTAATCAATAAAATACTAATATTTTTAATATATTTTGGTTAAGTTCTAAAATTTTATTTTTAAAATCAAATTGTTCATTAAATACATGACATGTATCATTGGGTCTATTAATCAAGTTCTTAAAACTTTTTTTTAACAAACTGGTTTTTACAATTTTCTCTCTCTACCTTTTGATTTTTTTTTAATATGTTAGAAACTTTGGAGAAGAACTTCATGTTGGAAGTGATTTAAAAAAATTAGTAAAGTCTGATTAACCGGAAGAGCTCAAGATTGGAGAAATTTTTTTTTAATGAGATTAATTCTATAAAAGTGTTTGTTATAAAGCTCAAAGAATACAGTTGTTTATACTCCAGCCTATATATTAAGCTAGTGTATAATACAAACTTAAACCAGAGAGTTAACTAAAAATAATCGGTCGTTACTTCAGTTATTGATCTATCGAACCATTTACTCTAATATGGCCCCTCAAATCTTTAGCTTCAGAGTGTTGGATGGAAGATAAAGATTGGATAATGACATTCGTTGAACTAAATTGTGAAACGGTCCACGATATAGAGACTTGGTGAGTATGTCAGCATGTTGATTCTCTGTACCAACATGAAACGCCTGGAGCGTCTCTGCCTTGATATGATCCCACACAGTATGACAATCGATCCCAATGTGTTCCGCCCGTTCATGAAAAATTGGGTTCATGGCTATGTGTAATGCGGATTTGTTGTCGCAAAACAACTTGGCAGGACAAGTAACAGTAACACGCCAGTCCCTCAGTAGTTGTTGCAACCAAATGATCTCGCAAGTTTCCTGCGCCATGCTCTGATATTCAGATTCAGTACTACTCCGACTCGCCACACCATGTTTCTTAGACTTCCAGGATATCAAAGAACAGCCAATGTAAACACAAAAATCTGTGACAGATCGTCTTGTATCCTTGCATATACCCCAGTCAGCATCCAAAAATCTATTTAAGCAAGCTCCAAATCAGCAGAATACATTAAACCAAGGCCAAAGTTCCCTTTAATGTAGTGAAGTACCTTATGTGCTACTTGTAAGTGAATATCAGTAGGAGCTGAGATGAATTGACTTAACTGGTGTACTGCAAAAGTAATATCAGGTCGTGTTATCGTAAGATAAAGTACACGACCAACCAATTCTTTGTAGGAAGTAGCATTCGGTAAAGGTGTTCCCATATCTTTTCGCAGATGTAAATTAGGATCCATATGAATTGAGCTAGGTTTACATCCCAGAAAACCGACATCTTCTAAAAGATTCCGAGCATACTTCTGTTGACATATAGAGATCCCTGCAGATGATTTTGATATCTCCAAACCAAGAAAAAATCTTGCAGGACCAAGGTCTTTAATTTTGAATTCTGACCTGAATAAAGCTTTCAACTGTTCCACTGCTTCATCATTGTTGCTTGCAATCATGATATCGTCGACATATACTAAGATAGCCACAAGACCTCCAGGTGATTCTTTGACAAACAGAATGTTATCAGCAGGAGAATGAATGTAGTTAGAACCCAATAGAACAGATTGAAATCGTTTGTACCATTGTCGAGATGCCTGATTTAAACCATATAAAGATTTTGAGTAGTTGACAAACCGGGTTTGGAGGCAAAGTAACTCCCGGTGGAGGTGTATATCCCTGTGGTAAACTCATGTAAATTTCTTCATCAAGGTTTCCATGCAAAAAAGCATTAGACATATCCTTCTATGTGAGACTCCAACCTTGTGCAAAAGAAAGTCCAAGCAGTAATTCACACTTGTCAGTTTAGCAACAGGAGAGAAGGTATCCAGATAATCAATACCCTTTTGTTGAGTAAAACCCATGTGCTACTGGTTTGGCCTTGTATCTTTCCATTGTACCATCAGAATTGTATTTAATAGTGAAAATCCATTTACAACCAACAACATTCTTACCTGGTGGTAAGGACTCCACATTCCAAGTCTTAGCAAGCTAGAGAGCAGTAAGCTCCATATTAGCAGCATTAGTCCACTTTTCAGTTTTTATGGCCTGAGCGAATGTTTTGGGTTCGATTTCGATATTATATGAAAAGATATATGATTGAAAAAAGAAAGTATACTTATCATAAGAGATAACAAAGGAAATAGGATATGGTGTAGTCTTTTTAGGTGATGGAAAAGGTTTATCTATTGGAGGTAAAGAGGAAATAGGAGGAACAAGAGAGGAATGATACTCAAATAGATAACTAGGAGCTCTAACATTTCTTTTAGGCCTAGCAATGGGTACAACATTAGCATCAGTATCAGTTGTCTCAGCGTTACGAGAAGGAATGGTACTCCTATCAGATGCAGATGATGTAGATGTAGTATGCATATCAGTAGGAGTTAATGAATCTTCATCTATTAATGGCATAGATTCAACAAAATGTAAAGGAACCGGTAAAGGCAATATTGTTTTAGGAAACATGTCAACAAAATTAGACAACAATGTCGAAGTTTTAACAGGAAACTTATTTTCATGAAAGATACATTCCTAGATGTCATAACAGAATGAGATAACCTTTATAATTAGTAGGATACCCTAAGAAAATACCAGCTCTAGCTCTAGGTGAAATTTTATTTCTATCATGGTTATTAGTAGAAACATAACACAAACATTCAAAAGATTTTAACAAAGAGTATTCTGGCAATTTATTTAAAAAGAAGTTCATAAGGAGATTTCTTTCTTAACAATGGATAACCAAATCTATTGATAAAGAAAACAGATGTCAACACACAATCACTCACATACTATAAAGGGACATTAGATTGAAAAAGTAAGGCAATAACAACATTCAAAAGATGTTGGTGTTTTCTTTCAACAACTGAGTTTTGTTGTGGTGTAATATGCACAAGAAAAATAATGCAACATCCCATGTTCTTTAACTAAGTTTGTAAAAACCAACTCAGAAGCATTATCAGATTGGATAACCTTAATTTTTTTCCTAAACTGTGTAGAAACAAGATTTATAAATGATGGAAAAGCTATCGAAACATCCTTTTTATTTCTCAACATATAAACCCAAGTAGTCCGAATACAATCATCAATGGTGAGAAAATATCGAAAACCTTTTACAGACTCCACACTAAAAGGACCCCAAATGTCTAAATTTATAAGATCAAAAGGACTATCAGACAAGTTGTTATGAGAAACATATGCTAGACGGCTTTGTTTTGGTAATGGACAATAACAATGAGAAGAATCTAAGGATTTTAAAGATGGTCTAACACTAACAAGTTTCTGTTAAACTATAGATGAGGGATGCCCCAAACACTGGTGCCAAAGATGATCATCACTGACTAAACCACAAAAAGAACAAGATGCAGGTGTTGATGAAGGAAGGGTGGTATTTTCTGTCTCCAGAATGTAGAGGTTGTTGAATAGTCTACCCCTCCTAATCATCAAGCCTGAGAAATTTCCTGAATTAAGCAAAATGTGGGATAAAAATGAGCAGAGCAAAACAAAGATTTGACTAATGAACTTATACCAATCAAATTGAAATTGAAATCAAGAACGTGTAAAACATTCTTTAAAACTAATGCATGAGAAATGAAAATTGTGCTTGTATGAGTTATGGCTACTATAGCACCATTCTATAATGTGACTGTGACATTAGATATTGGTGTTAAGTCTCTAAACATTGCTAGATCCGAACAAACATGGCTCGAAGCACCAGTGTTAATTATCCAAGCATCATGAGGAAGTAATTTTTGAAGTGAAGAAAGTATATGATCTTAGAAAAGGAGATTGTTATGATAATATTTAAGCCTATTAGAAGGAAAAGGGATATGATCCCAGATGTAGAAGTGTGAGCCATCAAACCATCTTCTGTGATTGTTGCAGTTGAACTAAGAGCAATAGATGTAGTAGCAGGCGTCTCTGGAACTCTAGTCTTGTACTGCGAAATCAACTGTTCGATCTGTTGTGGAGTAAAATCATTAAGATTCACATTGTTTCCATCATTTGGTACTTGTGCAATATACGTTTGCGGTATCATTTGCGCATAAGAAACACCATTACACGAATAAGAACCACCAGAAGAAGCAACATCAGTCGGATAAGAACCATTCTCAGAGTACACATGAGCAATAGCATTAGCTTTCTGCATAGAACTAGCATACATAACCATTTGCATTTGCTGCTGAGATTGTTGCATTCTTGGTTGATTTTGTACAAATTGCATCCTTGGTTGAAACTGATTCACACCCTTGAAATTATACCTTGTAGTATTAGTTTTATAACCAGGTGTAAATCCATGTAACTTGTAGCATTTTTGAATCGTGTGTCCCACTTTCTCATAGTGAGTACACATTGGTTTAGACTGAGCTGATCTAATAGTATTATAAGCTGCAATATATGCATTATCAACCTTATTCACCTGAGGTACAACTGCCTGGAAAGCCACATTATCAACTCGAGTAGTTGGACGAACAGCAGTGATTTGCCTCTCATCCTGAGTAACCATATTAAAATCCTCTTCAATCGTAGGAATCAGTTTGAGCATGAGAATGTGCCTCCTTGTCTGTTCATAGCTTTCATTCAAACCTATCAAGAATTTAGTAACTCAACTCCTTTGTTGTAGTCTTTTCCACTTTGTAGTTGCATCACACTCACAACGACCACATGTGCAGACAGGAAGATCCACATAATTTTCATACTCTTCTCGAAGAGTCATCTAAGTAGTATAATAAGTGGATACATCCATCGATCCTTGCTGGATCTTACTCAATTTTTGCTCATTATCAAAAATCCTAGGTGTGTCATCTTGCTTAAACCTAGAAAGAATATTATTTCAGATCCCTTGAGCAGCTCTGCCCAATCTTCTTGTCAACAGAATTCATCAACCAAGTCGATACTATATCATTGCAACGAGACCATACACCAAAATCTCTATGATTCTCATCAGGTTTAGAGATCATACCATTAATAAAACCGAGTTTGTCCCTGACATTTAATGCCATCCACATCGAACGTCTTCACGAAGGGAAATCAGAAACATTCGAAAGCCAATCTGAAACTAAGATAAGATTCGCGTGATCAGCACTATGAAGAAAATAAGGATTCTCATACTGATCAACTTGAAAACGCGATTCAGCTGGAGAAGACGGCGATGCAGTAGGACGATTCACCAGAGGAACGAAAGTATTCATTCTCAATCAAAGAATCAAAAGAAAATAAGAACGATGCAACGATTATGTGAAAGAAAAGTTCAATTCGTCAACACCCAAGGTCAATCAAAGAGAAAGCAAAATAATCAAAAGAAGAAATAAGATTCCAGTGAACAAATCGCAAACAGCGATAACCAAAGCCTGAACAAAATAAAACCAAGAGCAAACTGGAAAACTCATCTCCGATAACGATGCAGAAGAAGAGAAAAGCTTAACAAAGAAGCTCTGATACCATATTAAAGTCCGATTAACCGGAGGAGCTCAAGATCGGAGAAGAGAAAAATATATAATGGAATTAATTCCGTAAAAGTGTTTGTTACAAAACTCAAAGAATACAGTTGTTCATACTCCAGCCTATATACTAAGCTAGTATATAATATAAACTTAAACCAGAGAGTTAATCAAAAATAACCGGTCGTTAATCCAGTTATTGAACTATATAGAACCATTTGCTCTTATAAAAATTGTTATTATCATAACCAACCATTACATTTTTCTTTTTTTTGGTTTTAAACAAACCATAACATGTTATGATCACATAGCCTAGCTCATGTAGCTCACCGGTCAACGAAGGCACATAATGGTGCAACGCTTGACTGGTTCGAGACGAGCAGGGCATTATAGAGGGGGAGAGAGAGAGACAGATTGAAGAAACAAAAATAACATGTTATCACATAAATGCTCACATGCATAACCATGCACGAGATAAAAAGTTTTTAGAATATAATATTCATTGCGTATACTGGATTTGAGATCGGACTTCGGATGATGATGAATTTAATTATAACAAACTGATCGTCAACTAATTAAGCTGCTGATGACAGCAAAATTGTTTTAACCATGTCGATGAACCCGTTACCGGCATATAAAGTTTTGTGTTACACATATTCTTAGTTAGTATATATAGTATCTGAATACACAATAATAAATAAAAGTCAATGGAAGAAAGCCACTTGACCAAAAAGCAAGAACATGGCAAGATAGGAGTTGGCAAATTAATTTAAGAAAATAGAGAGATTGTTAGAAGTGAACCATACACTTCATTATCTCTTCTTTTCATTGACTCTATCATTTTCTAAAAAGTCTTACTATGTTACTTCTATGAACTTTCCTCCTCACATTTTAAACACTAATGTGGAAAGCACAACATTAATTGTCGAAATGGTACAAGAACCTGTTTATTCTTTTTCAGAAAAATTTAAAACAAGACAAAGAGGAAATTAGTAGCGAATAGATCTGATATGTTTGAATTTTGATAACTGATAAAAATATGGATAAATTGGCTACGAATTAAACAATCAATCAATCATAAAACTATTTTGTCTCATATTCATAGAAAATGATTGATTCTAAAGAAGGCGTGAAACCAACAAATACGCACGTACATGTGCACACGTAATGACGTAATATAGTAGATATATATATCAAGTGAAGGGTACGTACTGAATAACTGAGAGAGAACCAAATTATGTTTAATAAATGACTAGTGAATAATTCATCATTTTACCGTTTTTACGATGTCTAGTGAAAGAAAAAGTAAATTTTTCTAATAAATATATCCTCACTACATAGAAATCCAGTTTAACGATAGGAGAATGAATATAAATTTACGATGCTTGTTGTTGGTGCGGGATTTAGCACCCCCGACATACCGAACTAAACCAGAAAGACAATTTGGTTATTTAACTCAGAATCTGGTTAAGTACTCAGTTAGGTCATTTAAGCCCACTTCGGATAGAAGAAGCCCAGCCTCGAGGGTGAAGAACCGACTTCCACTTCGCCTGGCGGCCGATCTAACAGATAGAGTAACTTTCCTTATTTCAGTTCGTCTCATAAGGAAATTTAATATATTGTGCGATTTATGAATATGTATAAAGGGGGAAAGACTTCTCTATTGTAAAGCATCGATCATTGAATACAATTATTGAGTTCTCTTCTTGTTCTTAGCAATAGAAACCCTAGTTCTCAAAAGATCAATTCCCTTTCTTCTAACAATCAAAGCTTAGATTGATTTTCTAGAGAGTTTACTTTACTGAATTTGTTTTCCCCCATAAACAAATTCATTGTGGAATTCCAGTTTCTACAATTGGCGCCGTCTGTGGGGACCGCAAATCGTCTCTGAACAGTCCATGATAATGTCTTCACTCATCACCGAAGTCACCGGCGCGAACCGTACCACCTCCAACACACCCGATGTCACGGGCATCGCACCTGCTCAAGACAACGTTGCAACACAGAGCGATGTATCAACCAGGCCGGCTACCGCCATGTATGTTTGCCGCCCCGTCACCGAATCGAGGAACCTGACTGATGTCTCCTCCGAACTCCCAGTTGAGGCCAGATCTGAAGGGGTGACCAGCCAGGAAGCAGGGCGAACTCGCGAAGAGACAACCAACCGCGACACGGAGCTCTCCGATGAACAACCAGGTGAGGAAGATGCACGCGCCACGGAGAAGCGGCTCCGGGCACACAACAGGAACCCCCTGTTCGCACCACGACAGCGGTCCAAAATCCGCAAGTCATCACCATGGAAGATTTCAAGATCCTGTTCGGCACCATGACGAAAGAGATCTACCAGATGATCTCCGAAACTAACCGCAGGGTCGACGCCATCATCACTCAGACAACCCCATCGCAAATCTCTGTTGGACAGTCGCCCATACTCGGCATTGACAGTCTCACTCGTTGTCTCGACTTTTCGGACGTCCAACACGAGCGGAGGAATCCTCCCCCTCAGACGACATCGAGTATTCGACCAACAAACCCAAATTCACGTATGCACGAGAATTCGGCCGCCCCGGTCGCCCGCTTCACGAACGCGATTGTCGAAGTTGCCCGGCAATCCCCTTTTACTCAACGGATCTTGCGGGCCGCCATCCCAAACGTCAAGCTGAATCTCCCAACCTACCTGGGCGACAAAGACCCCGTCCAATTCATGACGTCCTTCATGGCAACCATGACAAAGGCACGATTCACCGAAGAACAGAGGGATGTTGGTTGTTGTCAGCTATTCGTCGATAGCCTCTCCGGCCCTGCCTTGGTGTGGTTCACAAGGCTCGAACCGAGTTCAATCGATAACTTCGACCAGTTGTCTATGGCTTTTCTTAAGCATTATCGAATTCTCATCGAACGAGGCGTGACAAGCTCAGACCTTTGGGAGATGACCCAGGAACCCGGCGAATCCATCGGCAGTTTCCTGAGCAGATTCAAGGAAAAGCTAATGCGCGTCACTGTCCCAGAGGATGCCGCAATGGCAGCCTTCAGAAAGGGGTTGATTCCCGGGTCGCCACTACGAAAGGATCTTAACATACGGGAGCCCAAGGACCTCGACGACGAACTATATCGAGCCTCCAGATTCGCGCTCGACGAAGATGAAGACGCCCAGTTCGCCGCAAAAATAATCGGGCAACCGTCGCATCCCGCTAAGGCTAAAAGCCAGGACGAGCACCACGAACCTCGCAAGCATCACGACCCCCAAGATCGAAAAAGGGTGTCGTTCACGCGGTCTCCGAAGTGGAGGACCAAACCAAACAGCCATCCGACCCAAAGGAGCTGTACTGCGATTTCCACATGATAGCCGACCACTCCACACACGAATGCGTCTATCTGAAAAATTTCCTGTACGGAAAGTATCTTTCCGGCGAAGTCGAAGCCACCTTTCAGCCGAAAAGCATTCGTGGAGGCAGAGGTCGCCGAGGGGGATGGCGTGATGGACGATCTAACGGCGGCCGTGGCGCCGGAAGAGGACGAGGCTACAACGGTCCGGCCAACGGAGTTCAACAGCCGGCTAACCAAGTACTGGCGAACCATCAAGAGGAGATGTTCCAGGCGGACGAGCTACCTGGCCCACCCAAGCGACAGAGATGGCAAAATCCCGAGCAGGCCAATTCTCCTGTCCGAGGATGAATAACCCTTATACTTGGCCCACCAGAGGACTGCGCCGACTCCGTCTGCGCACTAAAGAAGAGGGCACGTCAAGTTTGCAGCCTTCAGGCAGCCCCAAGCGAACCTCCACTCTGCTTGGACCCCACATCATTTACTTTGGAAGACGCCAAGGGAATCCAACACCCCCATTCCGACCCTTTAGTCATCAAAGTCTCCATGGGCGATTTCGACGTCGAACGAGTTTTGGTCGACACGGGGAGTACCGTCAATGTAATATGCTGGCAAACGCTAGAAAAAATGGGTGTCACGCCGGAACAACTGAAACCCGAATCTCGAACATTGACGGGCTATGATGGGGTCACCAAACTTTCGATGGGCGACGTAAAGCTGCATGTGCGAGCCGGCGGATTGTCCCGGAAGACCAAGTTCGCAGTCATCGACGCGCCTCCAGTCTACAACGCCATTTTGGGGGTACCGTGGATATACGCGATGCAGGCCGTACCATCGACCTATCACCTCTGCCTCAAGTTCCCAACCACCACGGGAATCTGCACACTTTATGGTGACCAGAGGGTACCCCGAACTTGCTCTGTTATCGAGAAGAAGCAGAGGAAGACTGAAGACGTGTAGCAACTACAGAGCGGGGACCATCTTACCGATCCCCATAAGTCGGAGATAGATCGCCTCAAGTCTCTGGAGTGTCGAATCTTACAGGTGAACATCGATCCCTCCGACCCCTCACGAACTGTCGGCATCGGTGCCGAACTGGAGGAGCACATAAAGTCAAAGCTGATCGCTTTTCTACAATCTCGGTCTTCCACATTCGCCTGGTCAACGAAGGACATGATCGGGATAGACCCCGATGTTATGTGCCACAAGCTCAACGTTGATCCCACATTCAGACCAGTAAGGCAGAAACGACGACGCCTGGGTCCAAATCGGGCCAAAGCAGTTCAGGACGAGGTCGAGCGGCTGCTCAAAGCTGACCAGATAATGGAGGTCCAGTACCCTGACAGGCTGGCCAATCCAGTCGTGGTCAAAAAGAAGAACGGTAAATGGAGGGTATGCGTGGATTTCACCGATCTCAACAAAGCTTGCCCCAAGGATAGCTTTCCTTTGCCACACATAGACCGTCTCGTCGAAGCCACGGCTGGAAACCAACTGCTCTCATTCATGGATGCCTTCTCAGGTTACAACCAGATCGCCATGAGTTCAACTGACCGCGAAAAAACGGCATTCATTACGGATAGGGGGACCTATTGTTATAAGGTCATGCCGTTCGGACTAAAGAACGCTGGAGCAACCTACCAACGGCTGGTAAACATGATGTTCGCTAGTTTGCTTGGAAGAACCATGGAAGTCTACATCGACGATATGCTGGTTAAATCTTTGATCGCAGAGCAGCACATCGAGCATCTCGCTGAGTGTTTCGATATCTTGGATCATTTCTAGATGAAACTGAATCCAACGAAGTGTACATTCGGAGTCACTTCAGGCAAATTCTTGGGGTATATCGTCACTGAGCGGGGGATAGAGGCAAACCCTAAACAAATCGAAGTCATATTAGGACTGCCGTCGCCGACCAACAAGCGAGAAGGGCAACGCCTGACCGGCCGCACTGCAGCTTTAAATCGCTTCATCACTCGATCAACAGATAAATGCCTCCCTTTCTACCAACTCCTCCGCGGAAATAAGGATTTTCACTGGGACGAGGAATGCGAGGCCGCCTTCCGGCAATTGAAGGAGTACTTGACTTGCCATCCAGTATTAGTCAAACCAGAAGACGGTGAAACACTGTATCTCTACGTCTCGGTCTCCAGTTCGGCTGTCAGCGGCGTGTTGGTTCGAGACGACCGCAGGGATCAAAAACCTATCTTCTATACGAGTAAAGCACTCAACGACGCGGAGTCACGATACCCCACGCTGGAGAAGCTCGCACTCGCAGTGATCATCGCCGCACGGAAGCTCCGACCCTATTTCCAGTCAAATTCCATCGTCGTGTTAACCGATCAGCCACTTCGAACTATCCTCCATAGCCCCATCCAATCCAGACGCATGGCGAAATGGGCAGTCGAGCTAAGTGAGTATGACATCGAATACCGCTCCCGTCCAAGCTTGAAGTCGCAAGTCCTGGCCGACTTCATCACCAAGCTATCTCCTGACCTCGACGACCCCAATCCTAGGGAAGAGCATTGGACAATGTTCGTCGATGGTTCGTCAACGAATGAAGGATCCGGAGTGGGACTCATTCTCCGGTCCCCCACCGGTGAAGTTCTCGAGCAAGCATTAAAACTCAAGTTCAGAGCATCAAATAACGAAACGGAGTACGAGGCCGTCCTTGCGGGGCTTCGGTTAGCACGAGGACTCGGAATGACACATTTGCAAGTCTTCTGTGACTACCAGCTCGTAGTCAACCAATTCAGTGGGGAGTTCGACGCCAAAAATAAGC
Source organism: Camelina sativa (assembly GCF_030686135.1). Classification (NCBI taxonomy): domain Eukaryota; kingdom Viridiplantae; phylum Streptophyta; class Magnoliopsida; order Brassicales; family Brassicaceae; genus Camelina; species Camelina sativa. The sequence continues at coordinate 30,345,877 of NC_141890.1, forward strand.
GAATGGGGGCGTATCGGCAGTTGGTCCGAGCACTGTCCAGGGAATTCACGTCTTTTTCTCTGACGAAGGTCCCACAAAACAAAAACGCGTCAGCCGACGCCCTCGCAGCCCTGGCAAACAGCTCCGACCCTGATTTACGGTGCACCATCCCGATCGAATGCATCGACGCTCCCAGCATCGACCCCGACAATCAGATAGTAGTAATCAACGACGACTCAGTTCCGATGGAGGTCAACGAACCACTAGAGGATCTGACGGACGTCACGAAGCCTCCGGACGACTGGTAAATTGAGACCAAACTCTATATCTCCGACGGCGTCGTCCCACCAGACAGATGGGCAGCCCGACGCTTAAAGGCTCGAAGTGCCAGATACATCCTCTTGGACGGGGAATTATTCCGCCGAAATGCATCCGGAGTTTTCCTTACATGCGTCACTCGGGACGAGGCCAAGCGAATCATGATGGAGGTGCACGAAGGCGAAGGTGGCAACCATTCTGGCGGACGCGCACTCGCTCTCAAAATAAAAAAGGATGGACACTATTGGCCGACCATGATGGCCGACTGCGAAGCCTTCGCGGCAAAGTGTGAAGCCTATCAGCGCCACGGGCCAATGCCGCACATCCCGCCCGAACTGCTAAACACCGTGACGGCTCCATATCCTTTCATGCGCTGGGCCATGGACGCTATAGGTCCTCTGCCGCCGTCAAAGTCCAAGAAATACGTTCTGGTGCTGACCGATTTTTTCACCAAATGGGTCGAAGCAGAATCCTTCACAAGGATCCAATCCTTGGACGTAACCAATTTCATATGGAAGAACATCATATGTCGGCACGGACTTCCATACGAGATTGTCACCGATAACGGCACACAATTCACCTCGATCATCACCAGACGTTTCCTGACGAAGTGGATAATCCGCCTCAGTACTTCGACTCCCCGATACACGCAAGGAAATGGGCAAGCTGAGGCCACTAATAAGTCGATCGTCGAAGGACTAAAAAAGAGACTTGGTCGAAGAAAGGGGGCGTGGGCAGACCACCTTGATGGCGTATTGTGGTCCTATCGAACAACCCCGCGGCGGAGTACAGGACAATCCCCTTTTTCCCTTGCATATGGTCTCAAGGCACTCGCCCCTGCCGAAGCAGGAAGTCCCGACACTCCGATGTACCATGATGGTTGGCAATCCCAAACTTAACAACAAGATGCTGATTGACCACAACGATCTTGCCGAAGAGCTGCGCGATCAAGCCCTAGTCCGAGTACAGCACTACCAAGATGCAGCGGCTCGGTATTATAACAAGACTGTTCGTCAGCGGCGTTTCAACGAAGGCGATCTGGTTCTACGGGAAGTTTTCGAGAACACCAAAGAATTCAAGCCCGGTAAACTCGGCGCTTGGTGGGAGGGTTCATACCTCGTATCCAAGGCAGTTCGCCCAGGCGTCTACGAACTTGTAACCATGGCCGGAGAACGGATCAAAAACTCGATGAACGCAACCCACTTGAAGCATTATTACTGCTAAGTCATCTTCACGACCCTAACTAGGAGTTTTCGTTAATCCGAACTCCAATCATCTTTCCTTTGTAATACGAACTACGGTTGGCTTGATCCCCGTTTCGGGGTACGTAGGCAATTCCTTGTCTTTTTCAAGATTAAGTGAATGCAGCTAAGATATTAATAAAGTCTTTGTTTCGAATACACTTCGATCGGCAGTACGCCAACTTACGCTGAAAGTCGTTTGGATTAATTTCCATTACACTTCGTCTACAATCGTTATTTTCAAGTATAAATGGAAAATTTCCATTGAATAATTTGGATAATACGAGTGAGCAAATTCTTGATTGTAAATCGCCATTACATGCTTTGGAGATTTGACCGATTAATAAGATAAAAAAAAAAGGGAGAAAAGAGCCGCAAAGGAGAAAACCCTTCCTTCTAGCGCGAGTTCTCTTGAAAAAAAAAATAACAAAAACAACAAAAAGAAATAAAAACCGCTCGTTTTCGGAGTTCGGCAAGGTACGAGGCCCACCATCACCGTTCTGGACGGTCCTGCAGCCGAAGTGGAGGACGAGGACCAGACAAATCGTCCTCCAAAGGTTCCCCCACCTCCACCTTGATTAGTTCGGCTCGCCAAAACCGGCGTGCCTGCCTTAAGGCCTCAAGTCTATCCGCCGGGACTTCGAAGCCATTAGATACCAAATCTTCCAGGAAGGTGCATGGGCCCTCGACCATACGCCTTTCGCGAAAGATTGGTCCAGCCGATTCCAAAAAATTGGCATATCGCCTCAACCTTTCCAGGGAAGACCGATAGGCCCAGATGTCCGTAATAAACGGATGCGCGGTATCCTCCAGAGGTTGGCAGTCGGCCTCGAGTAGGGCAAGCACATCCATGCGCGCAACCTGTTCCTGGCACGTCGCACGCGCGGCAAGCAACCGGGTCATTCGCCACTTCGCCAAGAAAAAACATTCGGCGATCATCTCGTTCAGAACCCGAACAGTCCCGTCCAAGCGGTAGAACCGACAGATCTCGGCGAGCCTAAGACGTCTTGCCGTAAGATGAGCCCCCAACCTATAGCGGCGAGCTCGGTACCGTCGGAGCTCCTGGCATATAAGACTCCCCTCTGCGTCAGTCATGTCGACGAAGGGGACAGGTGCACGAACCAGAAACGTCTCCGCCCGATCTAAAGCGGAGGGATTATCCGACGCTTCAGTACACCCGGCATTGCTCGCCGAAGCAGCTATTCTTTCCCGGACCCGTCTTAGCCATGCGGATCGAGTGGTTACCATCCTTCTGTTTCTTTCTCCCAACCCTCAACCCTATTTATATAGGGTCGTGGGAAGTAACCGCCGCTGAATCCACCAATCACAATACTGCGAAATTTTTGCCGCGTCCCGAAAATAATTCTCAAAGACCGCGTAACACATTTAATGCAGCGCGTCTTTTTATTTTTTCTAAAAAAATAAAAAATAAATATATATATATATATATGTAAATATATCAAACTGGGTTAAGTATTGGTATATACCGAACTCACTCTTCGTTGACACCCTGGCCAGGTGATCAACTCGCGTAACTACGCACTATTTTTCAGGATTAAGCTGAACCCAGAGTTGTTATTTCGCACCTGACTTTCATATGTAGGGACAAGCCGGACCCAGAGTATTTATTCCACACCCGATCTTTTAATTTAGGGATAAGCCGGACCTAGAGTATTTATTCCGCACCCGATCTTTTAATTTTGGGATAAGCCGAACCCAAAGTATTTATTTCGCACCCAAACTTTAGTTAGGACGGAATGGTTAGCCGAACCCAGAGAATAATTTCGCAGTCCGGCATCCGAACAAAAGCAAAGGAGATAAGCCGAGCCCAGTATCTCGCCCTCCGACCAAACGTATCCCGTTAGGGCTAAATAGCTTAATTTTTAAAGTTTGATTGATGTTTTCTACCATCGTTTGATAAATTGCCGGATGTAAGCCGGGAGACGTCTCGCTTCTGGTATATTCTTCCGCAATAAAAATAGCAAACTCTAAATACTCAAATAGCGTAATTCGCCTGCTACAATGCGGCTAAATCTTATTAAATACTCAAATAACACATGTTAATTCCGAACTGGTGCGCCATTCGCCGCGATCTCACGAACACTTGTCTTGAGTCGTTTTGGCATCGGCCACAACAGCTGCAACCCGGTCTTCTCCCAGTCCTCGGGGCGAGTTTCCAATGCCTTGGCCTTCTGTTCCGACTCATCCAGCAAGTCAATAGTCCTTTTCCTTTTTGCCTTAAGTATGACAACTTCAGATTCTAAAGTCTTCAGCTGGCGGTCAATCCTACCTCTTTTCATATGAAAGTACTAGAGCTCCTGGTTCAATTCTTGATGTGTACCTGTGATCTGCATAAGCAAAGTCAACAACGGATTAGTTTGGAAGCAGACATTGCAGGATGTCTCGTGATAGTTACCTGACAAAAGAAGGTATCGGCTTCAGCAAGCTCGGCATCATTAGCACGCCTGTTAATATAAAAAGGCTTGACGTTTCCCGGAATGAAGTCACCAATCAGGGTAGGATCCATGTGTGTCGGCTTCCGATCTGCTTCCTTTCGGCACTTGTTGCAGTACGCAATCAGGCATGGCGGCAGGGCCGCTATCCTCTCGAATCCATTCTCGATCCAATCTTTTGGGTGGGATTCAAGCATCTCAAGCTTGAGCAGCAATTCGCTTGCGCTTGTTCGAGTGCGGCGAGTCGATCGCGGTACTCCGTGTGACGGTCTTCCACCTGATGAAGAAATTCTTCTAGGTCACGTCTTTCTTCCGGTTTGACGCGGAACATCAGCATCCAAAGAGTTCGGATGTTCGGGTAGTAGGCCATCCCCCTTTCGATAGCTTCGGCATTCGAGAACGTCGGGACACCATTCCCGATAAGAGGGGATTCCACGCTGCTAATAGAGTTTGACATCGCTCTTATTTAAAGTTTTTCGAGAATTGTTTAGTTCGGAGACCGCGCCGGTTGATTTATATGTAACCTGGGGGGTGAAATTTCCATATTTTGTGCGAAATGGCAAAAGTGCAAATCTCGAGAATTTGTTGATTTTTTTTTTTCGGCAAAAGGAAAAATTCCGGCACAAAAAGAAAGAAGAAAAAGTTTCAAAAGGGAGAATGGGCCGAACAAGTCGGCAATGTTTTACAAGGGTATTCAAACCCATACTTAATAGAGTTTGGGACAAAAACAAAAAATTAAAGTTCAGCGTCCAAAGCATCGGTCAAATCGGCTTGGAAGCTCTCGGCATTGGAGCCATACGGATGGTAGACGGAGTCCGGAGCCATCGTTCCGGGGTGAAGAAGTCCGTAGCCCAGCTGATCAGGGGACATGACGAGGTCGTTTTCATTCAGTTCGAGGACGTCGATCGCTTGGATAGTTTCCTTGGCTTTGGCCTTGTTCTTATCAATCTCCGCGATTCGCTCCTCAGGAATAACGGCCCCCTTCTCGATCAGATATTGCACAGTTTCCTGTACTCCGGTAGCCTGGTTTAACAGGTCTTCCAAGGGGCGAATCTTCTCTTGTTCGACTAAATAAGCCTTGACCTTATTCAATCGAGTCTGCGCTTTCTTCGCTGTTCGCTCCACCTTTTCCAAACGATCCCGCCGAAGTCTTTTAACTTCAAAGTCGAGTTGGATTTTCAACTCGTTGCATGCTCCCTGCAGTTCGGATTTCTCTTCTTCGAGAGTAAGCGCTCGGGAATTCAGTTCGCCAATCCTCAGTTTGGATTTAGCGATGATACCATCCTTTTCAGCGAGAAGAGCTTCAAGCTCCTTGATCCTCTCGTCCTTAGCTTTGTTGGCAACTCGGATTTTTTCCGCGCATTCCTTCACGTTTTTAAGCTTGAATCCAGACTTTTTATCGTTTTTGACTCGCTTATCGTACAACTGAGTTAGTGTATTCATCCTGGCGGCAGTCTGTGAATTCAAAAAAAAATACGTCAGTCTTGCCCGCACAAAGTTTGAACAAGTTAAAGAAAATGATAAGGCTAACCATTAAGTGGGATTCGGCAACGTCAAGGAACGCTTGTTGGAACTCCAGTTCGTCCACTGACGGAAGAATTCGACTGGAGATCTTCCAGGTTCGGAAAAGTTCGCCTGAAGCATCACGACTTGTGAACAAAGGGGTATCACCGAAATACTCAAAGGCAAACCGATCCGTTTTGTCATTCTCTCTTGCCAGACGGAATCGGTCGGCAGATTCCAGTCCGGCGTCTTCAGCTGAGCGTTTACGGTTTATTGCTGGCTGCGGCGCCTTCTTTTTATGTTTCCTCTTCTTCCTTTTTGGTCCAGCTCCGAGCTGAGGAACATCTTCTTCATCGTTCGGAGGGTCGGCATTCCCTAAAGCTAGGGGAGGGATATCGCCTTTCGCAACATCGACCGTGTCGACGTCTTCTTCGGAAGCCCGAGTAGGATCTACGATGGTCCGATCCTGAACAGGATCAACATCAGACCGGTCCTGAGGAGGATCGATATCGGCTTCGATGGCAGCCTGGGTTTCTCGGCGAACGACCTGGAGACTGTCGGATTCAACGACACGTGACCCGACTGGCTTCGTAGTTCATCCCAGCGAACTCGCGAAACTTGGGAATGTTGTCCTGGGTTTGCCCATCGCTGTTTCAACACGGATACGGGTAATAAATTCCCACCGACGATTGTTCCCGGATAGTAGAGCATTCCTGACAGGGTGATAATCCGGAGCTAGACGTGTTGCGCAAAATGGACGATCTGGAAGCAAGACATGAAAAAGTTAAAATTGGTCAGAGGTGCCGAAGTCAATTAGAACGTACTGGAAATATAAAATCGACCAGGATTTTCATTCCACACTCTCCGATGGAAACCCAATGGATTAACGAGCGAGTACTGATCGACGCGGACATAAAAGTAGTGGTTCGCCCACTTCTTGAATTTGGAAACTCTTTGACCAGCAAGGAAATTGTGCGCCGGTCTCATATTCACTTCCTAGCGATGCGGACTCTTTGATTACTTGAAATTGGATAGTTGCTCAAAGCATTGAACTCCAATGTTAACTCCGACTTCGGCTGCTATGGTAAGGGCAGCCATGAAGTTACAAATGGCTCTAGGGACAAATTGGCAGATCGCTATCCTGCGTCTTTGGGCGTAGAGTGATATTAATGCTGGGATTGGGAATAGGAGGCGACATTCAGTAAAATAACTCTCGTACAAGCATATGTACCCTTTCGGCTGGTTCCAGGGGTGCTGGTCGGCTCGAGGAATCAGAATTGTGACGTTGCTGTTAAATAGACCGCATGCGTTCAGCATGTCGTTCACGGTTTTGATCGAACTCAAACTCTTATCGCCTCCAATTCGTCCTTTATGGTTTAACAAAGGATCGATATCTTCGATTGAGATTCCTAAAGGCGCGAATCGGTCTTCTTCTTGCGACAACACATCTTGAGTCAGTTCGTCACTCCCGTCTTCATGACGAACTGGTAGAGGAGTCTGTGATGATGAAGCTCCAGCTGAGCAGCGAGTTAGAAGAGATGGGATTTCGGAGCCCGATCTACTGGATTCTCCGATCTACGCGACGCGTCTGGAGGTGCGACGAACTAATTGTCCGCTTTCGCTTTCCGGCAAAAAAGAGAGATCCGAAGTGCCCGCCATGATGTGAGTTCGGAGAGTGCGGAAGAAAAATGTAGATAAATAATTAAAAAGAAGAGAGTTCGGAGCAGATTACCTTTCACTGTTGGCAGAAAATGAGAAATGACGAAGGGAGGAGGCGTATTTATAGAGTCGAATGGGCGGCAACCCTACGAAGAGTCATTATGACCTACGCGGCTCTTCGACTTCCGACCTAGCAGATGTGACGCAAACAACACGTGTCATCCGGACGGTTCACGTTGAAGTGGCGCGAGAATCCCGGATAAAATCAAATGATTCTTTATGGTCTAGATCGGATATTCTCTTTTCCATAGTTCAAAATATTCAAACTGAATTCCGAATATTTAGAACTGGGGGGGGACTAATTGTTGGTGCGGGATTTAGCACCCCCGACATACCGAACTAAACCAGAAAGACAATTTGGTTATTTAACTGGATTTCCGGTTAAGTACTCAGTTAGGTCATTTAAGTCCACTTCGGATAGAAGAAGCCCAGCCTCGAGGGTGAAGAATCGACTTCCACTTCGCCCGGCGGCCGATCTAACAGATAGAGTAACTTTCCTTATTTCAGTTCGTCTGATAAGGAAAGTTAATATATTGTGCGATTTATGAATATGTATAAAGGGGGAAAGACTTCTCCATTGTAAAGCATCGATCATTGAATACAATTATTGAGTTCTCTTCTTGTTCTTAGCAATAGAAACCCTAGTTCTCAAAAGATCAACTCCCTTTCTTCTAACAATCAAAGCTTAGATTGATTTTCTAGAGGGTTTATTTTACTGAATTTGTTTTCCCCCATAAACAAATTCATTGTGGAATTCAGTTTCTACACTTTTGACTTTTAAAAAAGAATGAAAAACAAAAATAATGTTTTTGGTTTTTTGATAATATGTTTAGCGTTGGAGAAAAGTGAGAGGAAAAAAAAAAGCTGAACCTTACAATAAGGTTGAAACTCTACAAGATTCGATCGTGTTCGAGTGGGATGAGAAATGAATGTCAATGTTCGACTTTTCTTTCTCCTAAAGAATGATATAGTTTTAGTCTATGTGTATCATTGTATGCAAAGTTTTATTACCGAGATTGGGATTTTCTTTCAAATTCTGTCATTCTCTATCCATCGTCCTTTAGATCCCCACATCATTTATGACAATTTACTTGAGTTTTTGGGATTGTGTTTAGGTTTAGTTGTGTTTATGCGAATTATCATTCATTTCAAGATGAAATCATATTATGAATCCTATGTATACAAATTATTAAATTCTGATATTTAATTATCAAGTATGATTTTTTAATAGTATAAAATCATACGTCGATGTGTTTCCCTTAAAGTCACAATATATAAATGATAGTAGTATATATTTCAAAACCAATAAAAAGAAATGGTTTTGTCTGAACACTCACAAGTCTGAACTGATATATTAATAATGTCTGAATTGAGATATTAATGTATACATTTTGACAGAAAGCAAAAAAACTTACAAAACGACGTTTTGAGTATGCTCAAAAATATCAGTGTTGGATTGTTTTCTGTTACAAGTTGGCGGCGGTCAACGCTAAACATATTACCAAACGCATTTTCCAGCGTTTCTGTTACATGAAAGTCATTCTCATTATTCTCATTTTATAGTATTATTTTTCTAATATTGCTTATTTATTTCTTATTAAAAATATATACTACTATAATATTTTCTGGTAGTAATTTAAAATCCAGTGTTCACGTATTCATTAAAATTCAAATATTCGACCAAATAGCCGATTCAAATGGTTGGGTCGACTCTGTGACTCTATTGTATGTATACTGTGTGGACCGACAATAATTAAGATGAGATCATCCAAGTGTGAACAAAGAGAACGGCTTTCTTCTCCCTCTTTATTCTTTAGTCAATATAAGATCACTTATAAAGGAAAACATATATAGCTTATACATTGAAGAGTCATTACATCGACACACATGTATTTGAAAATATATTAAAATAAATACTCCGTGACTAGATTAAAGCGGTAGTGCGGTACATATCTATAATTTATCCAAGTTTACAAAACATACTAATTGCGAGTTAGACAAAGCTTCACTTATTAAAGTCTATCATCTAATCTAATTACTACACATACTAAGTTTGCAAAACATACTAAATTCGAATTAGATAAAGCTTCACTTATTTAAGTATAGTAGCATCTAATAAAGCAAACGCTCTTCTCTTGTTAGCCAACCCTATTTAAGTTACGAAACTAGCTAGGGATAGTACATACTCCGAAATTAAATTCATAATTAATTAATCATCCAGTAGATGAATTAGTTGTGAGTAATAATAATTTATTACGACTAATTTTAAAGATTAATGTTAGCTAGGTTGAATATATTAGCAGAGTCCAGCTCACAAATCATGCCCATCACCACAAGTAGTTTGTGAAGTCAAACAAAAACTTCCACTTTTTTTAATTTTCTCACTTTCTTTCTCTCACATAATATTCAACTAATTGTTATATATAATCTTCATGAGCAGCTTTATATATTGAGCATAATATCTCTCAGAAGTGTGAGAACTTGTTAAGCTCTTCTTCTCCCCTTTTTATCTCTCTCTTTCTCTCACCATGGTAGCTCAAGCTCCTCAGGATGATCATGTTAGTCTCTCTCCCTCTCTCTCTCTCACGACGTTATTTATTATTGTGATTCAGATCTTCATTTTTATTCGTAGTTTCCGATAATCGATCTTCATTCTTTTTAATAAATAAAAAAGATTGTCGTACGTCATTTTAACTAATTTTTGGTTAAAGCAAATTGGAATGTTGAGTTCTTCTCTTGGGGGAAAAAAACAAACTAAAGATGAAAACTGAGTCTCATTATCGAATGATAAACAAAAATATTTCTTTTGTTTTGAGCACGGGGCTTCTTATAATATTTTTTCTTTTCCAATGGTTTTTTTTGCAAATATTCAATTTTCTTTCGATTTTTAGAAAATATCCAGAAAATAAATAAATTGTGGTGCTTAGTGCTTAAGAGATAGATGTTGAGAGAATTTAAGAAGTTGAAGACAGAAGTAATTTATTGTAAGCTATTTGACTTGTTGACTTATAATTCTCTGACTTCATTAAAAGCTTACAATTTTTTTCCTTCAATTTCAGAGGTTTAAAATCCCTTAATTCAATTCTTTAATTTTTTCCTTCAAATGATGAAAATGAATTATTACATTAAAATAAAACAAAAAAAAAATTGAATCCACTAGTTCGTAAGTTGTACTTTTCATGATGAAAATGTACTTTTTGTTCGTAAGTTTAGGATATTAACTTTAAAGTACGGTATATGGGTCAGTTTCTAACTTTTCCAAAATCTATGGAACTCTGAGCTTGATTTTCCTTTTACCCCATTTTTTTAGCCAACCAATCACAGCATATATGATTGCTGACTTTTCTTCCATTGGATTTGTAGAATCAACAAAATCGACAGATCTTTGTTTTTTTTTTTAGTTTGGTCTACCAACCTTAAACCATGTTTACACCAAGGGGATCTTCAAAAGTCCACTCTTATATTTTTAGTTTGTTTTTTCCTCTTAACCTACAAATTATAAAACTATCAAACTTTTCATCTTCAAAAATCATTTTTAGTAACCCACATATAACCGCTGACTTTTCTTCCATTGATTTTGTAGATTTTTTTAAAAAATTTTAATTGTTCACTACTTCTAATTTTGTCCTTCACCTTTTGCACTTACTTTTCTAGTCTTAGATCCGAACTTTATCAGTATGGGTCAGTTTCTGACTTTTCCAAACTTTAGGGACGTTTTACCAAACCTAAAATTTTAGACCAATAGATCTTCCAAAATCCACTTTTTTTTTTTTTTTTTTTTTTTTACAAACCAAAATCCACTCTTATTTATACTTTTACTTTATTTTATTTTTGTCACCATAAGTCCCATCATTGACTTTTCTTTCATTTTGTAATTTGTGTGAAAACAAAGCTGGATGAGGAGAAATTAGCAAGACAAAAAGAAATCGAAGATTGGTTACCAATTACTTCATCAAGAAATGCTAAGTGGTGGTACTCTGCCTTTCACAATGTCACCGCCATGGTCGGTGCCGGAGTTCTCGGACTCCCTTACGCCATGTCTCAGCTCGGATGGTAAATTCCCCCAAACCAAAAACCGGTTTATTTTACCTTAACCGGATCAATCAACTATTAACCGGTTTATTTCACCTAAACTGAATCTATGAAATATGAACCGGTTTATTTAACCTAAACCGAATTTATCAAATGTTAACCGGTTTTAATTTGTTGATTCAGGGGACCAGGAATTGCGGTATTGGTTCTGTCATGGATCATAACACTATACACATTATGGCAAATGGTGGAAATGCACGAGATGATTCCAGGAAAACGTTTTGACCGTTACCACGAGCTCGGACAACACGCGTTTGGAGAGAAGCTCGGTCTTTATATCATCGTGCCGCAACAATTGATCGTGGAAATCGGCGTTTGCGTCGTTTATATGGTCACCGGAGGCAAATCTTTAAAGAAGTTTCATGAGCTAGTTTGTGATGATTGTAAACCAATCAAACTTACTTATTTCATCATGATCTTCGCTTCTGTTCACTTCGTCCTCTCCCATCTTCCCAATTTCAATTCCATCTCGGGCGTTTCTCTCGCCGCTGCCGTTATGTCTCTCAGGTAAATCACTTAAACCGGTTCGGTAATTTAAATTGTTGAAATTGGTTTGGTTTTAGACCGGTTTATTTAAAACTCGGTGTTCTTTAACTTATTAACCGGTTCTAAATCAATTTCCTTTTTGTCTCTAGCTACTCAACCATCGCATGGGGAGCATCAGTGAGCAAAGGCGTTCAAGAAGATGTTCAATATGGTTACAAAGCAAAATCAACAGCCGGTACGGTTTTCAATTTCTTCAGCGGTTTAGGTGATGTAGCGTTCGCTTACGCGGGCCACAACGTTGTCCTTGAGATCCAAGCAACAATCCCTTCGACGCCTGAGAAGCCTTCAAAAGGTCCTATGTGGAAAGGAGTCATCGTTGCTTACATCGTCGTCGCTCTTTGTTATTTCCCTGTGGCTCTCGTCGGATATTATATTTTCGGAAACGGTGTTGAAGACAACATTCTCATGTCACTTAAGAAACCAGCATGGTTAATCGCGACCGCCAACATCTTCGTCGTGATCCATGTCATCGGTAGTTACCAGGTCTGTTTTTTTTCTAAACAAGAGAACTTTTCAATACTCAAAGTCGACAATTCAGTCCTGGTTTAGTGAACCGTTATTAACCAGATCTAAACCAAAAATATTGGTTTTGTTGTAGATATATGCAATGCCAGTATTTGACATGATGGAGACTTTATTGGTCAAGAAGCTAAATTTCAGACCGACCACAGCTCTTCGGTTCTGTGTCCGTAATTTCTACGTTGGTAAGTAAAATAATTAAATTTCTCGTTTATTAGTTATTCATAATTCTATGTCTATTTACATTTTTAAAACTACAAATCTGATCTTGTGTTTTTTTTTTTTTTTTTTTGGTCATTTAAATCACAGCTGCAACTATGTTTGTTGGCATGACGTTTCCGTTCTTCGGTGGGCTTTTGGCGTTCTTTGGTGGATTTGCGTTTGCTCCAACCACATACTTTGTAAGCTTTCGATTTCTAAACGCTTGGATGAATTATTTCTAAACGCTTGAATGAATGATTATTCATAAAAAAAAATCTTTAAAACCTTGAGAAATTATTAGGCTAATCAACTTAATCTTTTTTTTTTCCAGATCCCTTGCGTCATTTGGTTAGCAATCTACAAACCCAAGAAATACAGCTTGTCTTGGTGTGCAAACTGGGTAATTAACAATTATCATTTATTTATTTTTCTAGCGTTTTCGATTTGCGGTTGCGTTTTGTGAAACTGTGTTTATTTGTTTGCTGTTTATCTCAGGTGTGTATCATGTTCGGTCTTTGCTTAATGATTCTATCGCCGATCGGAGGGCTAAGAACAATCGTTATTCAAGCAAAGGATTACAAGTTTTACTCGTAAATTTGCTATTATTATATATGTCATATGATTAATTTAAGAAACATATTTTTATATATGTGTGTGAAGGAGTTTTTTTAAAAGATCAACACGAGACATAGAAGAACCAATGGTCTTGTCTGATTCTAAAATGTAGTTTCTAGCTTTTGTATTTTTGTGTGTTTACATTATATATAAAAAAATCAGGTTTCAAATTGTTTGGTTTTATGGAGTTTGATTCTTTGTGTTCTCAAGAAAAGAAAAGGATAGATATATCTTTCTCTTTTGACAAAATATATATATATATATATGTTGAGCATAATTTTAATCATATAAATTATAATAGATAAATTCTATTATAATTGTGATATGTTCTATAAATAATAGAGAATTATGTATTTTCTAGAACATTGAGTTAATACCGACCGTAACGGTAAACATTGAATCACTACCAGCTGTAACGGTAAGCATCAAGCCAATATGGGCTGTAACGGCAAACATCGAGCCAAAACGAGCCGTAATGGAAACCGTCAAGCCGATACGGGCCGACACAACAATTAACGAGCCAATACGGGCTGTAACAACAAACAACGAGTCAATACGGGCTGTAATTGGACTTTGTGACCGATTCTGATTTGCTACGACGTTATCAAGAAAATATTTGACTCAATCTCATGTAGAGAATATTCGAAACGACCTTATCTCATCTAGAGGCGGTTACTCAAACCCAAATCCCATGAAGATTATGGTAAAGAGACTTCTCTATAAAAAGGGAGCGATATCGACACAATACGGGGCGAAATCGAGAGCAAAACAAGAGATCTAAAACACAGCCACATGACTCAATTCCAAAGCATTGCTAGGGTTCCTAAATTAACTCGTTGTGCCTTAAACTCTTGTATTTGAGCTCGATACTTTGATCAATAAAAACGACTATTCAACAACTATTTCTTGTTTCCGTAGACTTTAAACGAATCGATTAATTTTGCCCAAAAAAATGGCGCTAGAAGGAGGGGCTAGAGTAAAATACGTGAGATGACAGGAAACGGAAGTGATACAGATAACATCGATGCGAATGTCGCTGCTCAGCTTGAAACCCTGACTACTAAGCTGAACGAAACAGTGCAGAAGCTGACACGGATCGAGGCAGATAACGCTAGGCTACGAGAGGAGAACGCCTCGCTGGTGACAGCAGGGAGAGTTTTTACCGAAGCAAGCACTAGATTTCGCGGCGTGCAAGTGAATCAGATGCAAGACCTTAACTCAACGCCTAGAACCAATAATCGAACACCCACAACGGAAGACAGACGACTAGAAACTCCTCGTTAGGAAGAGAACGACGGAGGAAACTCTGATACAAGGCAAGCACATGAAAGCCTAGTTCGAGAAGAAATTTTGGCTCAACAAGGAGTTGTTAACACACCGCGCATGACAGAAATCGAGCATGGACAATTCGCCCACTTGGAAGCAATGTTCAACAAACGATTTGGAGAGATGGAAGCTATGATTGAACGACTATCAGGTGTAGCTCAGCCAATTCGGAAGAGCAAATTATACTCGTATGCTGACACACCATTCTCTGATGAAATCGCACTCACTGAGATACCGAGAAAATTTGTGCTACCAACAATGAAGATGTTTTATGGAACATCCGACCCGGATAACCACATAGCGCAATACAAACAAGGAATGTTCACGACGGCCATCCAAAGAGAATATCAAGAAGCTACCATGTGCAAAGGATTTGGCTCAAGCCTTACGGGGGTTGCGCTTTAGTGGTTTATCAACTTGCCAAACGGCTCAATAAATTCGTTTGCATCATTCACGGATCTTTTTGTTGAACAATTCGCAAGCAGCAAGAACCTCGAAAAGACAGCAGATGATCTGTATGAGGTGCGACAAAAGAGAGATGAGTCATTACGTGCCTACGTGGGACGATTCAACAAGGAGAAGGTGTCAATACCAAGTTGCAACATGTCTACTGCCATATCGGCATTCAAAAGAGGTTTACTTCGTGATGGTGACTTGTACAAAGAACTTACCAAGTATCAGTGCAGAACCATGGAAGATGTGCTCTCGCGGGCATGGGCACAAATAAAATGGGAAGAAAATACATCGTAGCGATATCGACATTCGTCACATTTTGACTCTCGCGTAGTGAGAAACGAAAAATCAACACGAGATGATAAACAAATACACTAAGCGTCATAAGTAATGGTGAGGAACCTTGTCAAACTTTAAACAAAACTGAAAGTGAGGAGCGCAAATTGTCAAAATAACAAAGACATCAACGACGTCTCGATTTGGTTAGGCTTGGTGGTATGAGGTTATTGAAATGTTTTATAAGTTATTATTCATTTTCGTTTTTAGTTCTAGTTTTACTTCTTTTAACATTGATAGATTTTTGATATAAAATAACTAAGTTTTTAGTAACTCATTACCCATTATGAGAGTATACTTTGTTAACTTGGTAGCCATGTGCTGATGACAAAAATCAGTAGAAAAATTTTATGGATGAACCAATGCTAGATAATCGACAAACTTGAAAATTTTATGGATGCTTACCCATCGAGGAAGCAATTTTTCAATATGATAGTCACTGCTAACCAGTTGCGGAAGCAGGCGCGAGCAAATTATGTGACGAATCACTGGATGCAAAACCTTGACAATGAAACACTCGTTAACAAGAATCTTATGGTGAGACACTTTATGCACAAATCTTCAAGATGCTATCTACTAAAACTTAGAACTCATGTCATGAACATGGGCAATAAATCTTGTTGCAAGACAATAAAATCATGTCATTCGATGTGAAGCTTGTCACGATACAAGATAAACATGACTTACAACACAGGACATGGTCCTAAAGTTGTTCATATAGTAGTGAGGCCATTGATACACGAATACGTGAACAATAGGCTCTCTGCATAAAATAGGGAATCACCTGAAACGCGAAACATTCGCTACAACTGCCTATTAGCGAGACGTCGCTATAGGAACGTAACAAATCTGGAATCCACCTGATGGTCGGGTCCAAGCTTAGCAAACTTGATAACAAAACACTTGCTAACAATAAATGAGCTACGAAACGCTTTAATTGGGTCACGAACCCGGATTATGTCACGAGCATAAATGATTTGGCTATGACAAAATCGCCAATGGGAGAGCAATTATAATTCATCCCCTGAAATTGCTATGGCTAGTTGTCATTTAAAAGCCAATGTAGACTCAATGTGTAGCCAATTCAAGAAATTGGTTAGGTACCACATTGTTATGTAATAGCCGATGTAGAGTCGATGTGTAGCCAATTCATGTAATTAGTTAAAGCCACATTGTCTATTTAAAACCAATACATGGTGAGTGTCCAGCCAATTCATGTAATTGGTTCAAGGCACATTGTCTATTTAAAGCCAATACATAGTAAGTATGTAGCCAATTCGAGAAATTGGTCATGGCCGCATTGTCATTTTTAGCCAATGCAGAGTCAAGATATAGCCAATTCAGGAAATTGGTCATGGCCGCATTGTCGTTTTAGCCAATGCAGAGTCAAGATAAAGCCAATTCGAGAAATTGGTCATGGCCGCATTGTCATTTTTAGCCAATGCGGAGTCAAGATATAGCCAATTCAGGAAATTGGTCATACCCGCATTGTCATTTTTAGCCAATGCAGAGTCAATATATAGCCAATTCAGGAAATTGGTCATGGTTGCATTGTCGCTTTAGCCAATGCAGAGTCAAGATAAAACAAATTCGAGAAATTGGTCATGGATGCATTGTCATTTTTAGCCAATGCAGAGTCAAGATAAAGCCAATTCAAGAAATTGGTTAGGAACCACATTGTCATTTAAAAGACAATGTAGGGTCAATGTGTAGCCAATTCAAGAAATTGGTTAAAGACCATATTGTCTATTTAGATCCAATGCATGGTTAGGAACCACATTGTCTATTGAAAACCAATGTATAGTCAATGTGTAGCCAATTCAAGAAATTGGTTAGGAACCTCATTGTCTATTTATAGTCGATGCATCAATGTGTAGCCAATTCAAGAAATTGGTTATGGCTGCACTGTCGTTTCTGAACCAATGTGGAATCAATGTAAAGCCAATTCAAGAAATTGGCTAAGACCACATTGACGTTTTAGAGCCAATCCGGGGTCAATGTGAGGCCAATTCAATGAAGTGGATATGGCCAAATATCGACTTAGACCAACATTGAGTCAATTGTGTATCCAATTCAAAGAATTGGAACCAATGCAAAGTCAAGTTTTGGTCAGTTCAGGTAACTTTGATTACGATAACTTTATCGTTTTAGAGCCGATGTGAAGGCAATTCACCAAATTGGTGAAGGCAAGACCGACAAATTGGAGCCAATGCAGAACCAATGTGTAACCAATTCCAGAAATTGGTTATGGCAGCATTTTGGTTTTAGAACCAATGCGGGATCAGTGTGTAGCATATTCAAGAAATTGGTTACGACAACTATATCGTTTTAGAGTCGATGGGAAGACAATTCACTAAATTGGCTATGACAAAATTGTCATTGTTGAGTCAATGCAATTGGCTATGAAAAAATTGTCATTGTTGAGTCAATGTGGAACCAATTCCTTAAATTGGCTATGACAAAATTGTCAATATAAAGCCAATGCACAGTCAATTTGATAAACCGTTGATGACAAACATTGTCACAGGTCTTGCCATGGGGTAAACATCGTCCCAAAACTACAAAACGGCAAGATCACGATGTGGATCACGACATCGTTTATGGAAGGCAGCAAATTAATCAAGTGCGAGAAAACGGCTACATCTAAAGGTATGTCATGACTTATACAAATATTTAGCTTTATATTTATAGTTTATTAAATGATACCATTTGTCTATACTACTCTCTAAATTCTTACTAAGAAAATAGAGAGCGGGGGCAAACTGTTGGGCATATTTTTAATCATATAAATTATAATAGATAAATTCTATTATAATTGTGATATATTCTATAAATAATAGAGAATTATGCATTCTCTAGAACATTGAATTAATACCGACCGTAACGGTAAACATTGAGTCAATACCAGCCGTAACGCTAAGCATCAAGCCAACGCGGGCCGTAACAACCAGCATCAAGCCAACATGGGCCGTAACGGCAAACATCGAGCCAATACGGGCCGTAATGGCAACCGTCAAGCCGATACGGGCCGACACAACAATTAACGAGCCAATATGGGCTGTAAAGACAAACAACGAGTCAATACGGGTTGTAATTGGACTTTGTGACCGACTCTGATTTGCTACGACCTTATCAAGAAAATATTTGACTCAATCTCGTGTTGAATATTCGAAACAACCTTATCTCATCTAGAGGCGGTTACTCAAACCCAAATCCCATGAAGATTAAAGGTAAAGAAACTTCTCTATAAAAAGGGAGCGACATCGACACAATACGGGGCGAAATCGAGAGGAGAACAAGAGACCTAAAACACAGCCACGCGACTCAATTCCATAGCATTGCTAGGGTTCCTAAATTGACTCGTTGTGCCTTAAACTCTTATATTTGATCTCGATACTTTGATCAATAAAAACGACTATTCAACAATTATTTCTTGTTTCCGTATACTTTAAACGAATCGATTATTTTTGCCTAAACAATATCTTTCTCTCTTCTAAGTTATATTGTATCATAATTATAAGCCATAAAATCCATGATTAGTAAACAAATTTATTAAAACCACATGATTGAGATTTCAAATCTTGCATATAACGACAAGTATAAGAAGACTTGCAACTTTAGTGAGAGTCAACGAAGAAAAATCAATTTAGATAGATTCTTGATACATTACAAAACAATTTACATAAAGAAAACATACATGAATTAAGAATCTAGAATTTGATTAGTCAGATTGCGAATCTTGAATATGATATTTGTAAGGTTCAATGTTTCCACTGTTTCTTATATTTGAATTAAGAATCTAGAATTTGATTAGTCAGATTGCGAAAACCTAATCAATAACTCTGATTATCTTACTCAAAGATTCGATGACAGTATTCGCCAGCCGAATCTGCACATATCAAAAAAAAAATAATAATAAATTTAATTCACAGTTGCACTAGAATATTGTTGTTAAATTTGGCTTTTGAGTTTGATTTCTAAATTCGAACTTATTGCACAAAGGTTGGACTAAGCTGAAATAATTTTACTCTTTTTGTAAAAGTGGGTTTAATAACTTTCAGATTGGGCCTCTTAATTTATAATATTGGACCCACTGCTAAAACGAGAATATGGGCTGGCCGAACACCAACATCATTCTCATCATTAGTGGCTTACTGCTGATGTCTTCTAAAATCAGTGGAAGAGGAAATTTGATTTATGTTATGAACGATATGTATATATCATTCATAGGTGTTAATTATGGGCCCATTAGAATGTTTTAGAAGAGTCGAGATTAGTTCGTTCTCAAGGTGAACCCTAAATTGTATCTCATATATATATCCATCATTAACAAGTAATACACGACGACAATTTCTAAACTTTTTTCGCAATATGTTATCAGTATGAAATCCTAGACTCATGAACTAACCTACTATCAACATTGATGTTCACGAGTCTAGGATTTCATGCTAATAACTTGTTGTGGGCAAAAAAGTTTGTGAATTGTGATCGTATATCCCATATCAACAAGTGATGAGATATATATAGAGATTACAGATACAGTTAAGGTTCGACTTGGGAAAACCAAATATTTTAAAAACTTTTAGAACATTCTATACATATTAGTAACTAATGGCTATATCCATATGATATACATACTATTTCACTACGATTTCCAACACAACTCACTAATTTTTACCTATATGCCTCAGGATAGCTTTACCGGAGTGGACAGAGATAAGTTGATAACTTTTATTTTTATTTAATAATTAGCCGATAAATTTATCTAAGCATGCGAGGGTGGAACGACAAACCACATAATTTTGTCTTGGCTATAACATCTTCAAAGTACTATATATTTTTTTCTGCTAAGTATGTAAAGACTTCAAAATACTTGTTTGTGTTTGATTTGCAATGTTTATTCGTTTCTTTCCCGATTTACAAGATAGTTATCTTGATCTTATATGTCACATGCGAGCAAATGTGGCATTAATTTGAACACAAATTTAGTCGCATGTATTGATGGACTTATATTTTGATTAGAATTTATAGAGTCAAGATTTCGCATCCCTGGAGTTGGAAGATTTGCATGACCAAAATTTTATGGTAAAGTGAAAGCGTTTTGATCATCTAACCACTAAATGCCCAAGTGGCAGGGGACCTTACTCATCAAGTTATCTGGGGAACTGTGTCATTCAGAGGCAAAAAAACATTTTGGTGTGTTTTATTCTCCCCCTTTTGTCTTCTAATCGTGTTTTGATTTTGGTGTTGGTGACAGGTCATTTTTTATATATATGTTGTGTTGATTTTTGGTTGCTTTGTGCAGTTTGATTGTTGGATTCATTCATCCTGCCTACTCAGCCATGGCTGTGTTGCCTTACTTTGATGAGATTGATCCTTTCACCATTGATTACTGTTGCAGCGGATATAACAGTAAACGAATTGAAATCGTGATCAACAGGATCAGAATTCGTGAGGTGTGAATTCAAGCTAACAGAGCTAGAAGACACAATAGGGTTTTGAGAGAAATCTCTCTGTTTTCTTTATAAAAATATCAAAACTGCTGCTACAATATAAGTCGATTCCTATTTATAAGAATATAAGAACGAAAAACACCAAAACCCTTAGACCTAATCTCTTTAGAAATATGAAAATTATACGATAAAACTAAAAGGAAATAACAAACCAAAACCCAGCAAACCAATAATTAAAACACTAACGTAGAGCCTAAGGTAAAGACATATGGAGATGCTACATCAGGTCTCCCGGGGTGTCGAGAAGTCAGCAGCCACATAAGTGCTGTAACAACCACGAGAACCAGCAATTTTCTCACTAAAAAAAGCAATGGGACGGTTTTCTTGACTTAAAACGGCACCAATTCCAGCCTTGGATGCGTCACAATGTAACTCAAAATCCATATCAAAATTTGGAAGAACAAGTACTAGTGCAGAAGTGAGATGATCCTTAACAGTTTGAAAAGCAGTTTCAGCTTCCGGCGTCCAGCGAAACGTTGATCCCTTCATACAATCTTGTAAGAGGAGCCATGATGCTGCTAAAATGAGCCACAAAACGTCGATAAAACGAAGCCAAACCGTGAAAACTGCGCACTTCGGTAATAGTTCGAGGAGTAGGCCAAGAACGAACAGCTGACGCACCTCTAAACCACGATAAGAGACAATATATCCAAGAAAAAGTACTTCTGACGCACCAAAGACACACTTCTTAGTCGTGGCAAATAATTTTTCCTTACGTAACACCAACAACACGTCATTCAAATGTGATAAGTGTTCAGCAATAGATGAACTAAAAATTAGTATGTCATCAAAATAAACCACAACACAACGACCAATAAAAGGCCGAAGAGCTTGTATCATGACACGCACGAACGTGCTAGGCGCGTTTGATAACCCAAAAGGCATGACAAACCACTCAAATAAGCCTTCTCGAATTTTAAATGCAGTTTTCCACTCATCACCGGGACGCACACAAATTTGGTGATAACCACTTCGAAGATCGAGTTTAGTAAATATAGATGCCTTGCCAATTTGGTCAAGTAAATCATCGAGTCGCGGAATAGGAAAACGGTACCGTATTGTGATCTTGTTGATAGCACGACTATCAACACACATACGCCATGACCCATCTTTCTTGGGAATAAGTAACGCTGGCACCGCACACGGACTCAGATTCTCTCGTAAATATCCTTTAGCCAATAATTCCTCCACTTGACGACGTAGTTCGTCGTGTTTTTGAGGGCTCATATGATAATGCGGTCTATTGGGAAGCACAAAATTAGGTGCGAGATCGATACAATGTTGAATATCTCTTAGAGGAGGCAAACCCAGAGGAAGATCATCAGGAAATACATCTTTAAAGTTGGAGAGAATGTCACGAAAATCACTTGGAGCTGCCACAACAGAGACATTTTTTTCTTGGGAAACAACTAACACAAAAGCAATCCCGGTCGTACGAATCTCTTCTTCAAACTCAAATGGTCGCAAAAACAAAGCAGGCTTGGAAACAACAACATCACGCACGGATGGAGCTGATTCAATTTGAGGTGTAAGTGTGTCTGTGGAATCTTGAACTGGAAGCAATTTAATCTTTTTGTCTTCAAAAGTAAAAGCATACGTGTTAGTAAATCCATCATGATATACACGTCTATCATACTGCCAAGGCCGACCAAGAAGGATATGACAAGCGTCCATAGGTAGAATATCACAACAGACCATATCCTTGTAGTTAACACCAATAGAGAAAGGAACATGACAACGTCTTGAAATTCGTATCTCGGAGGTAGAATTTAACCACGCTAACCGATAAGGACATGGGTGAGGCTCGGTAAATAAATCCAATTTTTGCACTGCTTCCTCAGAAATAATGTTGGTACAACTACCTGAATCAATAATCAGCTTGCAAAATTTTCCTCGAATTGTACAAGTTGATCGAAAAATATTTGTGCGAAGCCATGATTCTTCCGGACTTTGTGGTAACAAACAGGTTCTGCGAAACACTAATGCTAACCCTTTGTCACCAAAAACTTCTTCTTCTCCACCCACTACTTCATCAACACTCCCGTCATCATAAATTGCAGGCTCATCTTCAATAAAAAGACCACGACGAGTTTGTTGAGGACAAGAAGACTGACGATGGCCTTGTTCACCACAACCAAAACAACGGGCATTGGAAATACGCTTAACGTCAGAACCATCGGACTTCCCTGAACCCATAGGTTGCAGATTTGAATCCAACCCCTGTTTAGGAGTAACAACATTCAGCTCCGTACGAGTGCGCATAGACCCTTGAGACCAACTAGATGATGCAAAGCGAGGTTGTTGTTCGATTAAAAATGCGCGCTGGTGAGCCTCTGACACGGAAACAGGAAAATCTGGAGAAGTGTGTTTAGTATCTGTGGTCGGAGTCCTCCAATAAATCTAGACACGAGTTGATCAGTTGATTCAGCAAGTGAATTCCGTGTTAAGAGAGAAAAAATTTCAGTTGCGAATTCGTCTACTGACTTATTCCCTTGTCGTAGATTTTGGAGTCGTGTATACATTGTACGACCATAATTGAAAGGAAGAAACGCCTCCTTCATCTTCTTTATGAGTTTTTGCCAGGAGGTGATCTTTTCTTTTCCTTCACGGCGTCGTTTATCTTTTAATTGTTGCCACCAAGCAGATGCTTGCCCTTTGAAACGTGTAGCTACTAACGGAACACGCATGTCATTAGGAACTTGTTTAAAATCCAGAAGCTCCTCCACTGAACTAATCCAATCAAGAAGCTCCTTGGGTTGCAGGCTGCCATGAAAGTCGGGTAGGTCTAGTTTTTGAATCCCGATTCCCAACGAAGCTACAATCATATCTCGTCTTGGTTGCTCGTGCAGTTGCGCAAACAGAATAGCATCCACAAAGTTATCATCATCAACATCACCAAAATCCCCTTCTCGATGTTCTTCACCTTGAGGCAACACACCTGGCTGTTGTTGAGCTCGAAGTACGGATCGGACTGTAGTCTCAACAGTGTTACGTAGTACTTCATGCATCCTGTGATTGAATTCCGAGAACATATCCCTCATCAATTCCAACTGTTCTTCGTGTTGTTGTTGTTGAAGACTCTTCTTAGGAGGCATGATGAGATCGATTCGTCTCTGATACCAACTGTTGCAGCGGATATAACAGTAAACGAATTGAATTCGTTGATCAACAAGATCAGAATTCGTGAGGTGTGAATTCAAGCTAACAGAGCTAGAAGACACGATATGGTTTTGAGAGAAAGCTCTCTGTTTTCTTTATAAAAATATCAAAACTGCTGCGACAATATAAGTCGATTCCTATTTATAAGAATATAGGAATGAGAAACACCAAAACCCTTAGACCTAATCTCTTTAGAAATATGGAAATTATACGATAAAACTAAAAGGAAATAATAAACCAAAACCCAGCAAACCAATAACTAAAACACTAACGTAGAGCGTAAGGTAAAGACATATGGAGATGCTACATCAATTACTCAGTATGTTTACTTCTTTTTCTTGCTCTTTTGGTTACGTAATAACCATTAATCAGTTCAAAAAGGTTTAGTTTCTTGGTTTGAATAGAATGAGCAATTGATGTAGATTTGAGATAAATTGGGAGGCTACTAGAGCAAAACCTTCAAAGTTTTAAGTCTGTTTATACAAAAACACAGAAGCGTTGATGTGTAGTACTGGAAACCTTTCTTGGATTAGTTTAAGCGTTAAGAATTGTGTTTGTAATACTTGAACAAATTTGTATTTCTTTTTTTCTTGGTTTGGTGAGAGGTTCTCTAGTACAAGATAACAAACTACGGGTAGATTGATGCTTTTGGTTGCAGCATCATTGCCTTATCTTCTGGAGAAGGTTTGTTTGTTTTTCATTCGCATGGCTTCGTTGTTAAATGCACTAAAATATAGCAAGGAACTAATTGAGATTATTAATGTTTGATTAGACGACATTCAACGGGCGAGTTTTCATGACACATACCACAAAGGCCATCTACAATTTCTTCACGGACTTTCCCGATGGAAACACAAAGATCATGACCCAGAAGAACTGTGAGTGAGCCTGTTGAAATGTATTTTAGTTGAGAAATTGGCAAAAACCATTGGAGATTGGCGGAAAATACGGTGAGCGGTATTCTGGTGAAACTAGGAGAGAACGGGAAACTGGTGGTTAGGGTCGATGGTAATGTCGATAAAGAGAGTGGAGAGGTAGAAATTGAGCATTCAGGTCTTAAGGAAAGAGTAAGAGTAGCATTTGAGCCGATTCAGAGTGCTGCGAAACCAATCCCTCTCTCAGCTTCTTAGTAGCTTTTTAAAGTCATCGTTGAGGTTTCTTTAATCATCATAGAGTTTAATCATCTAATTACGTTTCCGTTTTTTAAGTTTATCATCTAATGGTGAAGAGTTTAATGGATGTTGTGGTTGTTAAGAATCTGTTTTATAAAACTTTTCTGCACTTTAAGTTTAATGTGATGATGATCAAGTCTAATGGATGCTATCAAGTATGAGTTTTATGAAACTTTGTTGCTTATGTTCTTAAGTACTTGTGTTTTTGGAGAGGATAAAACAGGGATTTTTTAATGTTGGAGGATATATGGACCGAATCAAAGATTTGTGTTAAGTTTGGTTCAAATTAATAAAATAAGTTTACAGCCAAATTAATTTTTTTTGTGTGCACCAAATGTATATTAATCAACCAAAGTTTTGAACATACACCCTTAGACAGTTTTTCGCAATAGAGTCAGCTTAAACATTCGCTGCTCTGGAATAAAGCAGCAGGTGAAACTAGCAAAAGAATCCAGCGCTAAGAAGATATCTGAAATTACTCTATGGAGTTCCAAAAGAATTGATCGAGAGTTTATAGCTCCAACCAATTGTAGACAATCAGACTCGATGTAAAGGTGATCAACACCTATTCTGACTGCAGTTTGAATTTCAGTTCTACACGCAAGGCTTTCTGCCATAAGAGCTGAAGACACATTTTCGCAGATTGTTGAGTGGTGGGATAGGGTCCCAGAGGATAGCAGCGAGCTTGTCCATCCTAGACCCGCTACTCTTAGATTTGACCGCCAGGATGCATCCAAATCACAGATCATGCTTCGTCCTTCACGAGGTTGGAAAAACCTAGTAGGTGGCACAGAAGGTCGATGTCATTTAAGTCTTTGCTCTTGTGCCCCAAACCATTCTTTCGCATCAGTAATGTCTTTAATCATGGTTTCCTGAGCCCCGAACAAGCGATTGTTAAAGACCCCTTGATTCATTGCCTTCTATAGATTCCAGCAAACCCATGGTGCCAATGGGCCCTCACTTATCCCCGACGGGGGAAGACAGAGGAGATTGTTTGCTATACATAGTCCTGATCTTACACTGTCCACCTGCTCGTAAGGAAGCACCTGAGACAGAGGAACGTAACTCCACACCTCCTTTGCAAACAGACAGAGGAAGAGCAAATGCAGTTTAGATTCTACCTCTCCACAACGGTGACAAGCCACCAGAATATCAATCTGCCTATCTTTAAGTTGATGTTTAGCAGGCAACGCCTCGTGGAGGGTCTTCCAGATGAAGACCTTAATCTTAAGGGGCGTATTGATAGCCCACACTTCTTCTTTCCAGTTTACTGACCTTAGATGTTGCCCCAAGTCAATAGTAAAGGTTCCTCTTTCCACAAAATACCCTGACTTAGTAGTATAAGATCCAGAGTTATTTCCCAACTAGACCATCTTATCTTGAGCTCCCAATCTGCTTGGTTTGATGCTGAGGATTACATCTTTAAAGCGGGGAGAAGTATCCCAACCTTTTCCACATCCCACTCCCGGGTTCCTGAAATGAATAAATTTGAGACCAATGAATCTTTACTGGCTAAGGTAGCCAGACCAAAAGGTTGCAGTGGGGTTGACAGCGAAAGCCACGGGTCCTCCCAGATCTTAATAGATTCCCCATTACCCACAAACCATCCCAGATTCTTTGCTGATACATCCCTCCCCACAAGGACACTTTGCCAACCATGAGATGTTGAACTAGGGCAGTCCGCCTCAAGGAAGGATTTGTCTTGACAATATTTTCCCAGTAGGGTACATGCCAACAAACAAGTAGGATTCGAGTAAATTCTCCAGCTCAGTTTACCCAGCAAGGCCGCATTAAAACACTGAAGGTCGCGAAAACCTAACCCACCATCCCTTTTGCTACATGTCAACTTCTCCCAAGCCACCCAACACATACTCCTCTTCTCAGCCTTTGAATCCCACCAGAATCTTGTCAGGGTAGATAGGATCCTATTACAAAGGGACACCGGCAACTGGAAGCATGGCATAGAGTATGTTGGCATTGCTGTCAACACACTCTTCATCATAGTAAGCTTACCAGCTTGAGAGAGGAACCTGGAAGACCACGACAAGACTCTTTGTCTTATTCTATCATCTATTGAGGAGAATAGATCTTTCTTCTTTCTTCCAAAATGTTCCGGTAACCTGAGATATTTACCCACTCCTCCCTCCTTGGTAATCCATAGTGCTCTCATCGTTGTATGCCTTTGCATCTCTGAAGTTCTTATTGAGAAGAATATAGACGACTTTAACGGATTTATTTGCTGACCGAACGCTTTCTCATACTTCCCAAGCAGCGTCTTTAGGTTTAGGAAAAAAATTTCACTTACTTTGCAGAAAAACATAGTATCATCTGCGAAGAGGAGATGGTTGATCTTTGGACACCCTCTCGCAACAGTGATTCCTTTCATCTTACCCGACGCTTGAGCCTTGTGGCAAAGTTCTGATAGGACCTCGCTGCATAGGATAAAGATATGGGAGATGGGACCCCCTTCTCTTATTCCTCGTACCGGAACTACCTGCCCTGTGGAGAATCATTAACCATGAAGGAGTAAGAAACAGTGGAAATACACTGCATGATCCAGTTTATCCATATGGGATGGAAGCCTAGTCTTTGGAATACGGCTTGAATGAAGTTTCATTCCACTCTGTCGTAGGTTTTGCTCATATCAGTCTTTACAGCCATTGAGCAGTATTTCCTAGCTTCAGAATGCTTGAGAAAGTGTAAAATCTCATGAGTTATCAGGCCATTGTCCGAAATTGCTCTTCCCGGAATAAATGCATATTGATTTTATGAGATAATAGACTCCAATAGTGGCTGTAATCTCTTGGCTAAAAGCTTGGAAATCACTTTGTAGTACACATTGCAAAGTGCGTTGTTTTGTAATCAGCCACCACTCTTTGGCTCTTGTCCCTTAGGGATAAAACGAATATGAGTCTCATTAAGCTTCAGGAGCATCACCCCTGATCTGAAGAACTCTTAGATTTCACTGACAATGGCAAGACCAATCGCTGTCCAATTAGTTTGGAAAAAGCAGGATGAGAAACCATCTGGTCATGGAGCTTTATAAGGATGGATATTGAATAGTGCTGCTCTTATCTCCTCGACTGACAGATCTCTAATAAAAATCTGATTGACATCCTCAGTGATACAGGGAGACAACACTTGACGTACAATGTCCTCCACACCCTCAACAGTGGCTTCGGTTGATCCAAACAAATTATGAAAATAAGAAGATATTATCTCCACAATCTCCACTTCATCAAAAAGACTTCTCCAGCCTCATTCTCTATGACCGTGAACTTGTTAAATGCCTTCTATCTTCTGGTTACCGCATGAAAGTAACCCAAATTCTTATCACCGAGACAAAGCCACAATTGCCTACTATGCTGCTTCCATCCTCCTTAAAAGTTGTATCTAGGACGAGATTAATTTTTTCAAGCAATAGGGGATCATTTACAGAACTTACAATTGCCTTCTCCAACTCCAATTGCAGAAGTTCAATCGCTTCTTTGCTATTTCAACAATTCTCCTTGTTCCAGCGAACTAGAACTTGTCGCACCTTAGAGATCCTCAGTTGGACAAAAAGGTTCCCATCCTCCAACCAAACTTCCTCAATTAGCTTTTGAACTGATTCATGCTCCTTAAGCCGCCAGTCGTACTGAAACCAACCTCAGATCTTCTTCTTCTCCAGTTGAAAGAAAGTAATTAGTGGTCAGATTTGGGTGGTCCTCCATGCTTCTCTAAGTTATATATAAGATCGTTGAAATCCCCTGTAAGAAACCAGGGGCCTCCTCTGAGAGAAGCTATCTCCTTTAACTTTTCCTAGACAGCCTTCCTCTTTTACCATACACAACAGTAGCAAAAAAAACACTTCCCTAACGAAGTGACCTTTGTGTCTATAAAATTATCACCAGACACAAGGATTTCCACCGTTTTATCTTGATTCCAAAAGAGAGCCAACCCCCCTCCTCCATGTCCATGGGGGAGGGGGGGGGGGGGGAACAAAAGCACTATTTACAAAACTCAAATCTTGAACTGCTTTAAGTACCACATTCTCAAGCATTCTTCGTTTCCATGAGTAATAAGAAATCAGGAGACCATCGTCGATGAATCGCCTTTATTCGCCAAACTGTCTTGGGATTCCCCAGCCCTTGACAGTTCCAACTCGCTATCTTTACGTAAGAGAATTGGATGGATTCCGGAAATTCATCAAACCAGAAGCGGAGGGTTGAGAAGTATCAACCCCTGCGATTACTGAAGTACCACCCAAAAACCCTTGCCCTTGGTCCCCTTGGAGCGAATTGTGTGAATTCCTAGAGGGATGAGAAGGTAACAACGGGTTCATATTCAGCTTCCTGCGCGGGTTCACTTGTAACTGGAGGAGCTTTCTCTTCTTTGTTCTTCTTGCTTCTTGCTTTGTCTTTTCTCCAGAGGTCGGCCTGGAGGCCTTCCTGGTTTGCGCTTCTCGGTGGTTTGTTTTGTAGGATGTGGTGGGGGAATTACATCATTTGTTGGGCCTAGTCTTAACGCTATCGGAACTCTATCCACACTTCTTTCCTCCTCTGACTGGCCTTGTACAACTGGAGGAATAGCAGACTCCGGGAAGCCGAGGTTTGATTTAACTATTCCTACGGCTGTTTCCTCCACCTTCCCTTGCAGTTCAGCCAATCTAAACCTTTACATCCTCGCTGCACTATCAGTTGGATCGCTCCAATTAGCATAATTTATCATTACTTCTCTAACTTCTTCCGCAACAACCTCTAGAGCCTCTTGAGGGATCCTCGCTACTGGAGATGTGCTTTGGACTAACTGTCCTCATGATCATGCTGAAGGCTCTTTACCTTCTTCTTGTTTGCTATCACCCACTTGCGTGAAACTTCTCCGGGAGCCAAGACTAGCACCCTCATCGGCAGACCTCTTAGACTTTCTCCTGAACTCCAAGGCTCTATATTGGCCAGAATTCTCTTTCAGGAGGGAGTGCTCCTTTAGGTAGTACTTCGCGCGAGAGCTACTAGAGTAGTATCTAGGTCTCTGCTCATCTGAAGAACGGGAATGATCCCTCTCAAACACCTCAGTTTTGGACTTACTAGTGACAGCCCTAAGTTGGTAATCTTGTCGGTGGGACCTTGATTCATGGTATGGATAATCATCACGCCTTCTTCCATAAACGTCGCCCTTTCTGCCAGGGGGGAGCCCCGATATATGAGATAAGGGGAAGATCCAAACGTTTGTCCCTTTCATCTCTATCTCTCGGAAGACTTTCTCCAGGATGCTTTTTGTCTTCTTTGGAGGAAGTTCTACTTTTCACCACTCTGGAGCTATGGTCAGTACTCTGAGGATTTGTCTCGCGCTTTCTTTTGTAGGAAACGGTCAGTAAAAAAGGTCTCTCGTCTACCTTTAAGCTCTGGACAATCTTTGTCTCCATGATCCAACCGCAAGCACTTTTTGCAGTGCCCCTGTCCCTTAGGGATAAGACGAATATAAGTCTCATTAAGCATCAGGAGGATCACCCTTGATCTGAAGAACTCTTGGATTTCACTGACAATGGCAGGACCAATCTGGTCCTGGAGCTTTATCAGGATGGATACTAAATATTGCTGCTCTTATCTCCTCGACCGACAGATCTCTAATCAAACTCTGATTTACATCCTCAGTGATACAAGGAGACAACACTTGACGTACAGTGTCCTCTACACCCTCAATAGTGGCTTCGGTTGATCCAAACAGAATATGAAAATAAGAAGATATTATCTCCACAATCTACACTTCATCAAAAAAGACTTCTCCAGCATCATTCTCAATGACCGTGAACTTGGTAATTGTCTTCCGTCTTCTGGTTACCGCATGAAAGTATCTCGAGTTCTTATCACCGATACAAAGCCACAATTGCCTACTACGCTGCTTCAATATGCTTTTTCCTCCTTATAAGATGTATCTAGGGCGACATTAATTGTTTCTAGCAATGGGGGGGGGGTCATTTACATGACTTACAATTGCCTTCTCCAGCTCCAATTGCAGAAGCTCAATCGCTTCTTTGCTATTTCAAAAATTCTCCTTGTTGAAGCGAACTAGATCCTGCCGCACCTTAGAGATCCTCAGTTGGACAGAACGGTTCTCATCCTCCAATCAAACCTCCTCAATTAGCTTTCGAACTGATTCATTCTCCTTAAGGCGCCTATCGTACCAAAACCAACCTCAGCTCTTCTTCTTCTCCAGTTGAAAGAAAGTAATTGGTGGCCTATGGTCTAAACCCTCAAAAGGGAGGTAGTGACAACAGCCATTTGAAAACTGCTCTTCCCATTCACTATTGCCGACTGCTCTATCCAGCCTACAGGACACCACATGATTACCTCTCACTCCTCTCCAAGAAAGAGGGTTTCCAATATGTCGAATGTCATACAAGTCGCATTCAGACATGAAAAACTTGAACTCCACAAACGACCACTCAGATCTGGATGGTCCTCCACGCTTTTCCGAGTTATCTATAAGATCGTTGAAATCCTCTGAAAGAAATCAAGGGCCTTCTCTGAGAGAAGGTATCTCTTTTAACTTTTCCCAAACAACCTTCCTCTTCCCAGGATTAGGATCACAATACACAAAATTAGCAAAAAAACACTTCCCTAACGAAGTGACCTTTGTGTATATAAAATTATCACCAAACACAAGGATTTCCACCGTTTAATCTTGATTATAAAAGAGAGCCAACCCCCCTCCTCCATGTCCATGGGGGAACAAAAGCACTATTTACAAAACCCAAATCTTGAACTGCTTTAAGTACCACATTCTCAGCATTCTTCGTTTCCATGAGGAATAAGAATCAGGAGACCATCGTCGATGAATCGCTTTTAATCGCCGAACTGTCCTGGGATTCCCCAGCCCTTGACAGTTCCAACTCGTTATTTTTACGTGAAGGAATTGGATGGATTCCAGAAAATCATCAAACCAAAAGCGAAAGGTTGAGAAGTATCAACCCCTGCAATTACTGAAGTACCACCCATCAACCCCTGCCCTTGGTCCGCTTGGAGAGAATTGTGTGAACTCCTAGAGGGATGAGTAGGTAACAACGGGTCCATATTCAGCTTCCTGTGCGGGTTCACTTGTAACTGGAGGAGCTTTCTCTTCTTTAATCTTCCTCCCGCGATGTTCATAGGACTAGGTTGGGCTTGCTTCTTGCTTTGTTTTTTCCCCGGAGGTCGGCCTGGAGGCCTTCCAGGTTTGCGCTTCCCGGTAGTTCGTTTTGTAGGACGTGGTGGGGGAATTACATCATTTGTTGGGCCTAGTCTTAACGCTATCGGAACTCTATCCACATTTCCCTCCTCCTCTGACCGGCCTTTTTCCATAAACGTCGCGCCTTCTGCCAGGGGGAGCCTCGATATATGAGATAAAGGGAAGATCCAGACGTATGTCCCTTTCATCTCTCTCTCTCTCTCGGAAGACTTTCCCATGATGCTTTTTGTCTTCTCTGGAGGAAGTTCTACTCTTCACCACTCTGGAGCTATGGTCAGTACGCCGAGGATTTGTCTCGCGCTTTCTTTTGAAGGAGAAGGTCAGTAAAAAGGTCTCCAGTCTAGCCTTAAGCTCTGGACAATCTTTGTCCTTATGATCCAACCGCAAGCACTTTTTGCAGTGTCTCTTTAGACTCTCATAGACTAAATTTGCTACAATCTCCTCATCGTTGCCAAATTCGACAATAGAGGTCTAAATCAGTGGCTGGAGTCCATTGATACTAACTCGCATCCTAGACAGTGTTGAGGTGACCTCAAGTTCCTCAACCTTACCAATGTATTCACTGATACTTCTAATAAAATCTTCTGTCCAAAGATGGACTGTAATACCTGTGACCTGGATCCAAAAGAGGATCTCCGACGGGAAAAATCTGAAAATCGTGGGTTCCCATCTTTGCATGATAAGCATAAAACCAGCAAAGTGATACGGCTTATTCTCCAGGACTAATTGCAGATCCTCTTCAGTTGCAAACTGGAATTGGAAGAGTTCGTGCCCTAGATCGGCACCCAGCGGTCTAGAAGAATTTTTCCAGTGTTCCGTGAAAAACGGAATAAGAGTCCAAGCTCATTGAACCAGAGGATTTGTAATCCTTCCAATAATAGTGAGCTTATGTCGAAGAAGTAACTCAGAATTATCACATAGAGGCTTTGATTCTTGAGATTCGGGGGCTGTTACTAGAAGAAGCAACAGCTTTTCCTTTCTCGGTGTACAACAAACGATGCGACATCACGCTACACGGGACAATAGGGGGAAGAAAGGCAAAACGGTAAAACGGCAGTAACCGACATAAGTATGCCGTAGATCTGGATCTCAGATCTAGAAATCAAAACAAAATTTGAAAACTCAAAAACCGTGCCGGAGAGCGTTTTCTCTCTAACCTCTCCCATTTACATCCAAATTAATTATGTTTATGTTTTTGTGCTTTGTTCGACCAAGTTGTACTAGATCAGATCGTGAGTTAACCCAACTATAAGGGTACAACACATAAATACCTATTATATATGAAACCCATTATAGGGTATAAATATCTAAACCTCAAACATATGAAGCGAAAGACAGTCCTAACATGAAGTGACACTGCTCCTGCAGCACCGGACTATATATATACTCTTTAGAGTCATCTAATCTAACTAGCATATTTGGAGGTACTACCGTGGGAGGCCAAACCCATAGACCATAGTATGCGGCTAACAATTAAAACAAACAACAAAATGATACAATACTATAAAAACCAAAAAGCAAAAGGATAAGAAGAAGCTGAAATAAAATCTGATCAAAATAACATAAAAAATGTTATCATCCATAGAATAATAATAAGAAAAAAGAAAAAAAACTATCAGAACAATAATGAAATCACTATTTCTACAAATCCGACACCACTATAGATGCAGAGAATGGTAATGACGCAAGAAGCTCAGTCTACCAACCAAAATGCAAGAACTGTGTTCATGATCATGAGTCATGACCATTCATACAGTATACCACAAAGCTACAAAATGCAGAAAAAACATAACTAAAATTCAAATTCAAATTGCCATCTCAACCAAACTGACAACAATAAAGGTGAAAGATTAAATAAAATAATGGAACATATCATATATTGAAAGGTTTGCAGCTGAACTTTCACATCAATCAAAAGTGTAATTAAAACAAAAGGCATATGGTAAAGAATCAAAAGATCAAAAAAATATCCTTTGCATATTCTAACTGAACATACACACCAATGTATCAAACGAGAATCAAGTTTCACCAACTGTAAGAGACCAAAGGATAGGCAGTAGGACAATAATATAAAATACTTCAGATCATTATATTAAAAAAGAACAAGCCAACAAGTACAAGTGATAAAGTCTAACACACTAAATCATCAGTGATCAGTGTATGATGCAAAATTTGGGAATGTCACTTTACATGTTTGAATCGACCATCAAAGATTGAGAGCATAACACAAAACAAATCTATTCATGATTCAAGAAAAATACTAACATAATCTGCAAGAATTTCAACTACGCTTAAAACAAAGACGTACATGAAACTCATACATGTATCTATTTCATACATAAAACAAGAGACTCAAGCCAGGGGGTATAATTTATAATATCTAGCACAATAAGCATTAGTTGATAAAGCAAAATTTTCGCAAGCCTTAGAATAATCAATCACCATGGGTTTCGAGCATAACGCAAAACAAATACACTCGAGATTCAAGAATATTATTACCCTAAATAATGTGCAGGAAAATCACATAGATTCAATATACGTATCTACAGAAGACTCCAAGATGCATCTACATTTCATAAACTAAAAGAAACTATCATACACACATAGACCAAAACAGAGATAGTACTTTAAACACAAAATGAAATGCAGAATTCTAGGATGACTTTCACATGTTTAAGGTTTTAAACACAAAACTCAAAACAATTCAAGATACCAAGAAAACTACAATCATAATTGACATAACTCACATAAACTCAAAACAAGTACTTTCAAGATACAAGGAAACTACAATCATAATCTACATAAGTCACATATATTGTCAAAATAAATATCTTCCAGAGACTCTAAGATGCATCCATTATATAGAATAAGATATCTTATAATAACACACAAGCATTAAAACAGAGAGAATTAACAATTTAAAACACACAATGTAATATTCGAACACTCAAAGCAAAATTAACATTTTTTATCAATGATATTTTAGCAATAAGTTTCTAGAATTTGACGAATAGATCAAGGATAGTAATGATACTAAGACAGCTAACATAATAAAACATTTTTAATTATATATGGTGCGGAGATCTGTAATTTTAAGTTCTGTAAAATCAATTTATCACGGAGAAGTCGAGATAAGCATATACCTGATCATAAACCCTGCTACGCTCAGAAATTAACCTTGGCATCAATGAGAATATAAACCTGAGGAAATCAATTAGTTTATACTTCAATCTCTCACTTGTGATTTTCATATACAAACAAGTTTGCAAAGCACATAAAAACAAAAAGGTCAGAAAGTATATACCTGTCAAAGAAGTCTGCTACACTTGAATCTACCCATCTTAAAATCTGAACATCTCCAGAAGCACATACCTGCGCAAATCAGAATTCGTTAGTCTTTCATATTAAGTGAATGCCATATACTTACCTCTTCTTCTCTTAAGCCTTCTTTTCTCTGCTGGTCGTTTTTACCATCCAACAAGTCACAGTCTTGTCTTACGACCTCTTTAGTTTTCTATCTGGCCTTTGTCTTAAAGACTTTTTAATCATTCCCCATTGACTCTTTATCCTTTGTCATATATCCCATTAAGCCGTTGGTCTGATTCAAAGCCGATGGTACAACTCTTTAGTTTTCTCTGTCTAGTCTTTGTCTTAAGACTTTTTAATCATTCCCCTTTGACTCTTTATCCTTTGTCATATATCTCATTAAGCCGTTGGTCTGATTCAAAGCCGATGGTACACACTCTTTAGTTTTCTGTCTAGTCTTTGTCTTAAGACCTTTTAATCATTCCCTCTTTTTGACTCTTTGTCCTTGTCTTATGTCTCATTAAGCCGTTGGTCTGATTTTTCAAAGCCGATGGTACACAAAATTGTGAACTCTTTAGTTTTCTATCTAGTCTTTGTCTTAAGACTTTTGACTCTTTATCCTTTGTCATATATCTCATTAAGCCGTTGGTCTGATTCAAAGCCGATGGTACACAAAATTGTGAACTCTTTAGTATTCTATCTAGTCTTTGTCTTAAGACTTTTGACTCTTTATCCTTTGTCATATATCTCATTAAGCCGTTGGTCTGATTCAAAGCCGATGGTACACAAAATTGTGAACTCTTTAGTTTTCTCTGTCTAGTCTTTGTCTTGAGACTTTTTAATCATTCCCCTTTGACTCTTTATCCTTGTCTTATAATCTCATTAAGCCGTTGGTCTGCTTCAAAGCCGATGGTACACAATATTGTGAACTCTTTAGTTTTCTCTGACTAGTCTTTGTCTTAAGACTTTTTAATCATTCCCCTTTGACTCTTTATCATTGTCTTATATCTCATTAAGCCGTTGGTCTAATTCAAAGCCGATGGTACAACTCTTTAGTTTTCTCTGTCTAGTCTTTGTCTTAAGACTTTTTAATCATTTCCCATCCAAAGTCTTTTGACTCTTTGTCCTTGTCTTATATCTCATTAAGCCGTTGGTATAATTTTTCAAAGCCGATGGTTCTTTTATGTCTTTTGTCTTAAGACTTGTTAAGCCGTAGGGGTCATTCCCATCCAACAAATCGCAACCTCTTTTCCAATTCCCAACATGCATGCACTACCATTCCCAACAGTTCACAATTTTGCTCGGGACAATGTCCCCAAAATAGAATCTGACAGAACACTATTAGATTAGTGTCTGCCCATGATCTTTTTTGGGTTTTGAAAAAACAAAACCAAAACAAAAACATCAAAAACTAAAATCCCGATACATAAGAATTCGCAAAACAAGATGCCAGAACCAAATAGAGGCTTTGAATTCTTTGTTAAAGGGAGGATCTTTCTTTGTAAATGGATCAAGAAAACAAAAACCAAAATTAAAATCTTGATTCCAAAACCAAAATAATACAAAAGCCAATTGCTTAAATACAGGAAAAATAAATCTGATCAAATCATGAACTCAATCAGTTGTACTGGTTCGATTTCAATCCTCAAAACAAAATTGAAAAACAAAACACAAAACACAAAACAAAAAAAACACAAAAACAAAACGAGAGAGAGAGAGTAATACCTCGACGAAGCGGAGACAAGCTTCCATGGATTAGATTCGAAACCCCTAAAACAAAAGTTAAAAACAACAAAGGATTAGTAAGATTTCGAAACCTTAAACAAAATCACGAAGAGGTTCAGGGTAAGAAACTTACGAGGAAGAAGAAACAAAATGGATTGAAATAGCTTCTTGCCCGAATCAAACCAAACAACCCTAGATCAGATCAGTACAACCTATATATATATATAAGAACGATTAGTGAGTAAAGTAAATCTAGAAACGGTTTCTAAGAAACCCTAAAAAAAACAAAGAACACGAAGAGGATCAGAGGAGTAAGAACCCTAACCAAATCAATCACGAAGGAGACCAAGCCCAGCCCATTGTTGTAGTTTCGTTCTCGAATCAAACCAAAAACAAAACCCTAGATAGATCAATACAGCATACATAAGAGCGAGCGATTACAAAATAAACTTATCAATCCTAGAAATGAATTCACGGTACAGAGAAATTGAAATACATACAACTAACCTTAATTTGAAACCAATCATCACGAAGGAGACGAAGCCCAGCCGATTATAATAGTTTCATGCCTAAATCAAACAAAAAACAAAAACCCTAGAAAGATCAACACAAAGTATATAAGAGCGATTACCAAAAAAAACTTATCAATTCTAAAAACGATTACGCGATTCAGAGAAATTGAATACGTACTACTAACCTTAAGGCTACTTTGAAACCAATCTCCCCACAAAACGTCGAAGACTTCTTCTTTTTTGGGAAAAAAAAAAAAAAAGAAGAGAGAAAAATTTGGGGTAAAAAATAATAATGTGTGAAAAAAAAAACAGAGTTTCTCCGAATATATAGAATTATAATCGTTGATGCGTTCTCTAACGGAGTAACGGGTATAATAATCATCCATAATGACCGTTGATCCATCGGATACTTTTAAATCGTACGGTCGTAAATGATGCAATTTAAACAAACCGCAAACGCTTTTTAGAGGCGGAGAAAATTAGCGTTTCTTTTCTTCCTCAACGGTTAAATGTAGGCCCAATAAGGCCCATTAATTGAAAAAGATCCGTGCGTTTTTTTTCTCACGCTCCCCTGCGACCTCTTTGCTTCTCATCTTCTTCCTTTCTTGGGTCTTAGGCGAGAAAATCACAAGGTCTCTCTCTTCTTCTCTTTTCTTCAATTCGTTTTCGAATTGTCTCGTCTTCTGTTTTCATTGAATCCCACACACAACACGGCCGAGTTCGTCTCCGAACTTCTTATCGATCTCAACGCTCACCACGAGTATGTATTCCTCCAAAACCCTAGTTCCTCTCCTCTTAACTCCTTCACTCAATTTTTACCGTCGATTTTTGAAATGCGTCGTCTGATTCAAACGAATCGTGTCAAAAACTATTCATCTTTTTTAAAACCCTAATTTTCAATTTGGGAATCTTCTGATGAATTGTGTCTTTGAATTATCAAATCCATTGTAGAGAAGAGAAAGGGCCAGTTGATTTTGAGGATTTGGAGTAACTTAAGAATCCAAATCATCATGTCACCTCAATGCAATGTATGAATCTTTATTGCAAAGTGAAAGGTCACATCATGTTATCTGTTATGCCTCGAATCAGCCCGAACCGAGGTAAGGTCTACACAAGTATATCCTTCTTGTTTATATCTTCTTCTTTACCGCTGAAAAGTAAAGTTAGCTTGAGTTCTCTCTAGTTTCTATATGGGTACACCAAGACATAATATAGACAGACCTTTTTAATCAAGTTGGTGAAAGAAACAAATCCCATTTGCCAATCAGGCATACCTTCAATCTGATAGGTGTTTTCTGCTCCTGACATGTGTAATTCTCTCTACAGATTTCCAAAGCAGAGCTTGATCTTTTGCAAACTGTCCAAGAAAATGCACACCTCCGCTCACAAATTGTTCAATCTCCAGACAAATTGCAGGTATATATTTGGTCATACTAGCACTAGTCGTAAGATAAAATTTTGTGGCGTGATGTGGAGACAGGGAGGGAGCCTTAGAAGAGAAGAAGCTAGTACGTAGTACCTTTGGGAAACAAAGAAAGCTGAGCAATCAGCAATGTAAACTTTCCAGGAAAAGGCTGCCATTCTTGAGGTCTATGAAAAGGTATCTAATGAAATTCTAGATTATTTACTAAGTCCTATTGATTAACACGTAGCTAAATGCATTTAGGACATCTTTTGCAACTTGATGGATAACTGATGGAAATTACCAAGTCCTAGTTCACTGCGGATATTGTTCTCAAACCATTTGGTTTAGAGAAAAGATTTAATGTGTCCAGTTTTGGATTTATCTTTCAATTTTATGTGTGTTTAATGATGTTACAGGTATACCAATGCGAAAGCTGTTGAGAAAGAATACAAAGCTCTTAAAAGCTAAATTGAGCGATCATGGAGTAGCGTACAAATCACTTGAGGCGAAAGTGGTTGAAAGTCGTGGTTTATTTCTTTCCTCTTTAGATATTGTTTCGTAATTTTGTTTTGGGATGGAGGCTGTAATTTTCTAAACGAATCATTGAAACTAGCAACTAGAGAAGGAAAAAGCAGTCATGTTTCCATGACTGGAAAAAACATTTAAATAAACTAAAAGTGGAGGTTGAATCTAAAAGAGGTGAACTTGTGACAACATCCGTTTGCCTGGCTTCAAGTCCACGTCTTTTAGATTCAACCTCCACTTTTAGTAGACAAGGACAGGGAATGATTAAAAACCTAGGCTCGAGGCGAGTTAAGGCTCAGGGTTCATCGCCTCTATAGATGAGGCGATGCTATGACCCAAAGGCGCTCGCTCCGTGACGCCTTGGTATCAAGCGCCCCTCTCGTCGCTTTGCGCCTATGAAGAAAAGGTAATTATGGTTAAACTTATTATTTACTTGCCTTTTTATGTTTCCAAAATTAATTGCATGTTAACATTATTGCCGCTACAACTATTCCTACTGCCTAGAAAACCTAAAAAGTCTTTTGCATAAACCTTTTCACTTAATCTTTTTAACAACCTCTTTGTCTTCTCATCTCACGTTAAACACTTTCATCTTCTCAAGTCTCACAATAGTTTTTCTTTTATTCTCTGTTACAGACTTATGGTTTTATCTATTGGATTGCCTCTTTCTCTGTTCTTCAAATGATAATCCATATTTTTATTGGTTCTAACATGGTTTTGGACTCATACATGGTGCTAACATAGTTTAGAGATCAATGAATATAACTAACCTTTTGTTTTCTTGTGCAGTTGCGCCTCAGACACCAAAGGCTCGGAGCGAAGTGCGGCTAGGCTCAGGGCGCAAAACCAGCCCTTCGTAGCCTTACCTCGCCTCTCGCCTCTCGCCTCTCGCCTCTCGCCTCTCGCCATTTAAAACATAGATGTTGAATGAATCAGTAGTAGCTGTGTGGTAATGCTCCCTTGCTTTTAAACATCTA
This sequence comes from Camelina sativa, assembly GCF_030686135.1. NCBI lineage: Eukaryota > Viridiplantae > Streptophyta > Magnoliopsida > Brassicales > Brassicaceae > Camelina > Camelina sativa. The sequence goes on from NC_141890.1 coordinate 30,386,678, forward strand.
ACAATATTAACGATGCTTTATCATCGCCGTAAGTTTTCTTTCTTTATATATCAACAGGTTGATTGATGACAATACTGCCAAGATTAAGCAGATGAGACAGTCAGGAAAAGAAGCTAGAGTGAACAGTTAGCCGCTAAATATGAAGAGATCGTGAAGCAGGTTTCTTTCGTTTCCATTAGGCGGTTAAAATATTTCGATTCCCTGATCTGAACATTGAGTAAGAACAGTTAATATATATAACCATGAATACAGTTGAAAAGGCGAGTTAAGAGGTTTCCAAAGTTAGACCCGCACTAGGCTTCTTACACATTCTATACTGAGCCTTGTTTTTGATGTTTGCAGTTTCATGAATACACATACATGATGTCTTTTGATATGTTTCTACCAAGCCTTTAAAGGTCAAGGCAAGTTCTGATTGAAGTATAGACCCACAAAGATCATCGACCGTTTAGATATATATATATATATATATAGAGAGAGAGAGAGAGAGATTTTAACGACCACATTTTCTCTTCAAATTGTTAAAAGACTCGTTTAGACATTATCAATGTGATTGTTGTATTAAACTTGGGAAATGTTATAACTTATATCAGTTTATGTTGACTAATCGAACTCGTGACCTCAAAAACAAAACAAAAAAAAAGACTACCTATACCACTAGACCATCGAATTTCCCTCAAACGAGTACAATATTTTATACAAAACCATAAACAATGTGAATAAATAATTAAAATATCATTCGCTGTGCTTTTCAATCTTCAATCTCTGTGGATTCGGTATGAATATGATGTTTCAGCAAAACACATATACACATAAAACACACCTTAAACTAGAGTTTTACATCCAGTGAAATGTAGGCTATATGCATGTGTGAGCTGTAAGGTTAAGTCCATAAATCATGGGTTTTGTCGTTAAAAGAAGAGAAAGAAAGAACCTTATTTATAGACAAGGACCAACCAAGACAGCCCTTTCTATGCCTCTCCTCCAACTAAAAATGCCATCTGTTCACTTATGATTTCTTCACTCTTCTATTTCTTTTATATATATATATATATATATATATGTTGTACTACTGTACGTACGCACGTAATTAAACAATAAACAGGAAAAACAAATTGAAATGTGGACCTCTCACTTAAAATATTGATTCAGAACTAAAAGTATACTAAAATATACTAAAAATCCGATTCAAGAGATCGGGCTTGGGAGAAAACCACATAAAATACTCTGGTTCATGGCTTAATGTACATATCTAGGTCGGGAACCTCTTAGTAATTCAGAAAGAAAAAAAAATATACTAAAATTCTAGTGGATGAAAAATATATATTGATGTGTAGGTAACCAAATCAATTTGAGCTTACAACAGCGGTGTTGCTTACTTACGTGGGTTTGTAACGACCGCTTAACGTCTAGCACATTTTGGAAACTAACCTCGATGTATGCACTACTTTCTTTTTTGTATTTTTTACAGCATATACAGTATATAGAAAATGTATAAAAGGATCCATGATATATCAACATTTTCTTTATCTTTGGAACATCTGTTAAGTGTTAGAACGTGATTTCATTATATACTATAGTGTTAAAGTTATAACTTTGAAAATAGTCATTAACATCTACTAAAACCATATATATACTACTTTTCGTACAACGTGTAGTATTTTAGAATATTTCTCATTAAAAAATGTAAATCACACCACATTTTATTTTCGCCTAATCATTTTTTACTATATACGTTACAGTTATATGAAAAGACATCTACAACAAAGTAACTACATCCTATATATTTGGAACACGTAATAAGAAAAAAACCATTGTAATATCATATACTGATCAGACAAATAGTACTAAAGCCGGAGTCGAAGACAACTCTAATGCAAACGAATCACAAGTTCACAACTCTAAGTTAGCTTTAACTACTACGTATATATACACACGTTTAATTATGTTGATACACTGCACATATGTATATATAGATCTATATATATGTTGCTTTCAAAATGTAATGTCGCTTACCAACGTCAATACTATTTCGATTTCTTTCGTCTTTCCTGTTTCAGTCACATGCCAAGCCTTAGAGCCGATTCAACATCCAATCTCCAAGCAAACCCACCTGATCTTATCCTCCATACATCACACGGTACCATCATCTTCCTCCACGTGGACGGCTCATACTTAACCCTAACCCTGCACGTCACCGCACCGTATAACTCCACCATGCATGCTATCTCCTCCAAAAGGTCCATGGCCACCACCAGCAACACCCTGATCACATCCACGTCCCGAGCTCCCATCATCCCCCGGTACGCCTGGTTTACCCAACAAACCCGGTTTGACCCATCCGAAACTAACCACGGACACGTGTCAACCTCTAACATCTTCATCACTCTCTCCTCTCCCTGATCCATACGGCCTAACTGCTCAAGGATGTGATACCCTCCCATGTCAGTACACGTGTCACTCACACACTCCACCGTCAACCACGACTCCACCACCTTCCGATTTGAAGATGACGACAGCCCTATGATAGAACCATACAAGCTCTTCTTTGGATCCATATCACTGATCAGATCCGAACAATACTCACTAGCTTGATCTCCATTGTTTCCTAGATCTCGATCCTTCTCCGGCAGCAACTGAAGCGTGACGATATCGCTTCTATCATCACCATCTATCTCTTTATGTAGATCGGTCTTTTTGTTCCCACCATCGCGACCATTCTTCTTACCAAGTATCCTAGAGTTATTATTATTACCACCACTACTTTTTCTATCCCGAACCCTAACATACTTCCGTTTCGGTCTTCTGTTTCTTCCAAGGAAACTTCTACTCTTTGAATCGTCGGAAGATTCACCAACAACTGGTTTTGGTGCGATCGGACGGAACCGTTGCATTATCTTGCTTATAACGGTATTGTCCTGATCCGTAGCACCATCGCAAAAAGTAGCTTGCCGCTGCGCTCCGTTATCATTCATGACTTGAGTCTGCCTCGATCTCACTATCTCTCCGGTTGAGTTAAAATTTTGAGATGTTCTTTTATGGTGTTTGATATAATTAAGGAAGTTGCCCAATATTGTTTAAAAGATAAGGAAAATAAAATAAAATAGTTGAGAGAGTATGTGAGAGATATAAGAGGAAAGTTAGTACATAAACACGTGGCTAGGGCAAGCGTTTATCACATTTAGAATATATGATTTGATGATTGGTTCCATATTTATGCAATGGGTCCCCAGTTCATAGATGCATTTCTTCAACATATTTATGTTGACATCAAAAACTTCATACAGTACATATATGTTTTTGTTGTCGTAATATGTATACGCATTGTTGAAACAAAATCTTCATAAGTATCACGTCCTAACAAAACATATAATTTATCTAACACAGTAATTTCTCGAATTAAATGAAACAATCGTATTTTAATATGTGACTAGTAATATCAAAGTATTAGATTTACTGTGAACAGAAATATTATATCTCATGTACTTTTTTTTTTTTTAAACATCGTTATATACGTACACTCTCAGTATATCAAATGCTAAGCAATCCATATAGTTAACGCTAACAATGAACAATGCTTTACTATAAAACGGCATTAACTGATTACGGGTTCATATATATATATATATATATATAATATGGGTTCAAAGATATTTATCATGTACATGTGGGCTGATTTGTGAGAGAGAGTTTCCTACAATTTAGGTGTGATTGCTTATTTTTGCGTATAAGTTAGTTCCCGTTTAAAAATGGATATATAGTCGGCAATCTACATGTAAATGTCCTTAGAAGTTGTTTATTATAAATTGAAACTAGCTAACATCAATTGTAGTTGGTATAAAGGACTCAAACTATTCGGTTAAAAAGGACGATAATATAAATACTATACTTACATTTGAACACAATAATACTTAAAAATCATATTACTCATTTTTTTTTTATATACATTTTTCATTTTTACCATCTAAAAAGAAGAAAAAAAAGGAAATTGTTCGTTTGATAACTACCTTAGTCTTTAAAATTTGTTTAGCAAAAAAAATATGAAGGACTACATATATAGCTAAATAATAAAGTTATTCTACCAATTACGGAATTACCTAAACATAAACTTAAATATATAGGTCCATCGTACATGCATGATGCATCCACGATTCACTGGCTGTGTACATATATGCAGTATGTATATTACGTACGTATATACACACGTGTTCAGGATTATATCGAGCCAAACAAGTACAAAGAAATTATTTTTTTTCTCAAAAGCAAACCAATAGAAATAATATTTGTTGAGTTTTTGAATTTCAAAAAAGCACGACAAGATATATAGATATAAGCGTATCTATCGTGATGGGGAGATTAGAGATTTTGGTCCAAATCAGAGAGTGCTGGACCAATCAGTCTCAACCATCTATTCACCACTACGCAAAGTTTTAATCCACGTGGACTTTCTCCTCACCAATAGCGTCGCTCTTCATTTATCCCCATCACACATTTTGTATATTATAGATCAAATAGTATTTTATAGGACCATTACTTTATAGGTCAAGATTGAGAGATGCTAGTTTACAAAGAATAAAAGATAGAGAGATGCTATCAAATCAGAAGGAAAAAAAAAACAGATGGTGAGATGCTAATTGGGTTTTATTTCTTACATGCATACAGTTTAAATAGTTGAAAGTTTCAGAAGTTGCATAACAAATATAAGTATCCAACGAAAAAAGTGATAAAGCTCATTTTGAGGAGACTCACTGTAGGTCAAAAGTTAAATTTCATTCATTCATTATGATTTGTATTTAAATTCAAATTTGCTCTTAAAAGAGTTAGTTAAGCTAGTTTGATTCTTTGTTTCTAGCTTGAAATTTTTCATAATTTGGAGATAAGCGCATTGATAAGCAATTATTATAAAAAAACACTCATTTAGCTATTTTAGATACTTTCAAAAACTTCACACTGGAAGAAGATGTAAAAGACTTTAATTATATTTGCCTATAGATTTTGTAGACTCTCTAACCCTATATGAAGTAAATTTAAGACAATTGGATTTGCTCTTCTTCAATATTATTCTAGAGCTGCATACGGAGAATGCAGACATGCAAGTACATCATGCAGCATTAAAATACATATAATGTTTCACTTATATCGCGATAACTACTGAGTTTACTATTCGCTTTTATAATACCTTAGGTATATATCTTACGTAATTCTTTTAGGGTCAATATTGTTTTTTTGTTCTTTGTAGACTTTAGCTTATTCGAGAAAAACAGACACGTGATAGGCTCCTATTCGTTTTCTCGTCAACCAAAAATTCCATCACTGTTATAAAAATTCCACAAGCCGAGTCCACAAGAACGTGACATCAACGTACGGGTTAGATTCATCTCACAACAACACTTGAACGGCCACGATCGATAAAACTGAGCCCCAACCAAACACTTCTCTCCCAGGTAATATGGGTATGGCATGGCGTCACTAATTCAACGAAACAAGACAATTAAACAGAAAGGGAAAAAAGAAACAAAAAACATAAAACGTGAAAGCTCATTGGTTGATGTCTTTCTCTGTTGAGATGCCATGTGTAATATATTTTTTCCCCTGTGTGTGTTTGAGTGTTCCATAACCACTTTATTTATTCCCTCCCTTCGATAGATCTTTTTACAAATTTATATTATTTGTATACTTTTCTTATAACTTTTTGCTTAGCCAATGAGAATTCTCCATATGGATTCAAAAGCCCACGAAGATTTTTGGATGTGATGTAATCATCATTATTGGCTACTGCAGAATGGGTCTATCTAACATGCGCATATAGCATATCGACACTTCTATATAATAAAGCCATATAAATATACACCTAGCTAGTTCACACACACACATATATATATATATATATGTACGTACAAAACCTTCAAATGTAACCCAAAGATCTTTTTCTTGCAGCATATGTAACTCCAAAAACTACAAGATGAGATGAGATTGTCCAATAATATAGAGACTAATACACATGTCGGTAATGAAATCTCGAGGATCTTGTTCAGTTGTTCTTAAGAACACACATCGGACTCTTCTCTATATATACAGTTTACACGGTTGCTTAAATCCATATATTACTAATTAAGTACACCAATAACAGTTTATTTATCTTTTTTCCAAAATATACATAAATAAAAGTACATACAAATATGTATATGTTGTTGGTGGCTTTGGTGCATGAATGCATAATAGTGTCCGAGTACAGTTCATTTATCTCTCAACCATAAACTACAATTATATTCAAGATATATAACTTCAATAGATATATATATGTTCACTCTCTTGAAATGCCAATTCTCCCTTGTTTCTATTTTGTGACAATGAACTGTAAAATTACATATATTATCTTATAACATGCAAATTTAGATCTATGTTATACCCAAATGATAGGTATAAATAAAAATGAATTCAAAAGTCAAGCAAATGCCATTATAGTCATGCAAATGCCATAATGGCAATTTCTAATCTATATATAAGGTTCTCTTACGCACAAATTTATTCCGGAAGACTTGATTCTCAAGACTTCCCCCATATATATTAGCATTTAATTCGTTTCTCTTTTTTGTATTACACTTATTAACTTCCTAATACACAAAGTTGGAAATAGTGGTTAAGTTGTGAGATTAAACCACCTTAACCACAACTTGATCTTAATTAATGATCTTACCCTCTATACCTCATCAGAGCCAAAGAGTTAAAGCTGCACTAGTATCCAACCTCCATGCAAATCCACCAAACTCCATCTTCCACACATCACACGGCACCGTTTTAGTGTACTTGGTCTCTCGCCACGTGTATTCCAGTCTTACCTTACACGTAAAAGTTCGGTAGTCATAAAACGTCGCCGTTTGGTCAACCACCAACCACACAATCACGTCTCTACCGAACCCGCCGTCTCCGGTTACTATCTTCCGGTAAGCCTCGTTAACCATTACAACACGGTTCGAACCATCCGATATGAAACCAGGACACGTGTCTTTGTCTAAAGCATCCTTGATCTCTTCGTCCGTTAACCCTACCGCATGGGATACCGAGCCACTGTTAACGGACTCCAACGTCACCCACGTCTCTACTGGAACCCGTTGCAGCAGCACTTCATCGCCGCCGTTAAACTTGAGCCACGTGTCCGTTTCACCGGTTTCATCTCCGATCATTGCTTCCACCGCTGGATCCAGATTAGTATGATGATCCAACCTCAACGGCGTAGATCTCTCCGGCAAGAGCTGTAGCGTGACGATATCTTCCCGACCATTCTCCGGATCTGTCGAGCTAGATCTGACGCCGTCGTCCGTCTTTGATCGACACGTGGCTTTACTATTCTTGGAAACCCTAACGTACTTCCTCTTCGTCCTTCTCATGATACTCGTATCTCCGACGAATGGTTGACCAGTAGTCGTCGGCTTTGGAGCGATCGGACGGTACTTAAGCATGAGAGTATCAACAGAGGTGTTATCTTGCGCTTTACCTGCGCATCTTAGCGTCCGCCATAACTCATGATCTTGATCCATTTCTCTCTCTCTCTTTCCTCTATCTCTCTTCACTCTCTTCACTCTCTCTCTTTCTATTTCTCTATATTCTTTCTGTGTCTCTCCGGTGGCCGAAGAGATTAACATTTGGGAATAGGAGAACGCCACGTGTTTAGGGCAAAAACATATATATGCGAGACAGTACTTGGATATCAGTGGATGGTTATGTGTGCGTCTCATTTATGCCATCGTTACACTAATTTTATGTCTCTTTGCTTCTTTTGTTTTGTTTGAACTTTTATTTTCCGATAAAAGGAGAGATTAACTATTATTATTTTCATAAAATTATTTTCGTTTCTTTTTTTAGATTATAAGCAAATGATCCTACATTCCTAACCAATTACTTGTGAGTTGTGACTAAGTTTTAAAACCTAGGATCTGTGTTTCGTCCATCTTATCATAATAAAAGCTTCATTTACCAGTAAAATAATGTCAATTTGGGTAGGTGTCGTCGTGTCGATATGGGTCATTATATTGTAGTTCGTTTGTTTTCTTGGTGGATTTTAATTAGATTTCTTTGTCCATATGTAAAGGACACTCAATGAAAAGATTAAGGATTTCTATATATATATATATATATATTTTGGAAAGGGTTAAGGATTATACAAGCCAACGATTACTGGTCATGGGCTGATATACTTTGTGTATATACGACGCGTAATTATATTAAGTTTAGTTGATTACATGTTTACCATCTCTTCGTGTTGTATATGTATTATTAATTAATATATGTATATTATTCATATGCGTTAGATTGATCAGTTCATACATGCGTGAGTGATCAAATCCAATAAAGAAGCCCGAAAAAACTTGTAAACGTTGTCTATTTGTGACGACTACCGGCCGTTTTGATCAGTTGACGTATAGAGATGTTCTTAAAGAAACTTAAAATAAGTCTTTGATCATAAAAACTAGTAGGTATACACTATTAATCAAATTGTGTAATCTGTTTCGTCACTCTAATGTATGATATATATGTGCTTTCTAACTAATTATTAAAGTATAAAATACAAATGACTATATAAAAGATGGTACATTTTGATCTCAACAACACTCGTTTCACATGGTTTATTAATTAAGTTAAATACATAACCTTATTACATTTCTAAACAAAAATGCACTAGATGGTGTTCAATCGGCTTTTATCATTTGGTTTTGGTTCTGAATAATTTTAATAATTTTATGTATATATAAACTGTACGGAGGACACAAGATGGCTCGGTTTTGCACGATATTAGTTCCAGCTATAAATGGCATGGTAGACTACTTGGCAGCATATATTTGTATAAAATATGACTGTAAATCTTCTGAAATATCTCGTCGGGCTCAAATCCTATAAACGGGTATTGAGATACGAGATTAACAAAGCTCTCTCCGTATTAACAAAACAAAACAAATATGTATGGTCGAAACCGGTTAAAAAGCAGGCAGACACACACAAACATTAATTATACTATAAGCAATGTGACTTTTATAACATACATCTCTCCACATATAAACATACACATTGGTCGACATGATAATTTAATTGGATGGTTATCTAAAGCACCCAATAATTCTGGGAACTGCGATGTGTGATTTGATTGGCTTATTGCTCTTTTATTATTATGAAATTTATACTATATGATAAAATCATAAAATTAGGTGTCTGGGTCCCATGATCAGGCTAAAACAGCATCTGGTGTTTTTTTTACCTCATTTCAAGACTACTCTTCTTATATATGGGAAATGGTCCTTCCTTCTCCTCACAACCAATCAAATTGCATGAAGTGTCCTCCATTTCAAAATTGAAAAAGCTGGCATGTCAGTGCACATTTGGAAATATATATACGTATAATATCTATCTCTATCTATTTAAAATATGCATGTGTCTATATTGTGTCTCCATTTATGGAAGTGTAAAGCGATAAGCCTTAAGGGCTTCTCATTGTTCCGTGGTCGGCCCTATGCATCCCCGGTTCTAGGGGTGTGCCCTCATTCAGATTTGGTTTTTTAAAAACTAACTGAACTACACAACTAAAGTAATTCTGGTTTGAGAAAAGAAAAACAAAATGTTCTGGTTTGGGGATTTAAAAAAAAAATAAATATATATTTTTTCTTTTTGTTTAAAAAATAGGTTCGTTTAGAGTTCAATTCGATTCAATTTAAAGGTATAATTAGGTTTAATTAGAGTTTGGTTCATTTGTATCTTATACTTTTGATATGGTTCAAGATTTTCCATTCTAATTTTGTTTTGGTTCATTTGTCATCAAGATGTCCTTAATCTAAAATTCAAAATTAGAGATATTAAGGATTTGTGATATTTGTATTTGCATTTGATAAAGAAAAATTCAAGGAATAAACCTTTGTATTCATTTCTTTATATAGAGCACCAAATACAGCATATAAACTAAGAGCATAGTATTCATTTCAAACATATCTTTCCCAACTTATGTCATATATGATAAGTTGGGAAAGAGATATGTTTGAATTGCTTCTTTTTACCAAAGAAATGCATTCATGACCTCTGCGGTCAGGAATTTTGTGGTCTAGATTCCTTAGACAATAATGACTTAAATGAAATCAAAAGATGGACTAAGGCAGGCGTGCATAGATCTCAATATTTTATTAAGCATTAATCCTTTCCCTGACGAAGAATCGTACGTTGGATACAAAATAAAATTGGTTTTAAACCGGTAAATAGACGTGTAATAAATAAAATTGATCTTGTCCCTAGCTATCAACAATTAGCGAAACTGACTCTCTAAAGCACAAGCTATGCTAATTGCTAGCTCCTCTGGATATTGTACTACAATCATGTTACTTCCTTCTTGTATTCAAAAGCAGCTAATTAAATCATGCAACCGAGTTTAATGCAAAGCCGTGAAAAGAACATCTCCTACTTCAAATACTTATTCTACGTACTAATCCTTTTTAACAATTTATCTCATATATATATACACACACAAACTAGTAAACAAGACTAGAATGTTAATAACATTATGTTATAATCTCAACCTATATTAATTTCGTAGGAATGTTACTGTGGTTACTTATCACTCAAAAGTTTCATATATTTTGGTACGTACACAGTGAAAAATATTCCAGATGTTTTCTTTTGTTGGGTATAAGGGTAGGCCTCTAATGGGCTTTAATAAACGATATTAGGCCCATCGAAATTGAAAAATCTTAAGTTGTTGTGTGTCAGTGTCACAGTCGCTTCATCTGGAAGACATACATTTTCTCTGGTGTCTGTTTACTTCTTCTTCTTCCTCCTCCTCCTCCTTTGTGTTGGTCAATCGCCGATCTCGTTGCTTCATTTTACTGTGAGTTTTTATAATTTTTTCTCGATTCTTCATATCTCATATCCGAATCGGCCATTTCTTCTTTCACTTTTTGTTTGCTGTATCTTCGGATCTATATAGAGAATCGATTTTTTTTTTCTAGGGCTCTACGCATTTTTGTTCTTCTTGTTTTGATATTCTTTTGTATGTATAAAATGGCAAAAAATGGTTGAGAAACGTCTCTGTTTGTTTCAGAGAGGTTGATTGGTACAAAAGTAGTGTTCATCAAATGGTTGGAGGAGGTGTTATCCAGCAGCTTCTTAGAAGGAAACTTCAATCTCAATCAGTCGTGAGATTTTCTTACTCCCTATAACATCTTTTTAGGATCTGTTTAAAGAGAGAGAGAATCATAGGGTTTATTTTGGTTCTTGTGTGTACGCAATTCATTGCTTCCGTGGGAATCTCACTGGAGAATTTTTGTGGATTTGGAGATTTTGGAATATAAGAACAGCTTAGACATGTTGATTTGTGCTTAGAGAGTATGAAATGAGTAGACTTTTGTTTCTTTAAGCATACACCTACTTGGCTACTTGGTCCTGGCCATTTTTGTTTCTTACTTTGTTGTTCATTTGTTCTGTGTTATCAATCCACCACAGGCAACTCCGGTATTGTCATGGTTTTCTTCGAAGAAAGCTAATGAAGATGCTGGGTCTGCTGGTGTAAGAGCGTTTGCTCTCATGGGTGCTGGTATCACAGGATTGTTGAGTTTTTCGACAGTGGCATCTGCTGATGAGGCCGAACATGGTTTGGAGTGTCCAAACTACCCTTGGCCACATGAAGGCATTCTCAGCTCATATGACCATGCTTCGTGAGTGTTTTTTCAATCTACACTTTTGTCTCAGTTATTCTTTTAATTGTAATACTAAAGCTGAGAAATTGACAAATTCGAGACCGGCGTTGATTTTGCTATGAGCAGGATCCGTCGTGGTCACCAAGTTTATCAGCAAGTCTGTGCGTCTTGCCACTCGATGTCTCTGATCTCGTACCGAGATTTGGTGGGTGTTGCCTACACAGAGGAAGAGGCTAAGGCAATGGCAGCTGAAATCGAGGTTGTTGATGGACCAAATGATGAGGGTGAGATGTTCACCCGACCTGGTAAACTCAGTGACCGGCTTCCTCAACCATACTCAAATGAATCAGCTGCGAGGTTCGCCAATGGAGGAGCTTATCCACCTGATCTAAGTCTTGTAACTAAGGTCTTGTGCTATTTCACTCAATTTGTTTACTTTTTATCAAATTCATCGTCTGTGATCTAAACAGCAGCTTTGTTTGGCTCTGCTAGGCACGTCACAATGGCCAAAATTATGTCTTTGCTCTGTTGACTGGTTACCGTGACCCTCCTGCTGGAATTTCGGTATATTCGCATCACTTGTATTTTACAACTTCAAATTGTTGGATTTTAAATTTGATCCTGTGACAATGGTACAGATCAGAGAGGGGTTACACTACAATCCCTATTTCCCTGGTGGAGCAATTGCTATGCCAAAGATGCTTAATGATGAAGCTGTGGAATATGAAGATGGAACCCCTGCAACAGAAGCACAGGTTAGTTTTCCTCTGCTTTAGAAAAGAATTACAGACCATATAGCTTTCTCATATTTGACCTCTTTAATTTTTCTTTGTTTAACTGTGATGCAGATGGGTAAAGATGTTGTATCATTCTTGTCCTGGGCAGCTGAACCAGAAATGGAAGAGAGGAAATTGGTAAGTTTCTTTGTTTGATCATGTGATTCCATTGTTTAAGCTGCCGTTTCTATATATACAAGATTGCAACAGGGGTGTCTATAGGTTCTGTCATTTGGTTTTCAGATTCAGTCTTAGAAAATTGTAACCAAACTAAAACCGCATAGTGTAGATTGGTTTGGTTTAGATATAGAAGAATTATTGTACCAATTTATCCATGTTCGGTTTAGCAGATTGAATTCCCATAGTTGCATTGACCACAACACCGCTCTTGTCTTTAGACTGCTAATCCCAGACCAACAGTAACCCATTCTAGATACTAGTTTGCTATTATGAGACTTGAACTTGACTTATATGTTCTAGAGCATATTGTTTCTTTGTATTCAAAACTGTAATGTTTGGCTCTAAACCAACCCCCAGAGGGAACCCGCAAAATTTGGTGATCCAACTCTTAGGTTTCTGTTAACGTTGGTTCTATGTGTGTGCAGATGGGTTTCAAATGGATATTTTTACTGTCTTTGGCTCTGCTTCAAGCTGCATATTACAGGAGACTGAAATGGTCAGTACTCAAATCCCGTAAGCTTGTTCTCGACGTCGTGAACTAATCCCGTGAAGATCAGCTTTTCTCGGGATAATAAGCATTAATCTTGAATGGGATGAAATGGCGAAATCCCACTTTTTTTTGTCTCCAAAACATGTTTCTTTATTTATCGTTTAGAGAGTCTCTAATGAGGGAAAATAAGTTAAGTTTCATTTCTAACCTCATATTTTGCACATGGTTTTGAGATTGTATTATTTCCATTTCTGTTTGTTTGTCTCCGAAGCCGGTCTCGGCTTGTCTTAATAAAAATATGTGGTTTTACAACCTCTCCTGTGTATATCAAAACATGATTTGTTACAATTCGAATTGCATAGAAATCAAAATCTGCATAATTGTCGACTGGTGGAAGATTTGAACTTTAAAAATCTTAACGGCATCATTGTGTTAGTCATTAGATTTGTAAATGAACACAAAACCTGAAACCTGATAGATCAAAATTGGTCTTGACCAACTTACTTCTCTTGTGAACTCGAGTTTGTATAACTTTGAAAAATGCGGGAAGAATATAGGCTAGATCCGTTAGGACAATAACAGACAAATTACACAATCCTACAAACAAACGTTACAAATCGGACGAAAGCTCAAAACAAAAATGCACACTTCTGGTTGTCCCTTGGAAATCAATCAAATATAAATATAATGAGCTCAAAATTTAATAATAACCTTTGAGAAAATACCAAAAAAATAAGAACAAATCAAACTCTGGCAGGCTTCTGCAAAACAGCCGAGAGATAAACCTCTGCTGCATCAGTTTTCTCTCCAACAACCCATTTCAGCTTCTTATACCCAAACCGCTCTATCAAACGCGTAAGAACTCTCTTCTTCTCCTCATTCCCGCAATAGAAATTATCCAACCAGAACAAGCCACCGGGTTTCAAGATCCGATCAAGATCAAACATCAAGAACTCCAACTTCTCAGGCTTACTACCACCCGCTAAATCCAATCCACTAGAAGCATGAATAAGATCAAAAACATTGTCGTAGAACGGTAACCTCTGATCCAAACTCATGAACAACGGAAAAATACCTCTAGCAGCTACGAACTCGCTGAAAGGAGCACCTATGTTCAACGTATTACTGATTATATTCACATTCTTTTCAGCCATTTTAGCAGCGAATGTACCTGATCCGCTGCTAATATCGAACCCGATCCGGATTTTCCCATGGCCTAAACTCAAAACATCATCTATCAAGAAATCAGTCTTCAACTTAACCTTAACAAACCTATCTCTCTCATGACTAGTAGCAGCTAGATCAAAGCAACCAACACAGTCCCGGCTCAGTTTCTTACCTTTCAAGCAATCGAAACTTTTGCAGCCAAGACCGCTCCAGTTAACACTATCGTTACCAACAGGTCTCCACAACGAATCAGGAAACGTGGCGAGACCTGGCTTATGTACAGTTTTAGCCAAACATCGACGTCGTGGCAACGGTTCACAAGCGCGGAGAATCAACTTCTGAGCTAGGCTCCAATCATCAGGACACTTGTCGAAGACATTGTACGACATATACTGAGATAACAAATCTAGAGACGTTTCGCAAGAATGTCCAACGGATGCAACCATCTGTGTGATACCAGTACGAGAGTCTTTGCCGAGAGGAAGCTGGTGTTGCTGGAGGAACAGTTTAAGCTCTTGGGGGACTTCAGGATGCGAGAGATCGAGAGATTCGTAACCAACCATCTTTGTCTCCATCTGAGAGAGTGTGCGGTGAGAGGAATCGATTTCTCTGAGGATGAGGGAGAGATGCTGAGAAACCAAAGAGACGTTGTTGGAATGAAGAGGATGGTGCGTGTTGTTGGATTGGGAACGAGACGAGAAGGCGTATAGTGCGAAGAGGTTTGTAGAGACTACAGAGAAGAGCATAAGGAGGTTGATGGCTGAAGAGAAGAGCGTTGATCGCCTGAATCTTGCGGTTCCATCGCCAATCTTTAGCGATACGGATCCCATCTTGAGCGTTACACTTCAATATTTTGCATCAATTCACCAGTTATACCATATTATATTGTTGGAACTTAACCTATGATTGGATCTGCAAATACAATTTGTATGATGTTTAAGATACGATCTTGAATACCAAAGTAGAAATGCAAAAAAAAAAAAAAAAAAAAAAAAAAAAAAAAAAAAATCCAATAAATCAACCGACGAAACAAGCAAAAGAGAAGATCTCAAAAAAAAATGTGGGGATTTAGTAAAAATTATCAATCAGATCTTACCAAATCAAGAAGAGTAGAAAGTCACTATGAAAGTAGAAGAAAGCTACTCAAAGACTGAGGATCGCCGCCGACACAAGAATTATAACAAGTGATTTTTAATATATCCGACTTTTCAAATGGGCTTTTAAGTAAAACGCCCGATATAAAGTTAAATAAACTAAAGAGTCCATTACAACATTTCGGTAGATTAATCAACAAAGAAAGAAAACGAAGATCAAAATCCGATATGTTTCTTTCTTTCGGTTCTTCTCTAAATATAGTCCCACAACGTTATCCAGGTTCTCGTGATTGCCTGATGAATAAACTTATCAAGGATCTTGCACCGATCAACCGATTTAGACCCCAAGTATCTTCAATGGAAAGTCCTATCTAGTCTCTTAAAAGCTTAATCAAGAAAAAAACAACATAATCAAAGAGCTAATAGAAAACGGAAAACAAACTAAACACCACAAAAATATTAAGTAGCTAAGCCAACAGAACGATAGGGCAGATTAGCTAATGAATTGTACTTGTTCTGCTCCTTGTTGGAGAGGTTAGACGATACGTCCGCCTTAATGTAAAGGGCCGCTTGAGTCGAGTTGGATGGCACCATTAACACTAAGATCCTCTACATAGTCTACAAAGGCGTATACTCTGTAATCGCGATCAGCTCCAACACCTAGGATTTCAACAATCTGGAGAGTGTTCTTTTCCGGATTGAAGTAGAAAACGTAAAACGGTTTAGACGCATAAATCATGGACAAAACAATGTCACCGGTAGCAGTCAGCCCAGAAACAGAAAGATTGCGGTCAAACTTAACAACATCACTCACAACCGAAAAAGAGTAGACATGTTTTGACCATTCCTGCTTATCGACATCCTCTAGAAGCCACATACTCAAACTCAACTTAAGGGGTAATCCACCAGAATAATAACAATCATCATAATCCAACATAATAATCCCACATAATTTCCCCTTATAGCTAACCAGATTATGAGAACGGCAATGAAAACGGCACTCTGTGTTCACGAGCTTGAAACTCTCAGATCTAACATCAAATCAAATTACCACATAAGACATTCCATCAGAATGTAGAGCTAAGTAATACAAAACCCCATTGATGCAAACCCGCTTCCACAGAGGCTCATGGGTAAAAGGACATTCGATCTTCCTCCACCTCAACTCTCCAGCAGCGGCAGCTCCTCCTCTTAGTGTCAAAACATAATGATCTAAATCACTAGAAGCCATATAAGCACAAGTACCCATGACCAATACCTTGAACTAATTGCTTATCGGATCAAACCCTAGATAGCTATAAGAACGACCTTCAAGTTCAGGTAAGATCACATGATGTCCTGTGAGAGGGTTACATAACACACGCTTTGTACCTTCCTTTGGGATGAACATGTCTTGAAAATAGAGTAAACCAGAGGCGTGGCTGCAATTACCCACAGGGTACTTCAATTTAAAATTGGTGGCTACTAGAGGAGACTGAGACGACTTATTATATGGATTCTGAGGCTGAGGCGTTGAGTAAAAGCTCCACACACCGTCTTCTTTTCTTGTTACCGCAATTAAGAGACGTGGACGAGCTTTGGACATTGTTAGAAACAATTCGGTAAAATCTTGACGTGCAAAGATGGAACTCCATAGCTTCTACACGCAACGGGATCGAATTTTTCATCTTTTTTGTTTTTTTTTCCCGTCGTATTTGCTCCGGTGAGATATGTTAAAGTTCGACGACCTAATTAGATGATGTTGATGATGTTAGGTCCCTTTGGTGGATTTGAAATTGAACCTATCAAGCCCAATAAGTGTGTATGGGCTTTTTTAACCACCCAGGAAGATTTTGTCATTACTCATCATTAGCATATTGTGTTTGATCGAGTAAATTGTAAATCTCAAAATGTAATGCAGATTTGAAGAGTTGGCTGTCTAGGCAATGGAGATCGTGAAGTGGAGGCTAAGGAGTTATTACCCTAATAACATGGCCATCTTTCAAATACCACAGCAGGTTGTATTGCCCCCTAAATCAGATTCCGGATCGTGACAAGAGAAGAACGTAATAAATCATACGAGAAAAACGAAAAGTAGTTTAAAGGTCAAATTTAGACTACATTGTCTACTTTAGATCGTCAATTATTCTTACTAAAAAAATAACTTGAAAGAACAACTCAAAACTAGCTACTCTGTTAAAAGATACTACAAGCTAACAACATTAGTCAGAAACCTAACTGAAGGAATCTGAGGAATCTAAGTAAAGAAAATAGTCATTTTCAACAAGCTTTTTGTTGTCTAGTGAATGGCGTGAGAAGAACATCACTATATGGACTATCTTGCTTCACTTCCAAGTACCCTTTGGTCTTCAACACCTGCAAAATCAAAATTCAGAGAGTTTCTCCATCTCAGATCTTTCATGGAGACGGTATAAAAAATGTGAAACATATGAGATTGCGAAAAAAATTGGACATACCAAAGTCTCGTAGAAGAGTCTTGCACTTTCTTTCTTTATTCTTCCTCTACACAGTTGCAACAAACTCACCTTCTCTTCTTCTTCTCTTTCCCTCTGCTCCGTAAAAGTCTTTTCCAAGAATTTCGACACATTCCTGTACAAATCTAGAGTCAGAAAACTAGGATAATCATCTAAATGTAAAAGCAAATCAGAGAGATTGATATCGAAAGTGTGAATTTGTAACCTTGTTCTTGCTGACCATGTCTCTGCAAATCAAAACATCCATAGTAAGATGACATCATGATGACCGACATGCAACAAAAACAAACATTTAGACAAGATTTGGTCCCGACATAAGTAGTGTATATTTTGATTGTTGAAACTTTTCACTCAAAAGCTACATATGTTTTACCTTGTTGCAAGTCCTGTCTGTCATCTGCATTCACCTGCTGAAGCAAAAACAAAAATCAATACCTTGTAATTAAATACGAAAGGCTAAAAGAACTAATAAAGCTTTCCTTTTGCTACGATAGACTATAAGAACTATCAATGCCTTGTAATGATGCAACATAGCAGTACCTCGTCGTTTATTAAAATCGTATCAAGATCTCTGTTTTCCACACAATACACAGACGGGTGCTCATTCAAGGAAGTGAAGGGGCTTGCAGGTCTGGTGTCTTTATAACAGATCTCAGGGTCCTTGAAATATCTTGCCGACATTGATTCCCTCACCGGCGTTTCAGGTGCAATCTCTACTTGCTCGAAGACTACTGGTGTTTCTGGAGCAATCCCTGTGTGCTCTGATGTCCTCACTGGTGTTTCTGGAGCAATAACTGAATGCTTCACTGTTGTCTCTGCGGCATTTTCTGTTTGATGAGCAGTTCCAGAAGCTGTGGAACTAGCTTCCATCTCAACCGGAACCTCGTTAATATTTCCTACTGTCACTTTCAGCCCAGAAAGAGCAGCAGCCTGAGATGTCTCCATAATTTCTTGAGCATTCTGAGTCTGATCAGAAGATAAAATATCCCCAGTAATTCTGACAGTTAAACGAGAAGAATTTTCCCTACGTCTGGCAATTTTATCATCTTTAGGGAACCCTGTGGTTGCCCAGTTTTTAAGCTTGATGGGCTGACAAAAAAGCGACTGGAGTTCCACAGAAGCATCTGTGGGATTACAACAATCAGCAAACACAGCAATACAAATCGATTTACAGCGAATTATGAGGTTTTACTTACACTGAATCAAAGGGTCCAAGAAACTTCGTGCAGCAAAACGTTTGGTTCTCCTCTCAAGACAGTCAGTATGAGATACGTTTCTCCGTTTTGAAAGCAATTTACTTGAGTCCTCTATCATTTCCTTCATAACTCTACAATAACAGAAGTACCAAATATTACACACTTGTATGGAACTCTGCAGATGAATATATTTACAAAATAGTTCTCTTACTTGTTCGGAATAATCACTTCATCATCTATCAGACATTTTCTCTTCCGTGAAACCCGAGAAGACTCCTTTGCAGCCGGCGTAGGAATGATCGAGAACTGAGGGCTTGTTTCCCCTGTATTTCAAAGTATAGGTTAACACGTTAAAATCATAACTAAATAGTATCTTTTTTGAAACTCATAGTTCTAAAAAACATGCACCTCCAGATTTTTTCAACGGCAAAGGTGTTATTGGAGTGACAGCAACTGGAACATCTGTTGCACTAAACCCTCTACTGGGGTCTTTTGAAACAGTCATGTCAGAGAGAAAATCTTTCTCAGAACCATTGAGATTCTCTTCAGGAGTCTCAGATTGCTCTTTATGAGACCCATGAGACAACTCAAATTTCATCATTTCCGCTTCAGTACTGCCTCGACATTTCTCTATGCCTTCTGAAAAGTCTCTGGAACCAGTCACAGACACTGGTTCTGGTTCTGGTTCTTCTATAGTACTAATCGCCGGGATCTCTTTCTCCCCATCGATTCTTGTCGCACCAGATGGTTGCTCCTCAATCCCGTGAATCGCTTCAGGACATTCGCATTCAGAAAGGACGGACCCGCTATGCTGCGTCTTATAGCAACTTGTTTCCACTGAGGTTTTCTCCGATTCTGAATTCTCCGCGTGCCCATCTCTGTGTAGATTATCTCCTGAGGGTTCATGAGGATCCACTAGTCCCCGCACAATGGTACATATGGTTTCTCTAACTGTATGTTCTTCTTGAGCTTTTCTTATATCTTCGGATATTTGCGGTTCCACAAGAATTTCATCTGATTCTGGATCCTCCCTATGCCTAAATGCATTCTGATGATCTCTAGAATCCTCCAGTGGTTCTGCTTCAGTGACTTTGACTGATGCTTCTTCAGTAGTATCTCTGACATTTTCTGCATCCACGTCCATATCATGAGCGAAACTCTCACTGCAACAACAAGTTTAACCACAGAAAGTTGGGATTGTGTCTGTTGATTACATGTATAGAACCAAAAAATATCGTACTTACTGCTTGGTTTCATTCTGATTGGCAGAGAAAGTTTCATGAAACGTAAACATGAGGTCATCATCCATGTCAAACTACAACTCCACAAAGCATTATGTTTATAACATGTATATTCACAAAAGTAATTGAATAAAAAGGAATGGAATCAAGAAATAATGTCACTATACGTTGTAGTAAAACCGTACAGTTAGACAGTCAGTAGTTTATAAGGTGAGAAGCCATACCCTTTCCATCGAGTACATGTCCATGCTCTCTGTTTCCTGACTTCCATCTGTTACATTGCAGTGTATAGGTATTATTAGTACATTAACAATGAGGAGGTTCACTTCAAACGAATTTAGTAGTTAAATTACCTTTAAGTGTAATATCTTCCTGCGGCTTAACATTTCCCCTGAGAAAGAAGAAGAAACAAAAAGTGAGACTATGAAAGAATCTCTGCGAAATACATTTTCTATAGGAATAACAAAAGCATACCCATGAAAATCTTCCAGAATCCCAAGATCAAACTCAAAAGCATCTAGTTCGAAACTCTCAGGCAAAACAATGGAAAAACACGCAGTAGATGCAGGCAATGGCACAGCTGTCTTTTCTCTGTTCTTCTCCTTAGCCACGAACTCCTTTACACCAATCAAAGCTTTGTTGCAATCATCAAACAAAAAGTCCACCTTCTTGGAATATATCCTTACAACACCCAGAAGAAGATACGCTAAAACCCTGTATGTCAACGCATCTAACTCTTTTTGCAAGATCTGATCTGCGCATCCAAAACAAGCCCAGAAGAATTACATAATCATAAACGGCAATGAAGTAAAAAAAAATCTTGAAATGTCAAATGTTAATAGAAAAAAAAATCCATCTTTCTCGAGGATATAAGGACTTAAGAGATCAAGCGAACTAAATGTTGAACAAAGCATTCTGATACGCAAAGAAGATACTTTTGTTCAAGCCCTACGTTTTTGACTAAGCAGATTGATACTATGGGATTCAGACTTAAAAGCGTCAGTACAAATATCACTGAACATAATCTCTGAGGTTCATTCAGGCATTTTATCAAACAACTGATGAGCAAAAACAACTAACATAGAATAGAAAAAAAAACCCCAAAAATATCAACAGTGAACTGTAATTGACGCTGCCAATAGATACAAACAAAACCCTAAATTTTCTATTTCAGGTAAAAATTTCAACTATAAAGCTGGAAACTTTCACCCAATCGATCACTTGTTTCAAGTCTACTCTACACCTTGAAATCACCGGAAAAAAATC